>NC_050104.1:74373054-74689232 GCF_902167145.1 Zea mays | reverse complement strand
GTGGACGTGTGCCAGGTTAAGGGATAGGAGGGGCGTGGCGCGACTCATTTTATGCGCAGGTGGTTGGTCAGCAACGGATTGCCCGGAGCTCACAACGACGCCCCGCCATTGTCGGTGAGGTTGTTGAGGGAGGGAGTCGCCCGACTGACTGGTGGAGCCCATAGGGCTGTGGCGTCGAGTGGTGTTTGTGATCGCACGTGATGCTGTGTAGCGAGTCTGGCAAACGGCCCCCCCGGACAGCGACTACTTCAATACGCGGGCGCGATCACTGGCTTCCCGGGCCCGCCGATCAGTGGGTCACGCGCAGTGCGGTGTAGAAATTTGGGCTGGCGCATGCGTGGAGTGGGGGAAACGGGCCGAAAATGGCGCCCCGGCCCAAATAAGCTTTTCTTTCTTTTTCTTTTTCTTTTATTCTCTTTTCTTTCTTATTTTTGAATCCAAATTTAAATTTCAAATATGTGGTGAATTTGTCCTTAATTTAATGTACAACTGAATGCACGAGTTAAGTAAAAATTTATCCTTATTTTTATTTTTCTTTATGTAGTATTTTCTTATTTCTTTCTCATTTCTAACTTATTATTCCAATGCTCTAAATTGCAATTCTTTGGTTAAATTCTAATTTAGACATTGGCACACCTTTATTAATCTTGCCATTATTAAATGCACAAACATAAGAGCTCAACATGATGCATGGCTTTTCTTTTTATGATTTAGTAAAGAATTATTACCTTTTAATTATGTTTAGTCACATGACTCAAAAAGTAGATGGCAAATCACATAAGAAGATCAACTCTTTTACAAGTTTTATAATTTGGTTATTACAAATCCTACCCCCTTACAAAGAATCTCATCCTCGAGATTTAGGTAGAACTAGGGAAGAGGTGGGGAAAGTCTACATATAGTTCTTCTTCTCTTTCCCATGTAGCTTCATCTTCTCCATGGTGACTCCATTGCACTTTGCACATTTTTATCACTTTACTCCTTGTGACACGAGTCAAAGTATCAAGAATCTTGATAGGATACTTAGTATAAGTCAGATCATCTTGAACACTAAGATCCTCCATTGGTAGCTGCTCTTTAGGTACCCTGAAACACTTCTTCAATTGTGTGATACATGAAAGACATCATGTACATCCGCAAGATGATCGGGTAGTTCTAGTTGATAGGCAACTTCTCCCACTCGCTTCAAGATCAAGAAGGGTCCAATAAAGCGAGGGGACAACTTTCCTTTAACTTTAAATCTTCGCATACCCCGAATCGGTGACACCTTCAAATATACGTGATCACCCTCCTTAAACTCGAGTAGTCTCCTCCGGGTATCAGCATAACTTTTCTGCTTTGACTGTGCAGTTCTCAAATTCTCCCTTATTTGTTGGACTTGTTCTTCTGCCTCTTGTATAATTTCAGGCCCAAAGAACTGTCTTTCACCAGTTTGATCCCAATTAAATGGAGTCCTACACTTTCTGCCATACAAAGCCTCAAACGGAGACATCTTCAAACTGGCCTGGTAACTATTATTGTAAGAGAACTTCGCATAGGGCAAACTCTTATCCCAACTACCACCATGTTTAAGAGCACAAGCTCTTCACATATCTTCTAGTACTTGATTGGTCCACTCGGTCTGCCCATCAGTTTGAGGATGGTAAGCCGAACTAAAATTCAATCTTGTATCCAAGCACTCGTGCAACTTCTGCCAATATCGAGAAGTAAACTGTGATCCCTGGTCTGACACAATCTTCTTAGGCACACCATGTAAGCATACAATTTGTGCCATGTACAACTCTGCTAGTTTGGCTCCTAAAAATACGTGGTCTTCACTAGAATAAAGTGGGCTACTTTAGTTAGCTTGTCCACAATCACCCATATAGAGTCATACCGAGCAGATGTGCTGGGTAGACCCATAATGAAGTCCATGCCAATCTCTTCCCATTTCCACTCAGGTATCTTAAGCGGGTGCAGTAAACCAGCAGGTCTTTGATGTTCCGCTTTCACCCTCTGGCTAACATCACATAGTGCTACATGTGAAGCAACATCCTTATTTAGTCCATACCACCAATACTTCTGCTTCAAGTCCTGGTACATCTTGGTACTACCAGGGTGGATGGAATAAATTGAGTCATGTGCTTCCTTCAATATGGTTTCACGAAGACTATCGATATCAGGAACACAAATCTGGTTCTTGAACCATATTGTACCCTGCTCATCCTCCGTGAAATCTGGGCCTTTACCTTCCGTTATCAGATCCTTGATCTCCTGAATTTTGGCATCACCGATCTAACCCTTTCATATTTCTTCCTCTAAGGTAGGTTCCACTTCTATGGTAATTCCTTCAGTATGAGCAACTATTCCCAGATTGAGCCTCTCAAAATCTTCTGCTAACTCATCGGGTAACTAGGTGACAATAGCTGCATGGACATGCTCCTTCCGACTCAAGGCATCCGCAACCAGATTCGCCTTGTCCGGATGATAGTGAATTTCCAAGTCATAATCCTTGATGAACTCCAACCATCGGTGTTGCCTAAGGTTGAGATCCTTCTGAGTGAAGATGTATTTTAAGCTCTTGTGATCGGTGTCGACTCGGCACTTGGTTCCCATAATATAGTGTCTCCAAATCTTGAGAGCATGCACAACGGCTAACAGTTCTAAGTCATGAGTGGGGTAATTCAACTCATGTTTCTACAACTGGCGAGACGCGTAGGCGATGACGTGTCCTTCTTGCATAAGCACACATCCCAGGCCTTGGCGACTTGCATCACAATATATATGAAAATTCTTCTGTAGATCTGGCATAATCAGCACTGGGGCTGCCATCAATTTAGACCTCAATTGATTGAAACTCTCTTGGCATTCCCCAGTCCACTTAAACTCCTTGCCCTTCTCTAACAATGAGGTCATAGGCTTAGCAATCTTGGAGAACCCTTCAATGAATCGCCGGTAATAGCCTGCGAGTCCTAGGAAACTCCGGACCTCTGAGACTGTACTTGGTATCTTCCAATCAACTATCGATGTTACTTTAGCCAGATCCACAGAAATTCCTCCTTTGGAGATGATATGCCCGAGGAAATGTACTTCATCAAGACAGAACTCACACTTGGTAAATTTGGCGTAAAGTTGATTATCCTGTAACTTCTATAGCACCATCCATAAATGTTCCTCATGATCACTATCATTCTTGGAATAAATAAGAATGTCATCGATGAATACCACGACGAATTTATCGAGATATTCCATGAATACCTTGTTCATCAAGTTCATGAAGCAGGCTGGTGCATTGGTTAAGCCAAACGACATGACTGTGAATTCATATAAACCATATCGTGTTGAGAAAGCCGTCATGGGAATATCAGATGGCCTAATCTTCATTTGATGGTAACCTGACCTGAGGTCAATCTTAGAAAACACCCTAGCACCTCTCATCTGATCAAATAAGTCGTCAATACGAGGTAACGGGTACTTGTTCTTAATGGTGACATCATTAAGTGATCTATAGTCCACACACATCCGTTGCGAACCATCCTTCTTCTGTACAAACAGTACCGGTGCTCCCCAAGGTGAGGAACTCGGACAAATGTACCCAGCCTCATGTTACTCGGTTAGTTGCTTCTTAAGTTCTTTTTACTCTTCTACGGACATCCTGTATGGGTGTTTAGAAATTGGAGCAGTCCCAGGTAAGAGATCAATGACAATCTCAACTTCCCTATCTAGTGGCATCCCTAGTAACTCCTCCTGAAAGACATCTGGAAAATCCCTAACCACACGGATGTTGTCACCAACAAACTTCCCATCTAATAAGAATAGCGCACGTCTGGTAGAGGTAGTTACTGTAATTTAAACTTCAAATCTTTCTCCTTTAGGGCTGGTGAGTTCTACAGTACCCCTACCACATTGAATAACGGCCTTTGCCTTTCTTAACCATGACATACCAAGGATCGGATCTATACTGCTTTCCTCTAATATTATAGCAGAATTCTCTTTCCATAATTGTCAATGGCAATCTATGTGTCATATAATTTGCCTCAACAGGCCCTTTAGGTGTAATTACTACCATTGGTGTTTTCATATTTTGCAGTGGTAACTCATTTTGTTGGCATATCGAGCAAACATAAATGAATGTGTAGCACCAGAATCAAATAATATTGTTGCATGAATTGCATTAATATAAAACATACCAAGTGCGATGTCATCCCCTTCAGTAGTAGCATCAGTGTTGACTTGATTAACCCTGGCAATAGAGAATCCCTTGCCAGGAGTTTGTTGCTTGTTCTGAGCTGGTGCACTGGAATTCCCCACCGGACAAGCATTAGCATAGTGCCTAATCTGGCTGCACTTGAAGCATGTAGGGCATGTCTTCTGTCATGTAGGCCTCGACGGGGTGCCAGTGGGTGCAGCCTGACGAGTGTGGGGCGTCTGTGGAGTCCCCTGTGGAGCGTACTGAGCTGGGCATGGTCCTCCTCCTAGACGAGTTGGTGTACCCTTGGGCAGCACGTAGCGAGGGTGAATACTACTGCTACCCTGCCCTTGGGCAATGGCCTTCCTCTTCAAATCTCCTAGTTGAACACGCTTGTGTTCAATAGCTAGAGCTTTATCAAGGAGCCTCTGAAATGATGGAAATGTATGAGCAACCAGTGCATACTGTGGTGGCCCATTAAGTCCTTCTGTGAAGTGCTCTTGCTTTCTTTCATCATCAGCCACTTCATCAGGAGCATATCTTGATAGCTGGATGAATTTGTCATGATACTCGTTGACAGACATGTTTCCTTACTTCAATGACAGGAAGTCCTTCTTTTTAATCTTCATCAACCCAGCAGGAATGTGGTAGTTTCTGAATTGAGCGGTGAATTCAGCCCAAGTAATAGTATCAGCAGCATCATGGGCAGCAACATAAGAATCCCACTAGTCAGCAGCAGGACCAGTCAGACGACCAGAAGCATAGAGAACCTTCTCCCGGTCAGAGCATTGAGCAATGTTTAGCATTTTCTCCACTGACTTCAGCCAATCATCAGCATGCAGTGGATCTGGTGAGCTGGCTAAGGTAGGCGGCTTGTGGCTCATAAATTCTCGGTGCTTGTCCCAGGGGTGGAACTGGTGGTGGTGGTGGTAGTGGTGCTTGTTGCTGTTGCACCCTCCTCTCCTGGAGCATCTCCTCTCTCTTGGCTCATCTCTTGGCATTCCTGCCGCATCTGCGCGTGCATATCCGCCATAGTATCAGCCATTTGTTGCATTATCTGCATCTGGGCTGCAACTGCTGGATCAGCACCGGCTGGTGGAGGATTCAGAGGATTCATCTCGGCTTGTTGTTGTTGTCTTAGTACCCTCCGATTGTGTCGATTAGGGGGTAGATCCATTCCTCCTCCCTTCCTGGTATTGACCATCTGAGTTAGAAACGCATGGTAAGAAAGAAAGGATTGTAGGCAAGGCGAGTAATTACGAGGCATGTTACTTTGGGGGATTTATTAGCTAAGTAGATTAGTGTGTCAACTACTAAAGCTAATACATTATTGTATGGTGGTACATGCTAAGATTCCCAACTATACTATTTCATTCAATCAAAGAAGCAAATCAGACATTTATCATCAGAACAATAAACCAACATTTTAAATAGAGAAAATGTTTTTTTAAAATTTTGTCTTGGGTCTCCTATCTCTTTAGAGGGTCATGGATCCTCCTTGTCTTAGAATAGAAAAGGTAAGAATAATCAGAGTAGAACAGTAGAAGGCGAGATAGGATCAAGATAAGTATAGAAAGAATCAGAGTAAGGCAAGTAGGTAAGGGTTTAGTCTATTTCTATCTAGGTTTCGTCCTACACTCAACATTTCCTCTGATACCACTTCTGTCACACCCGGATTTAAGGGATAAAGCCGGGTGCATCTCATATGTGCGCCAAGGAAGAACAACACATATAATAACAGAGTGCATAGAGATAAATGTCATAAATATAAATGTACTTATTACATAGCGGAAGTATTACAAAATAATTGGTAAATATAAAACGAACTAACTATTATTTCACTGGCGCCACAAAGCTGACTGGGAGACGCAACCTAGATCAAGTCGAACTCCTCGTTGTGTGGCTCCTCTTGAACCACCTGTTCTTTCCTGTGGGGGGGTGTGAGACAGCAAAGGTGAGCTCACATACTTTCATAGCTCAACAAGTTGTGGGGAATAATGTGCATGAACTCACCAAAGGTGGAGTTCATGTGAAGTGTAAGGCTGATCAACAAAATAAAGGTTGAAGCTGAGCATTGCTTTTATAAGTTGGTCAAAATTTTATTAGCAGTTACGAAGTGTAAGTAAATACCAAACCATAGTAATAATAAATAAAAGTAATAATAAGATAATCCCAATGTGACGCAAATGACAGATTGAATTTAATTTCATAAATTAATCATGTGAGGGTCCGAGCTGCTCATGACCGTGAGCACGGCTAGTATACCAGTTTTACACTCTGCAGAAATTGTGCATCTTTACCCACAAGTCATGTTACCCATCTCCCAAGGGGTCATGAATCCCATACACCTCTACCAAGGAAGCGAGGCAGGGTAACACTATGAGGCCTTTACAAAGTTCCACTAGCTTCAGAAAACCCGCTACAGTTTCTAGGAACCTCCAATGCAGGGATCCCTCACCTGACCGCCATCACAGCAAAATCAACCCAAGGACCTCTTTACACTGACCACTCCCCTACTGCCCTTGCCCCTTTCGGGTAAGGTAGTCATCCACTAGCTTTCCTAATTAGTCAGCCAAGGGCGTCCCATACCACCCTTGTGGTAGCACTGTTTTCCCAGGTGGTCGCTCCATGTTCCAATTAACATAATGATATTAACATGAACAATAAATAATAACTGATAATAAAAGTTTGATCATGAATAATGTATCACCATACCTAAAACCACATAAAGCAATAGCAAGTACTACCCAAAAAGTTCAGTGGTAATCAAGGTATAAAGATAGTCAAACTGGGGTAACCTATTGGGTCCCATAAAAATTAACCTATGCAGATCATTATGATTAATAAGAACATGACTGGGTAAAAAGAAGTGATCAAGGGCATAACTTGCCTTCAATGAGCTCCTGCTCAGCAGTCTCCACCTACTGAACCCCTGGATCCTCAGTGGTTGGCTCGTCTACTCGCAACAATACAAACACACATGGTATAGCACAAATTAACATCACACCAAACAGTATAACAGAATGCATAATAATATTCTACGCTGCGTAACGAGATCGTAGGAACAAGAATTATTAAATTTGGAATTACTGTTATTTAGTTATGAATTTCTAAAGTTATTTAGCACTTAGAATAGATTAATTCAAGTGAACAATTTTATTCCAAGTTACATGGCTAAACAATGTTACTAGTTGATAGACAGTATTAATACAAAATTATTGCAACTGGAATGGCTCAACTTGGAGTTAAAATGAATTTAATATGAATTTCTCAAGTTTCTAGAATTATTTTTGTATTAAAAGTCACTTTCTAATATTAATTATCCGATTTTTACTACACTCTGGACTGCGCGTCAAATTCCAGAAAGGTCAGGGACCAAGCTATAAAATTTCCCAGACTTAGTGAGCTCCCGGGTAGGATGGCGGGTTGTTTTCCTAAAAACATAAGGACTTTTCTGCAAAGTGGGCAAACCGAAGCGGTATCGGCTCCCGTGGGCCGTCCAATTCAAAACGGACGTGTCAGATTAGATTTGGTTTAAGTGACTCAGCGAGCGCCCAAGACCGTTAGATCGGTGATCGACTGATGAAGGGTGTTATCATCTTGATATGATCTAATTCATCCGATCACCATCCAACGGTTCCTATTAGTTTTATTCGAAGCGATACGCGACATCAAATCTGAGCCATCTAAAGGAGATCAAATGGTCCAGAGCCTTCTTCCTCCCCCGGCTAAACTTCGGTGACGATGCAGAGTGCCGCGGTGACTCGCCATGGCCGGAATGCCCGCAGCTCTCCACGGTACACGATCGCTAAATATACTGGGTGCGAAATGAAATTGAGAAGGAGGCCAACATGGGGAGTGGGTCCTTACAATGATTCTGGTGTTGCCCCGGTCAGCCCACGGCGAACCGCGGATACGTGACGGTGGAGGTAAATTGGACGCGCCCCGGTCACACTCTTGTCCCGCTATCGCCACCAAAGCGATCCGGGGACACGGGCGAAGCTTCCTGGCCACGCGCAAGGCTCCAATATGGTGCCAAGCACGATGGACAACGGTGGGGACGACGACCCGCCCGCTCGGTCACAACGGGTTCTGGCTATCACACCCAGATTTAAGGGACAAAGCCGGGTGCATCTCATATATGCGCCAAAGAAGACAACACATATAATAACAAAGTGTATAGAGATAAATGTCACAATATAATCAGAATACTTATTACATAGCAGAAGTCTTACAAAATAAAAGATAAATATAAAACGAACTAAAGCCCATCCTTGGCGCCATAAAGTCAACTGGGAGACGCCACCTAGATCAAGTTGAACTCTTCGTTGTGTGGCTCCTCTTGAACCACATGTTCTTCTCCTGTGGGGGGTGTGAGACAGCAAGGGTGAGCTCACACATGTTCATCGCTCAATAAGTTGTGGAGAATAATGTGCATGAACTCACCAAAGGTGGGAGTTCATGTGATGTGTAAGGCTGATCAACAATAGGGGTTAAAGCTGAGCCTTGCTTTTAATAAGTTGGTCAAATTTTATTAGCAGTTACTAAATGTAAGTAGATACAAACCATAATAAGAATAGAACGGAATTAATAAATAATCTCATGCAATGCAAATGACAAATTGAATTTAAGTTCCATAATTTAATCATGCGAGAGTCCTGAGCTGCTCTTGACCGTGAGCTCGGCTAGTATACCAGTTTTACACTCTGCAGAGGTTATACCCTGTACCCACAAGTCATGTTACCCATCTGCCAAGGGGGCATGAATCCCATACACCTCTACCAAGGAAGCGAGGCAGGGTAACACTACGAGGCCTTTACAAAATTCCACTAGCTTCTGAAAACCCGCTACAGTTATGGTCGCAAGCGCGCACGGATTTCGGAGGGGAGGTTGGCCCGGCGTGGTTCTGTTGCGAGTCTGTGGTCGAGTTAGACGTAGGAACTGACGCCACGGCCCACACGGCAGAGGACAGAGGGATCTGGTTAAGGGACCCCACCAGTCGGCGCGATGGATCACCAAGGCGCGCGTGCGTCCGACTGACAGCGCGGGTCCCACGTGACAGCGAGTTCACATATGAGGGTGCGCGCGGAGAACGGCTGGCATATGGGCCCCACATGTCAGTCTGTTGGTGTCTATGCTTGCAGGCGGTGTCTGACCAGCGGGTCCCACTAGACAGTGCTAGAGTGCGCGGGGACATCTCTTGTGGGCTGAGCGGGAGTAAGAAAATGAAGTGGGCCGAATTGGTTCATAGGAGCCTAGCCAAGCGTTTTTCCTTTTTCTTTTATATTTTCCTTTTCTTTTCTCTTCTCTTTCAAATTTGAATTCATACTTGTTGTGAGGTTCATACCTAGGTTAACTGCCTAAAGTAAATTACCAATATGAACCTATTTTAATTCATTATATATTTATTTTATCTTATCTGTGTAGTGTTTCTTCTCTTTTCTCAATTCTGAAATTCCCTTTTTGACATTACAAATTTAAAAATTCAAATCCAAGATAGAGTTTACGAATTCAAATTTTTAATACATACTCAAAATCAATTATGAAGCAATAGATATATATTTATTTTAATTGATTTATTTGTTTGGTAGATGTTTGAAATATGCAAAACACTCGTATTGTTTTCTTTCTTTTTAGAAAAATAGTATTTTGAATGTGGGATAAAAAGTAAAAGTTACTTTAAAATTAAATATTCATGTAAATAAATGCTTATGGTGCATCATTTAATGCTATGCATAATCATTTAGTTGAATAGAAAACTTTTCTATTACTTCTTTTCTAAAATAATTCTTGGTTTTCAAAATTCAGTCCTCAATTTTCAACTCTCAAGTATAATTTGAGATATCTGAATTTTCTATTTTATTTCTTCATATATTTATTTTATTATTATTATATTTTTTCTTATACAAATTTTGGGTCTTACATTGGCTCTTTGTCTCTCACACACAACCCCTTTGGTGGACGCGTGCCAGGTTAAGGGATAGTAGGGGCACGATGCAACTCATTTTATGCGCAGGTAGTTGGTCAGCAACGGATTCCCCGGAGCTCACGGTGACGCCCCGCCATTGTCGGCGAGGTTGTTGAGGGAGGGAGTCGCCCGGCTGACCGGTGGAGCCCACAGGGCTGTGGCGTCGAGTGGTGTTTGTGATCGCACGTGATGTCGTGTAGCGAGTCTGGCAAACGGGCCCCCCGGACAGCAACTACTTCAATACGCGGGCGCGGGCGCTGGCTTCCCTGGCCCGCTGGTCAGTGGGTCACGTGCGGTGCGGTGTAGAAATTTGGTCTCGCGCGCGCGTGGAGTGGGGGAAACGGGCCGAAAATGGCGCCCCGGCCCAAATAAGCTTTTCTTTCTTTTTCTTTTTATTTTTCTTTTATTCTCTTTTCTTTCTTATTTTTGAATCCAAATTTGTATTTCAAATCTGTGGTGAATTTGTCCTTAATTTAATGTACAACTGAATGCACCAGTTAAGTAAAAATTTATTCTTATTTTTATTTTGCTTTATGTAGTATTTTCTTATTTCTTTCTCATTTCTAACTTATTATTCCATTGCTCTAAATTTCAATTCTTTGGTTAAATTCTAATTTAGACGATGTTGGCACATATTTATTAATCTTACCATTATTAAATGCACAAACATAAGAGCTCAACATGATGCATGGCTTTTCTTTTTATGATTTAGTAAAGAATTATTACCTTTTAATTATGTTTAGTCACATGACTCAAAAAGTAGATGGCAAATCACATAAGGAGATCAACTCTTTTATAGGTTTTATAATTTGGTTATTACATAATATGACATCCCAAACACGTGGGGCGAGTACTTTTCAACCCACCAGAAGACCGAAAAGGGATGTCTAGCCATATGAGCCACATAGGGCAAGCACTAATACCCCACAAAACCCAAACCGACAGCATAATACTCAAACCACACCAATACTGGATCAAAGGGGTGATGGACTACCACCGGCCGCCATTGACATAGTAAGGGAAGAGATAGCTAGGGTAAGCTCGGAGTTAGCATGATCCCTGGGGGGCAGCCCTATCGAAAACCCTATGATAGATGATTTGATTATCACTTGTATCCCCGAGGAACAAGGATACCCGAATTCACAAAAATTTTGGGTGATCAAAGTAAGAGCACGCACGAGCACATAGGTCAGTTCCTAGCACAGTTAGGAGAATTAGTCGATACAGAGGCGTTCCGTGTTCGTTTATTCTCATTGTCCCTAATAGGGACTGCAGTTGCATGGTACACCACACTATCTCATAACTCTATTTTTCATGGGGGTTTAGAACAACAATTCTATAATCATTTTTTCTCTGGAGATTATGAGTTAGACTTGGCAGATTTGGGAAAGGAAGAATTGGTGAATGACTACATCCGGAGGTTCCAGGACACAAGAAACTGATGTTTCCAAATTCACCTGGCAGAAAGACAGCTAGCAGGATTAGCATTTAATGGAATATGTTACTATTTAAAAGAAAGATTAGAAGGCATTCAGCTTTTCACGCTGGCTCAGTTACACCAAAGGGCTCTGGATTGTGAAAGCCGAAGCAAAGTTGCTACTAAAGCGATTCATCACAACGTCCATGTGGTAGATTGTGACCAGAGTAGCTCGGGCAACGAATCAAAAGAAGTGTACGCTACTGAGATGGTTGGGCCAAAGCAGGCCAAATCTCCAGTTTGTTCCTCTTTGCAGCCGGTTCAAAAGAAACAGTAAGAAGATGTTAAATTTACATTTAACGTTGGCAAATGTGATAAACTATTTGATGAATTAGTCAAAATGACAATGTTAAAATAAATCATAATATTGCATCTATCGACGAACTCAAGCGCCGCGCTTACTGCAAGTGGCACAATTCATTCTCTCACGCCACTAATGATTGTAACGTGTTTCGACGACAGGTCCAATTGGTCATTAACGACGACAAGTCCTAGTTTGGCCTAGCGCGACCGATAAGGGCAAGGACAAGGAGATCATCATCGGCAATACACGAGAGACCGATGAAAACACTAAAATTTCTTGCAGGAAAGTGGTGTTAGAAAAGATCACAATCACGACCTCCAACACCGAGGGGTAGGCACAGGCAGGTAGCCAGGCACGACCCCTTGTTTTGCGCAACGCTGACGGTCTGGCGCGTAGACGTGGACGGTCCGGGACAACGCCGGACAGTCCGGAGGGGTCAAGCGGATGGTCCGACAGCGCCCAGGAGCAGCGATGACCACGTACTTTCAAACCTCGACGACTAGAAATAGGTACGTGAAAGACAAACACGTTTAAGGCATCCGGTCGACTTGTCAAAGTCGGCCCAACCTTTGATCAGTTATTATTTAAATATGTGAAAAAGAAGGCCGGCCCAAGTGACCGGCCAGCAAAGCGACCTCGCTCACCTATCCAAGAACGATGATAGGTAAGACCGATTGGGTCATCTCACCAATCGGAGGAGTCAGCACATCATAATATTCATTTAAGATCTAATGTACCTATATGGACACCTCCACCCCCATAGCCACCTATGCCACATCAGTATGCATACCTACCACCACCTTATATCACAAATCCATTGTGGGGTGTGCCACCATATTCATATGGGATGCCATAGTACCCCGCTTGGGGCACCCTAAACTTATGTATTTGATAGGTTGGCACACCTAGTGTAAGACCGATTGAGTGCACCTCAATCAGGTCACTAGGCGCAGGTCCAGCAAGATTATCGGACTACTAGGCCGCAAAGGCCGACCAATCCGGCAGGGGGCATAAAGAGGAAATATCTACAGGCACCAAAAGAACGACGAAAGGAGACATCACCAAAATAGGCACAATAGGTGTCGTCATACAAGGGAACAATGAAGGGTGATGATTTTTGGTAAATCGGCCAAGACAGCCAATGGAGAAGACACGAGAGCAACCAGCAAAGCAGCCGACCTAAAATACTCCATGCCCCGATGGTGCCCATCGGGACTGACACGGTCTGAAAAGCGCAAATTTTGGCGCCTGAAATTTCATGATACACATCTGTGATACCCACCACCACAAAAGAGGTGGAGACCAAAAGTCGTAGAAACAAATCAAATGGCCATAAAAATAGAAGACAAAACAATAGTTGCACAGCTCTCTATAAGTAATAAATTAGGCAGCAATTAAACATGCATGTAACACTTTCGTCCCAAACAGTTAATGTTATCGCTTCTTTTAAAAAAGTAAAGCATTTTTAACTGTATAATATTTATAATATATAATTAATATTATTAGATAGGATTTTAAATTTATTTTTATAAAACTTACTTAAAGATAAAATCTTTAACATCTTCTATAAATAATAAACTGGAGAAATTTTAGCCAGTAGCAATATCTTAATATCTAAGTTCTTAGATATAACGGAGGGAGATAGTACATCTGTTCTACTGCGCGCATCAACTAAAACTGATGCGTACGACCAGAGATGACACCACAACGTACCACCAGCCATATGATAAAGAACCGCTAACACGAGAGAAGCTTCTGCAACAATTGACTGACATCAGAACTTATTTAGAAAGCCGCAATGATTCGCCAGTCTAACTTACAAGATAAAAAATGGAAACATAGAGGAACTAACTTTTGGCAACATCTCATCTCCCCTTATTATTTCTTCTCCCTTCAACAAATAAATCTGTGACAATGTACAACTGTTTTAAAGGCTACAAATCAATGGAATCGACCACCCACCCAACCCTGACCCGACTAACCTCTTGTCTTATGTACATCACGGAAACAACAGCTATGTCACTTCAGCACAAAAAAAAATCAAGGGATGCGCATCAGTTCCTACGCATTCTCATCACCTGTTCCTATGCTTTAAGGTTGGCTCGCGTCTTGATTGGCTTAAGCTTAACCCCCATGCTCTCAGGAGAGAGGAGCTCTGGTGATATACAAAACGGATTCAGAGGGCTACGAGGGCTACAGTTTATCTGGCTTGGCCTGTACAGTCCATATCCCATGAGAAAGTACTCCATTGGTATCAGCATTGCATGAGGTTGCTCCTCTGTCACAACCGAGCCACAAGCTTGTACCTGTAGAGGCACCAAACTTGGTATGTAAAAAAACCCTAAAATCAATGTAAAATAAAATCTGCGTACAAATTGGTACCTCCACAAGAGCGCTATATCGCCTATCAAGCTTTGCAGTCATGTGAACAGCTTCAGCATGGAACTGGGAATTCTCACCAACAAAAATTAGTGTCCTGCACTGTAGCTGCTTCAGGTTCTCTGTCAAGTCTTTTCTCCTGTATAAAGCATCGCAAAATATTATTATCTGGTTCCACTCATCCACTGACTCAGGTACCGTAAGACCGTAGGAGTTGAACATATAAGCTTTAGAGATAAAAAGGACATACTCGTTGATAGTTTGGATAAATCGCCACACGTTCACACACTGCCGTTGATCTAGAAACTTCATTGAATAAAAGGAGGGTTAAAGATCATAAACAAATACACCATAACTGATAAGGGATGAGAAGTCTTAGCGCATACACTTCTGCAAGCCTGCACAATATCTGATTCAGGTTCAGCTGAGCCTCCACGTACTCCCTAAAGTTCAAACACAAGTTTTAAGCAGCTACGCAAATATCGCATTGCATGCCATAACCTAAGCCATTTAGTTACCTTTCCAAAGTAGCGCTGCAACAAAATATCCTTCACGACATTACACATGCCATAATAATACAGTAAATTTGACATTACCTAAGAAATAAAAATGTCAGTACAGAATCATTATTCTGAAGGAAGGTTCTTCGAAGCTAAATATTGAATAGCTACCTTATTATAAAACCACTCAGACCATGAGGGAGCTTTACATAGAGGTGAAACGAGAATAAGTCCTAGTACTCGCTCCCTATACTTCGTCTGCAATAAAGAACTTAAAATTACTAAGCAGTTGTGCAAGAAGCACGGAACACACTAGTTTAGAAGAAATGCATACTGCAAACAGAGTAAGAATGTATGCGCCCGCAGTGACACCTAAGCACATAACCGAATCCAGTCTGGAAATACACAAAAAAATTAACAAAGTTACATCACAAAAGTCAAGAGAAATCCTGAGATCTAGCACTTTATTAATAATGTGCAAATATCTTACCCAAAAAAATCAAGTATGTCTGCGATTTGATCTGCTAAGTCATCAGGAGATGCCACAGGTGTGCTCGGCAAAATCGGAGCAGCTCCTAACTGCATGGTTTTTCCGAAGATCAGTAAACCGTACCAGCATGGAAATGTTGGTTGAGAATCACTAAATGCATCATGTTAAGATAACCACAGAAATAATAAACTTCACTGTAACAGCAAACTCCACTGACCTCATGTCCTGGGGGGCTGATATGGTAAATGCAAAAATTATGAAGCAGCAATGAAGCTGCTTCAGGACAGAAGAGTAGCCCTTGGAAGCAAGACATATCTGATCAACAATAAGAACTTAGGTCAGTGTTGTGGAATTCTTAAATAGCCTAGCATAGGGTAAGCATGATCGTAAAACTTACGGTTCAAAGCAATATCTGGGTAGGTAATAAGAGCAGGCTTATCATGTTCACCATATATGGCAACAGATACAGATCCATGGTTGGTTTGTATATGATGTTCCTGAGGAAAACAAGAGGAAATAGTCAACATTTGGAAGAAAGAATGGCAATAACAATTACTAATCCACCATGTTTACATGACACCAGATAAAATCTAAATGAAAGTTATTCCGTGGGTGGGTGGGTGGAAAAGGTGGGCAGATGAGTGGAACTTGTGATACCAATTAGAATCATGTGCATTCTTTGCACTTAAATCTATGCCTCGATGGGGTGCTCAATTTGTAAGTTAATGATCTGCAGAGCCATTTCTTTCTCCAAATGAAAAAGCAGCAGTACCTAAAGATTATTGAAAGGAGGGGTTTGTAACCAAACCAAAGCAAAGTTTGTAAACCACGACTAAAGTTATTTGATTCCTGCATGTTACACTAAAGCTTGTAAGGTGCTAACCTTACAAAAGCATAACAGCTTCACTATAACATGGTGTGTCATGGTAATGTGTTTCTAGACCATGTCAAGGGTTGTGTACCCTCGGGTAGCTGGACCGCAGCTATGTAGTTCGTAGCCGTCGGTCGTCTTCTCCGGCGAGGTAAATCCTCGGCTGCAGGCTTAGTGAAGACAGGGAGATAGGAGATTAGAGCTAATATCTTTCTTGACCTCCAAAGTGCATATATATATATAGCCCATGGCCCCAACTAATCAACCCTATACTTTAGAATCTAAGCTAACACTAATCCTTATCTTTCCTAACTTCTCTCCTTGCGGTTACCTGACCTATCCAACCAGGCCGGCTGCTTCCAACGTGTTGTTGCGCTCGGCCTCTGCCTGTGCCGCACGCTCAGCCGCCCACCGTACATCCCTAGCCCTACGGATCCTGGCATACTTGAGTCCCCACATGACATCTCTCCCCTCCTCGAGAGACAGCTCATATGCGAGCTAGAAAGCAGGATACTTGGTGACAAACGGCCCGATGTCCTCCCAAGTTGCTGAAACCGCAGTTTGGCCCTTCCAATGTACCAAGACCTGGCGCACCCGCGAGTGTGTGTCTTGCCAGCTCGTTCCAGTTCCGGGATCACCGCCCCATGGTGGATGAGAGGCAGGGGTGGAGGAACCTCCAGCGGTAGTCCCTGGAACTTTTTGAGGAGACCCACGTGGAAGACGTCGTGGAGGCGGGTCCGTGGCGGCAGGGCGAGGCGGACAGCGACGTCGTTGATCACCTCTATGACTCGGTAGGGGCCGAAGAAGCGCGGTTTGAGCTTGTCGGAGACCTCTTGAGGCAGTGAAACTGATTGCGATGACGAAGGCGGAGAAGCACCCAATCGCACACCTGGTAGGAGACTGGAGACATTGTGCGTTTTGTCGTAGTGCCGCTTCTGGACCGCCTGCGCCTGTTCGAGGCGATAGCGGACATCAGCGAGGAAGTCCTGGCGCTCCTCCATAGTCTTGGCGACGGCTGCTACCCGTGTGTCACTCGGTTCGTAGGAACGGATAGACAACAAGTCACGCCTGTAGACGACCCGGAATGGGGTGTCCCGCAGCAAGGTCTGGTACACCGTGTTGAAGACATATTTCGCCCACGGAAGCCACTGCAGCCACTACCACGGCTGATCCCCAGTGAGGCAGCGCAGGTACATGATGATGATGTGGTTGGCCGCCTCGGACTGCCTGTCGGACTGGGGATGGAATGACGTAGCCATGTGCAACTTGGTTCCCACCAGGTGCATGAGTTCACGCCAAAAGGTCGATGTGAAGACCGGGTCACG
Source organism: Zea mays (assembly GCF_902167145.1). Classification (NCBI taxonomy): domain Eukaryota; kingdom Viridiplantae; phylum Streptophyta; class Magnoliopsida; order Poales; family Poaceae; genus Zea; species Zea mays. Next base: position 74,671,750 of record NC_050104.1, on the reverse strand, counting down.
ATCTGACACCAAGGTCTGCGGAATGCCGTGCAGACGAACAATGTCGGCTAAGAAATCTTAGGCGACAGATTCAGCGGAGTACGGGTGCGCCAACGGGATGAAGTGGCAATATTTGCTGAATCTGTCCACCACCGTTAGGATGACGGACTTTCCTCAAACGCGCGGCAGTGCATGCACAAAATCGAGGGCGACATCTGTCCAGACTCCCTGAGGGACAAGCAGCGGCAGAAGGAGGCCTGTCGGATGCAAGTGCTCTGACTTATACCTTTGGCATGTGGCGCACTCTCGTACAAAATCCTGCACAGCTTGTTTCATGTTAGGGAAGTGAAAATCTCACCGGAGCCGATGAAGCGTGCGTTGGACCCCCTCGTGGCCCTTTGCATGTATAGCCTCCATGATTTCTTGGAGCAGTGGTGAAGTCGGGGGAATGTATAAACGACCGGCATATTGGACCATGCCGTCCAAAACAGTCCACGACGCCCCCAAGAGAGCATGTGTGCACCTCCTCCTGAATGGCGGCGAGGGCGAGGTCGATGGGCTGAGCCTGACGAAGGCGGGCGACGAAGTCGAAGCACGGCCCCGAGAGCGTGTCACAGTAGGAGAGTGCGTCCGCCACCACATTTGCCATACCAGACTTGTATTCAACGGCGAAGTCTTGCCCACCCAGTGATGTTGTGGGATAGTCGCAAGCCTCTGATCAAGCAAATACTTGAGGTTGTAATGATCAGTCTTCACTAGAAAGCGATGCCCCAATAGATATGGCCTCCAGTGGCAGATAGCTTGGACGAGATCGATAAGCTCCCGCTCGTAAGCGGCGAGGGCACGGTGACGAGGCGCAATGGTGCGACTGAAGAAGGCGATCGGGTGGCCGTCTTGGACAAGTACCGCGCCGAAGCCATGAGATGAGGCGTTGTACTCGACGACGAAAGGCTTGCTGAAGTCCGACATGGCGAGGATTGGCGCTGAGGTGACCATGTCCTTAAGTGTGGTGAACGTCGTGGCTGCGTCCTCGTTCCAGAAGTCGTCCATCTTGAGGAGAACCGTCAACAGCACAGCGACAGCGCCGTAGTTGTGGACGAACTTGCGGTAGTACCCGGCCAAGCCAAGGAAACCACGGACCGCCCGTGCCGAACGCGGCGCCGGCCAGTCATGGATGGCATGCACCTTGGCCGAGTCCATGGCGATGCCTGTCTCTGAAATGACGTGACCGAGGTAGGAGATGGAGGCAGTGCTGAAGGCACACTTGGTACGCTTGACGTAGAGCTGGTGTTGTCGAAGCTCGAAAAACACGACGCGAATGTGTCGCAGAAGGTCCGCCCACGTATTGTTGTATATCAAAATATCATCAAAAAACACAAGGACAAATCGGTGGAGGAACGAACGGAGCACATCATTCATGAGGGTTTGGAACGCAGTCGCAGCGTTGCAAAGCCCAAACGCCATCACCAGGAACTCATAGAGGTCGTCGTGTGTGCGAAAGGCGGTCTTCTGGACGTATGCCAGCCACATTCGCACTTGGTGGTAACCGGACCGCAGGTCCAGCTTGGTGAAGATCCGTGCCCCATGGAGCTCGTCGAGGAGCTCGTCGACCACGGGGATGGGAAACGCATCTTTGACGGTGAGTGCGTTCAGGGCGCGGTAGTCGACGCAGAAACGCCATGAACTGTCTAGTTTCTTGACGAGGAGGACCGGCGAGAAGAATGGCGAGTCGCTGCGACGAACGATGCCCTACTCGATCATGGCAGCACACTGCCGCTCTAGCTCGTCCTTGTGGGCCACCGAGTACCGATACGGGCGAACAGCCACCGGCTGTGCACTCGTCTTTAGGGTGATGTGGTGGTCGTGGGCGCGCCATGGACAAAGACCTGTGGGCTCGGTGAAGATGTCGCCGAAGGAGGCCACCTGACCAACGGGTGGTGCACCCGTTGCGTTGGAACGACATCATGTGCTTGTTGAGGTCCCACACGATCGGGCCCAACGCCCCGAGCCATCTGACCACATCGTAGCCCGCCAACGGCATGACGTAGAGGTCGACCGGGAAGTAGTCGCCATTCACCCGCAGCGGGCGTTGCGGATGACGCCAACGCATTGGACACGCTCTCCATTCGCGACCAAAGCAGTGAGGCGAGGACGTGACGGAAGTGAAAGACCCGAGCAGTTGGCCGCTGCCTCCGAGATGAAATTGTGGGTGTTGCCGAAGTCCAAGAGTGCAACGAGGGAGGCAGCACCGAGCTCGACGCTGACTTGCATCGTGTCCGCGAACGAGACCCCAAGGGCATGTAAGGAGAAGACGGGCGTCTCCTCTGCCCCAATAGTCTCCATCGCCACTGGAGCTTCATCGTCGTCGTCGGATTCTATACACTCCGGGAGGAAGAGCCGCTGACAGACACGGTTGTGTCCCCTTGTGTATTTCTCATCGCAGTTGTAGCAAAGGCCCTTCTTGCAGCGGTCCTCCTGTTCCGCCTGGGAGAGGCGTCGAATCTGTCGACCCTCAATGGTGACCAACTTGGACCCCTGAGTCGGTGCTGGTAGGGCCAGGCGAGGGGTCGGCGCGGGCAACACCGGTGGTAGCCCCGGTCGAGGTACAACCCTAGCCACTGGGGCAGCGTACTTCTCCCGCAGCTCGAACTGGCGGGCCAAGCTCATGGCGGCGGCGAGGGATTGCGGGTTCTGGATCCGCACGTCAATGCTGAGTGGCGACTGGAGACCTCCCGTGAACAGCTGGATCTGCTGCTCTTATACGAGGGGACTGGTGCGTGGGAGGAGCGCCTGGAACCGGTCCTGATATTTAGCGACCGTGCCGGTGAGCCAGCATTCCTCCAATTCGGCCAATGGGGCGGATCGGAGTGGCGGCCCATAGCGCAGGTGTAGCAATTCCTTGAAACGGCGTCAGGATGGAGTTCCTTCATTCGCCTGGACTTGGATGAACCACATCCGCGCGCCCTCCTCCAAATTGTAGCTCGCCATCCACACCTTCTCCTCCATAATTCGTTGTTGATAAAAGTAAGATTCACAGCGATTTATGAAGAGGAGGGGGTCGGCCTTGCCGTCGTAACGAGGGAAGTCCATCTTTAGGAACCGCGGCGGCCGGTCGTTGTGGTGTTCGCTGGTTCCCTACCTGGGTCCGTTGGAGGACGATGCTAAGCGCTCAGCAGCAAGAGCCTGGATCGCAGCGGCGTTGGCCTTTACGGCAGTCTGCAGGGCCTGCATATTGATCACGAGCGTCTCCAAGGCTGTCTTGATGTCGTCACCCATTTTGCTGGTGGTGGATGATGGAGAATGTGTGGCTGCTGGTAGTGGAATAACGGTGTTGCTTGTGGTGGAGGATGGAGATTGGGCAGCGGCTTGTGGTGGAGAAGTGGCGGCTGGTGGTGGAGATGAGGATCGACGGGATCGTGATACCAGGTTGTCAAGGGTTGTGTACCCTCAGGTAGCTGGACCGTGGCTACGTAGTTTGTAGCCACCGGCCGTCTTCTCCGACGAGGTAAATCCTCGGCCACAGGCTTACTGAAGATAGGGAGATAGGAGATTAGAGCAAATATCTTTCTTGACCTCCAAAGTGCAGCTTACATGGATATATATATATATATATGGCCCATGGCCCCAACTAATCAGCCCTATACTTTATGTTGGGGGCCTTCGGCTTCCGAAGGTCCTCAAAAACATGATTTGACAATGTTTTCCAAGTAAAGTATGCGAGCAGTTATCTTCGGAATCAGATTACGGGTATACAAGAGCATGGTCAAGACCAAGCTTGATTGGGATGAAAGGCGATCATGACGAAGGTTAAGACGATCACGAAGCTATGTGCAGAAAAGCTTCGGCGTGACAGCAGAAAAGGGGAACCGACTTAAAGATGAAAAGCCAAATTAGACCTCGAAGGATTACTATAGAGTTATTGATAAATGTAAAGGGCATTAATGTAATTTTACACGGGCTGCGTCCCGTGCCTATAAATAGATGAACAGTACTCACGTACTGTTCAGGCTGACTTGGCATTCGCTTTTTGCATCACGCCTGTACCTTTACTTTTCATCAGTCTGGAGGTACATTTATAATTTGTTTTCATGAATTTGATAGTAAAAATAAGTTGATGATAATATCTGTATTATTATTCGTATTTCATACATATGTTCTTCTTCATCATCTATCGAACTTACGAAGGTCTTTTCCCTTGTAACCTTCGTCCAGAATTCATTATATCCGAAGGGACATAATGTTTATAAGGACGAAGGACTTTAACATTTAACACTTTTCATGTTGCCTTGTTCTTAACTCTTAGCATTTGAGAACAAGTCCCCAACACTTTAGGATCTAAGCTAACACTAACCCTTATCTTTCCTAACTTCTCTCCTGGCGGTTACCTGACCTATCCAACCAGGCCGGTTGCTTCCAGCGTGTTGCTTTTCTCGGCTTGTACCTGTGCCGCACGCTCAGCCACCCGCCATACATCCCTAGCCGTACGGCGCCGGGCATACTTGAGTCCCCACATGACAACATTCCTAAGAGAAAGGGGGAAATATAGCACTAAGTACCAATAAGAAGTGATTCCTCGCCAAGCAAATAGCTAATATAAATAGCAAGAAAAGCATACGCTAGGTAAAATATAACTAGCTGTAGTTTTCTACGACAGGAAGGATATGTATGATGACATGTGGCAACAACATCGTAGCCATAGTGCACTCAATTGTCGTTTCTAATAACAGAGCTAACCTGTCAGTATGTTAGTGCAATTTCAATCCAAACCATTGGACCATAAATCCTACAGTTACCATGTAGGCCACCAGGATCATATGTGGACAAGGCTAAGAGAAGTCCAGTTAGAAGAAAACAGGCTGCTACAGACATCTGTGGTTGTGAGATGCAACAAAGTATAGAATTTTGTCGGCTAATCAGTGGAGTGGGTCTCACACTCCATATTTTGATAAACAAAAACTTAGCCAAACATACTGGTTCTTAGACAGCCCATTTGCCCCCCACCCCCCAGCACTAAGTACCAATAAGAAGTGATTCCTCGCCGAGCAAATAGCTAATATAAATAGCAAGAAAAGCATACGCTAGGTAAAATATAACTAGCTGCAGTTTTCTACGACAGGAAGGATATGTATGATGACATGTGGCAACAACATCGTAGCCATAGTGCACTCAATTGTCGTTTCTAATAACAGAGCTAACCTGTCAGTATGTTAGTGCAATTTCAATCCAAACCATTGGACCATAAATCCTACAGTTACCATGTAGGCCTCCAGGATCATATGTGGACAAGGCTAAGAGAAGTCCAGTTAGAAGAAAACAGGCTGCTACAGACACAAAGTATAGAATTTTGTCGGCTAATCAGTGGAGTGGGTCTCACACTCCATATTTTGATATACAAAAACTTAGCCAAACATACTGGTTCTTAGACAGTCACCCCCCCCAACTAACATACTGATTTTGTCCCTACTTCCTTTTCACTGGTATTTCCAAGAATTATTTCCACATACAAGCAAATGATGGGTGGTTTATCTAATGATACCACAGTATTGTAGCTATATGAAAGACCAGTGCTGTTTGGTTCAAAAAATGTAACGCAAATGGTAATGGTTTACGATCGATTACTAGTGGTAACAAATTTGAATAGGCTGGTATCAATTTTTAGTATGGTATCTGATTACGGTTGGACTAAAACAAACATGATTTAACGTTATCAGTTACCCATTGCGTTACAAACATGTGAACCAAACGGTACCTATTTAGTAGCACTGGATTTCACAAACAGCGTGTGTATTCTGCATTCCTCACACGATGTATGAACGAAGCTAGAACAGCATACACTCACAAAAAAGGGGGCTTTAAATCCATCAGGCCTTACTCCAAATGAATTTGCAGTCATGCCTAGAGTTTAAGTTTCTTCCACATAGCGAGGAAGGATTTAGTGGATGGAACATGGCTAGGAAGCCCAGCTAAAGTGTTAAACAAATGGTGATAGCAATTAATTAAAAAGAAATAAAGGGGGCAGTTAGGACACCCAAGCTACAACCCAAAAGTCTCAAAATCACATATTTATGGTTTCTTTTCTTCTGGTGATAAGCACGCACAAAGCAAGCGACTGATTACTTATTAAAGTCATCTGCAAGATAAACAAACTCATATAGGACCACATGACCAAACGAGGACCATAAACCGTCGAAAAGAAATCAGCATGGGCAAAGGCAGGTGGAAGCCAGCACCCACTTGAGAATGCAACAAAAAAAACATAGCACCGATGATACACGATGGCTGTCAATTCAGCAGACACTGAAGCAAGTAACAGGCCAGGTCTAGCAAATGATGACGTATCTCGGGAAGCAGCAGGGAAAAAAAGGCAAAGCGGGAAGAACTGCAAAATTCCGAGCAAAAATTAACACGAATCAAGAAGCAAGTGCGCCTCAAAGTTACAATCTAGGTGGTCGAACTTTAAATCAAAACTATGGTAAGCCGAATTCTGGTTCAACAAACAAGACATGTTAAATCCTACAAGAAAACAAGGCTCAAATCTGAAACCAATACTATAATGCACCCAAAATAAGCAAGCACGGTTAATGAAAATAAGGAAATGTTGCCCCACCCACCCCCCTGCAACAACTAAGCCTACGCAAAGAACTAAATCGAAACCGAACTAAACCCCAGCACATCAACTTCGCATCTTCCGGCTGTCCAATCCAAGCTACCCTGCGCGCCATCTCCCTTCCCTGCCCTCCCGAAGAACAGAAATCAACCGTAGCAGCGAAGAAAGCAAGGGAGAGTAGGGTGCTGCCCGAACCTTGCCGCCGAAGGAGATGCGCTCGACGTCCACCGACACAACAGAGCCGCCAGAGTCGCCCATATCCGCCGCCGCCGCCGCCGAGCGCACGGGCCTTGCTGTCAAGCAGGCGTGGCCTCTACTCTCGCTCCCTCTCCCTATCCTGCCGCCTCCGGTTTCACCTACTACCACCCCTTCTTCCTGTCTCCAAGATGCTCCGGCCGCCGCTTGCTTGCTTTCCCACCTTCGCATCTTGGAGTTTTTGGCCTTCGCTTATAAACCGAGCGTCTTCAGCAGCGCAGCGCTACCTGCGTTTTAGCCCTGACAAGTTTCCGATTATTACGATCCAGTCCAGCTAACGGGGGAAGCTGAAACCGACAGGCCAAGCGTCCTCGTATATCTACCGCCGGTCAAGAGCACATTTTCCGCTGTACACTTTGACCGTTGAGGCTCTGAGTATGCTGTAAATAAATATCATATATACATTTTTCCGGACTCGGCTTTTAGCATATTTGTTTTAAAGGTATATTTTGATTTGCATGTATTGTTTGGAGACATGTAATTATTTGCCTATATTAAAAGACATATAACATTTTCCTAATTTATTATTTTTAAAATAACTATCTACTAACTATAATAGATATGGTCACTGGCAGTATAAAATATATAATCATAATTAAATGTGTTTTCTTTTTTCCCTTTTGTGATATCCATCACCATGGGCAAAGTTAACACTATCACAATTACTTATATCATGTTTCTAAATTTACAAATTTTCTATGTAAACCTATTCTCCTCCCACATGTAGGAACAGAGACAGGACTGAAATGCATTCGCTCGCCAGTTTTACAACCAAATCCAGTTTTATAGCCAAATCGAGGTTGGCGCCACTATTTCGCGCCCTAGTTCTCTCGGCACCCCAAGACGAGGAATGTGTCTTTGTTGCTCCCATCGTGCTGCAACATGTGTTGTCGTCTTGTCCGACACCTTTGGTGGATGTAGCAGGGAAAAGCCTTCCCCATGGGCAAACTAGGAGACGCTGAGCTAGTGGCCCTGCACAAACCAAGAGAGCGTGAAGTTGGTGGCCCTAAGCCCTGTCGGCGACAAGCTCAGGGCGACGCCCTACAGGTTCGCCACTCTACTACTCCTTGCAAACTGCTACTTTGTGTTGGTATATGAGGTGAAATATGCATGCGGAGACGATTCAGGGCAGGGACCTTTGGAGACGATTCAGGACAGGGCAATTTTTGTGGTTAGGTTCTGATTGATTCGGAGGTCCTATGCGATCTTTTGTTTTTGGGGAAATTAGGGATATTGATGTGAAAATTAGTCTTCTTTTGGTTTATGTCTTGTATTAATTCTTTATAATTTGTTTTGGTGGCAGCAATATATTCAGCAGTAAGTTCTCATAATTCATGCAATTATGTATATAAGTAAGCTCAGGTCATAGGCGCTTGATTCTTTTGCATGTTATTTCAGTAATGGAAGGAGATGGTGCCTATTTCACCAATTTTAACATTTTTAGTGGTTTGACGATTATCACAACTCAATTCATAATGGACTTTCCAAACATTATAGCTTATGTAATTACTCTAGAATGCTCAAGTTTTCAATAAACATAAACAAAAATATATTAATTTGATACAAAAAAAATATTTACATTTTTCTAGGCATGGAAATTATGGGAAGAGTGAAATGCGACAACATTGGTGGACTCATTTGTTGCTGAAAGTTGTTCACTCCATGAAGACTTTGTAAAGGTTAGTATTGAACTTTACAAACGTAAGAGTATGCATCCTTTCTGTATAGAAACACATATGGCCATTTAATAAAAAATAGTGTTATATAAATAAAGTAACTAACTACATAACAACAAAGTATTCTTATCCTTAACAGTTTACGGACCAAACGAAGACCACCAGTAAGCTTAAAGGAAAGACTATTATGGCCTTAATCGGGTCTCCTTCAAAAAGGTTATACTGCTAAATATATACCTTCTATTTAGTATAGTCATTCCCTTAAATATGCTTTCTCCTATTAGTTACTCCAAATATCCATTTTTCCTACCAGCAATGTAAGAAGTGCAAAATGAGCTTTTATAGCTGGATGTCTAGGAAAATGACCTTCTATTTAGTTTAGTTTATTTAGAACTAGATGTTGGATCCATATTGTATTGTCTGTCTATGAATTTCCTCTTGTTGTCTAGGAAAATTAAAGCTACATTTTATTGGAACTAAATAAGTTTTTTTTGGACTTTATGGTGTTGAGGTGCTCATTGATTTCTTTTCAAATGACTCTACTACTATTCTATAATAGTTTGGTGGATGCAGGTTTTTTACATCCAGTTTCATCTTTTGGAAATCGATAATCAATGAAAGAACATATTGTTCCTACAGGTTAATCCATTCTGTCATTATAGCAACCATGATTGATACACTGACTATGATACACAATGATTATGGTACTTACTATCAAACCTTCATCATGCAAAATATGTTGCGGTTGTGTTCTACTCTATAAAGAAGAGTGCATTAGTGGTTGCACAGTATACTAATGGTTAGCTTTTATAGTTGTTAGGAATAATGCATACCCATTATGACTTTAAACATGGGTATTGTGTGAAACTCAAAGGTTTGGCTATTTTTACTTAATAGAATAGTCTACTTATAGAAAAATTTAACCCCTTATCCACCCCAAAATGGTCATAGGAAAATACATTTATTGTTGAATATGTACTACCAAGCATAAGGTAGTTTATTTTGGTTCTTTCCTATCAATTGGTAAGTGTTTATTTTCTTAGTATTGTATCTCTATTGGAAAATTCTGATTATATGTTGCATGATGAACCAATTGTATTCAACGGAGGGAACTACCAACCATGTATAGATTTAAATTTCTTTTCTGCTTTTTTAGCTGATATGCTTTTGATTATGGATTGTTGGATTTTTCAGATAATGCGAGATTGGTGAAGGTAGATTGCATATTATAATAAAAATTATGTTGTTACACCTCAAGTCATCCATTGCCATAAATTTCTCATTTCATTTAATACTATTTTTCCATTCGCGCAAAAAAGTAATAAGTGCCACTTTCTTCATATGCAAACTTCCTAGAGTAGACCTTGAAATACTTTTGTGAATTCCCTTCTGATTAGTTTGTAAAATAAATTTTACACATGAGGAATCAAGTAAACGATGAACAAATTACGTGCACGCATCTAACAATTTATTTCTATTTTCCTTTGTGATCTAGACTTGTATGCAATTCCTTAGCTATCAGTTGCCTCAGTCACTCACTCCAAACATGGAACTTACATGACTCAATTTCTAAGTTTTGACTGATTTTTCCTCTTTTTATATCTATGTAAACACATAGTGCATAGACTCGCGCGAAGCGCGAGTAATTTACTAGTGTTCTAAAGAAAGAGAGGCTTGATAATGAGGCCAATAATATTTACTTGAGGAGAATTACAGAAGAATAGAAAATAATGTTATTGGATCTCAGTTCCATGACAGAGTTGCAGGGGGAGTATTACACGATCATGTAGGCTGAGATTGTGGATCCACGCAGGAATTAGATGGTTATGAATATTAGAGTGCTTGCTACTTTCTATTTCATTAAACAATTTGTTTCAGTACTTGAATATTATGGTTATGTATTATATTTGTACTGTTAATGTAAAAACAGAATTTGGTTTGAATTACATAAATTGAAAATGACATCAGGTGCACGGTGTCACGGATGGCAATTAGGCGCGTAGTACACGAATATATAGTTCGCGAATCCATACCCGCACAAAACTCAACCCATACCCGTACCTATGGGTGAAAACGGAAACAATATTTTTTGGATACCGGGAATCGTTTTCGAAGTTTTACCGAAATTTAGGTCTAAACGGAAACAGAAACGGTTACCGAAAATACAGAAACATAATCGGTAGAGAAAATGGAAATCGGAAACGATTTTGGTCTCTTCCTGTCGTTTCCGGAAATTACCGTTTTTATTCGGTATTTTCAGAAAATATTAAATCTAAACTGATCTTTATAAATTCATAATAAATTCATCTTAGCTTATAAAAATGTGAAACTAATTTTATTATTTTCCTAAAATCAAGATCTATCTAATGATATATAGTTTAGAATCGTTTGAAACTTTCATAAATCTTATTTATGTTTTCTTATGTGATATTACTCTTGATACATATATTCATAATTTGCACGAGAACTTAAGAAGGACCAAGATGACGCTAAATATATTGACTATGTCAAGTAGTAGGAGTACAAATAGAATGTAAGTGTCATATCATTATACATATCTTGATTCTATTTTATTTAAATACATAATAATGATTTTATTATTGTATGACTTCTTACTTTATATATTATTGTGACCTCCTACCTTATATATTATTACTAATTTTATATGAACGTATGACTTCGTGAATTTTTGAAGTCAATTGAGGGTACATGTTACAATTTTTACCGATCGAATTTTAGATTCCGATCGTAATAAGTGTAATTTTCGTACCGAACTTTCGTTTCCGATGTTTCCAAATTACCGATGTCATTTCCGTTTCCAGAGTTACCGTTTTCGATATTGTTTCCGAGGAAAAATATGAAAACGAAAATGGTTTTAGTGTTAACCGATCGTTTTCGGCCGTTTTCACCCCTACCGTACCCATAAACGTTCGTGGGTATGGATCTGTATCCATACCCGTACCTGACGTGTATCCGCTATCCGGTGGATACCCATTACCCGCCCGCCCACTACAATTTTAGCATTTAACACCAAACAACAATTTTATCACATTTCAAAATAATCATCATTCTGGCAACATCAAATGATAATTTCAGCACCAAACAACATGTCATAGATAAAAATTGAAAAATAAGAATTTATGATAATATATTAAATCTGGTTGGCCCACATGTTAGATATCCATTGGGTAACGGGTATGGATACTGAATATCCATATCCGCGGATAACTTATTATATCCATAACCGTACCCGCGGATACCAAATTCCACCATACCCATATCCAATGGATAATTATCTGCGGTTATTTACCCATACCTGTACCCATTGCCATCTCTAACAGTGTCAAACCTATTGTTATATGTGAAGGCCGTACCGACAAAAGTTGTTATGTTTGTGGTTTTTGATAATGTGGAGGTGTTGTTCTTGTTACATAACTTGTTGTTTTTTGTTTTAGCTGAACCAATAGAAGCTTCTGTTCTTGAATCGAACTTGTGGTTATGTTACACTCTTGATAATGGATTATACTACTATGATGAGTTTGAGAAACGTCGTCATTGCCTTCAGAAAAGAATAGTGTGCCAAATATTTGCTCTGCATCTTATGCATGTTAAATGCAAGGGCTAGTAGAAACATCTTTAGGTTTGTCTTTAGGGTTAATTTTGGACTAGCCAACCTAACTGAGTATTTCACCGACTTAGTGATCTGGAGCCATATTTTTGTGTGGTTCACTAGCCTATTTTGCTCAAATATTCAATTGCAAGGATTGCTGATTGTTCGAACTAAAGACCTGCTATATATGTTATGGCTGGAGCAATTTTTGGAAGCTTTTGATCTTGAACATAACAGTGCATGAAGATGAACTCTGATTTCAACATGTTGTTCATAATCAAAAGTTCCAGACTATTGGTTGTATCAAAAACCCTTGTATCAGGAAACTAAGGCTTTATTACTAAATGTCAAGAAAATTACTATTATTCATACAGAAAACACTAATTATATCGATTTGTGTGGTGCTGCCATGCCATAGGTGCTCCACTAGGTCGTCTTGAAGTTGGTAGTGAGTTTCTTGGTTCCTAATTTTCCTGTAGTTCGCAATAAATTCTTTAAAATCTACATTATGCTCATGGGGTGGTTTCATGTTGTTTCCATCATTCTCAAAACATTCGTATGGATCCACATTTCCCTCATCGTCAATAATCATGTTATGCATGATTATACAAGTTGTCATTATGGCATTCAGTGTTTCTTCATCCCAAAGTTGAGTTGGCCCCCAAACAATAGCAAAACAAGATTGCAAAACCCCAAAAGCTTGCTCCACGTCCTTTCGTACTACTTCTTGTGCTATGGCAAAGTATGTATTCTTATCACCTCATGGTTTGGGAATGGTCTTACCAATGTAGCCTAAGATGGATATATGCCACATGCAAGGTAGTATCCCATTGAATAGTTATGGCCATTTATATTGAAGTTCACTTGTGGAGCTTCTCCATTTGTTAACTTTGCAAATAGTGGTGATCGGTGCAGAACATTAATGTCATTAAGAGATCCAGGTAAACCAAAAAAACATGCCAAATCCATATATCGTGCGAAGCCACTGTCTCTAAATTATTGTAGGTGTATGCCAAATCCACTTGCACTCTACTATACAAAGAACAGCTGAACTACACTCGATTATACACGGCAAAACTGTTTGACTAGATGCAGAAAAAAACATAGCCTCCACTATTCAAGACCTGATCATGTACAAGGGCGTCGAACGTCGGTGCCATCGCCTGCTATAGCCTAGTCCGCCTTCACTTGGTTGTACTTAATTTTGAACAGACCTTGTCAGCCATCTAAACTAGGCAGAGGTGATTCAAAATTTGATTTTATCCTAAATTTAAGGATCCGATGGAGACCAACCTTTTCTCTCTCTCCGAAACCTGTTTAGCAACTTTCTAAATACATATTTAGAGTCACCTTTTTTAGGTAACTACTACAGGTGCTCTAAGCGGGCGCACCCAACCGCCATTTTTCACCATCTTAGGGCTAGTTTGGTAACTCCATTTTTTCAAAGCATTCTTATTTTTCTAAGGAAAATTAAACTAATTTCCCTTGGGAAAATGAAAATCCCTTAGGGAAATGGGGTTCCCAAAGTAGCTCTTAGTGGGTGAGATGCTTCACCATTGCCTCGCTCGATACCACCATTATGTCATGACCACCGACCCTCAAACCCTCTTTTACATAGGGTGATTACTGAATCTCCACTCGAAACTCTAAGGCTATTTCCAATAGATCGTGTATATAGTCGTGCAAAACATTATTTTGTATTATAGACTATATTATTAACAGAGTGAAGTTTGAAATAAAGGAAGACTGTTGGAGACAACACATCCGATGTGTATTTTTTCTTCCACTCTAATGGTCGTGCAGATAGGTCGCACGAAGGAAGACATATCACAAAAGAAATAAAGGCTGAAGTAAGCACTCCTTGCCTTTGGTTTGAGCAAAACAGATTCTTGTTTCACCGAGGAAAAGAGAGAAGTTCTGGATAAATTGACAATGTCAACTTGAATTGACTAATTCAGTTCCGCCTATTCCACATTAATGATAGTACATTTATGTTTCTGCTTCACGAATATGATATTTTTTGGACATTTCTAATAATAACAAGCCTTATTCCTATTTTGGTATTTTGGATTTTAGGACTTTTAGCCCCGGTTAGTGAAGGACCAGCGAAGCTTTCTAGTTATGAACCGGTATAGAACCCATGGGGGGGCTTGGTTACAATTCCGAATATGCTATTACATGTTTGCGCTAGTTTTTGTTGTTTTTGATGTGGAAATAATCTTTCTGTACCCTTGGGCAATGAGTTTCGTGGTAATCCGAACTGTTAGAACAAATTTAATATTTTAAAATAGATATGTATAAAATTGGATGTTGATCTTTTCTTATGTTATTAAGCACATTATTACAATTAAGAATAAAATATTATATAAATTGTTTTATGTATTATTTTCTCCCTACAACAAAAAAATGAAAAAAATACTGAATTTGTTTCAAATCCATACCGATTTTATATCTATCATTTGAGAAAAAATAGGATAAATTTAAGGTTTATCTTTTATGAATCTTTACAAGCTCAATGTTAAAAACAAGAATAAATTTATATATTAGATTCTATATCATATTTATTCGCATCAAAGAAAAATGACTAAAAAATAATTACCAAATAAATATTGTTTTCGACCGTTTTCATCATCCCTCGTGAAGGCATGACCCATCACGTGTTTGAGTTTGCGCATCATCATCGTTCCTGAATAGCACATTGCCCCCCCCCCCCCCTCCGGCCCTCCCCGCAACGATTAGAACTTGTTCTTCCCCTCCATTACCTCACCATTTGCTCAATAATGTTTCATTTCCAATAATAATGTTTCATTTTTATTTTCTCTGGCTGAGCAATTTCTTTGTTAACTCCTTCCGTATTACCATTCGATTATGACATTTGGCTTAGGTGAGACATGAAGCATGACCTTATATTTGATATCCACTCAATGGTTTAGTTTAGACCGTTTAAGTATCATAAAACTTAACGGTGTATACTTTTTCAATAATCTCATATTTTAGATGCTTTTAGCGAACATGATGCTTCTTTTAGCATTGTTATTGTGTATATGTGTGTGTGTAAAATAGATAAATTTCAAATTTTGTAGAGGCAATTATTGCCAATAAGTTGACTCAAAAGGCAAACTTGGAGATCAAGGAAAATGACACATTGATTCCAAAGGCACACACTGTTGTATTCCTTGCTCCTTTCGTGAGGACATCGATCAGCAAGCGAAACGAGAAACTTGTGAGCTAGAGTTCCAGATAATCACTGTCAAGTCATTCTTGATTGGCATCTGACTCATCACTTGTATGATTTGTATATTGTGTGACTTTATTCGTTTCAATGTAGCTTTTTCATCATGAAGTTTACATCCAACAACATCTTACCAAACTGACAGTACGCGCTAGAAACATTGGTTGCGTCCAGAGATGTGTTTTCCGCCATGGTGCTATATGCCTGCTAATCCTGGTTGCTCAGACGTCTCTTCGCTGCTTAAATAGTCGTATACGTTATTAGAAATGCATATTAAGAGTTGGTGCAGCTTTATTTCAAGCACTAGGGGCCAAGAGGACACGAGTGCATCACGTCAGCATATAGAAATTGTTCATTGTCTGGTTTGGCTCAATGGTAGGGGAGAAAAAAATGAATATTTAATGTAGAATAGGGTTAGAAACCACTTTTAGGGCTAGTTTGACACTCATTTTTTTCAAGAGATTTTTATTTTTCTAAGAGAAAAATAAACTAATTTTTCTTAGAAAAATAAAAATTTCTTAGAAAAATAGGGTTTCCAGGACTAATTTGGAAACTCTATTTTGGGATTTCTATTTTTCTAACTGGGTGTTTGGATCCCTTTATTTTAGAGGAATTGGAATTCACTAAATAAAATAACTTATTTAGTTTGAAATTTGACATTCACCACTTTCTAAAGTTCAGATATAAGTTTATCTCAAATTCATGGGGAGGAGGATGCAAAATGATCTTATGCATTAGTAGAATTTGTTTCTACTCTGTAACTTACATGACACTCTTTGTTTCACTCCTCTATAGTAAAAATGTAGCACATAAATATCTCCGACATCTTGCTAATAATAATATACAAATATATTTTGTATAAAACTGAATTAGCTTAATTGATATATGCCTAAATTATTATTATTAGAATGAAATTCAATTCCAATGATCCAAACGGGGTGTAAAGGAAAATGAACTAATTTTCCTTAGGGCTAGTTTGGGAACCACATTTCCCAAATGGAAATTAGTTCATTTTCTCTTGGGAAAATAAAAAATCTCTTAAGAAAATAAGGTTTCCAAACTAGCTTTTAGGAAAATGAAAATCACTTGAAAAAATGGGGTTTCCAAACTAGCTCTTAGCACATTCTAGCATATTCGTTGGAGCTAAAGTACTAAAAAGGGCTAGTTTTGGAGCCATAAAAACAGAGAAAATTGAAGAGGCTAAAATACTCTCCTTATACAATTTTGAATAATGAGTTGATTTTTGCCCCTTCAATTCTCTCTGGTATTCGAACTCCCAAACTAGTTCTAAGTACTAAACTTTAACACATTATCTATAGCCACTTTTTTATTTCTTTAGTAGCTGAACTTTAGAAAAAAAATACCGTGCTAAATAGCAAGGAGAAATAATCGGGCCTTAAGCCTGGCGAAAAAAACAAAGACATTGGTGTAACGGTTACCCACAACTACACCCGACATCACAGACATCCTTGGCAAGACATCCACCGCTTGGGATCCCAAAACAACTATGGCGGCAAAGTATCTACCGTAGGGGCCCTGG
The DNA here is from genome assembly GCF_902167145.1 of Zea mays. Lineage (NCBI taxonomy): Eukaryota > Viridiplantae > Streptophyta > Magnoliopsida > Poales > Poaceae > Zea > Zea mays. The sequence continues at coordinate 74,654,851 of NC_050104.1, read as the reverse complement.
TTTCGACGACAAAGTATCCGGAGACCGAAACGACACTAAGCATCCGCTAGGGAAAGCAACAACTATCAAGCATTCACCTGAAATACTCAATGATTGGATAGGCAGAAAAATTTATGCAAGGGAAGAGAGCAACGATGGCCAAGCATCCATTGCGAAGACAAATGATAAACACACACGGCAATGATTATTACGCAAGCAGTCCTTCTGTGCAAGCGCGCAAGCAAACCATCTGATCCAGTAGATCGTGATCCAACCGTAGGTCACATTTAACATTTAAACCCTTCCACCACCAGCTCAATAATCTTTATACAAAAACCCCTAACAAACCATGATTGTATCTATGGTTGGATCGTAATCTAATAGATCAGATGATTTCCTTGCACGCTTACACAGAAGAACTGCTTGCATAGCAGTCGTTGCCAACACACACTGACACAATACGGAGCCCCAACATGGACCTGCAAAACGTGCAAGGGACACGGACAACGACGTCGACAAACTTGCCGAGTGATGACATGGGCTATAGAGTCCAATACACGAGACCAGAATAGTGGTTCTCACAAAGATGCTTTCATACTCTTGGGAACAAGGTCTCAGATCTTTCATCGGAACGTCACACACTGATCTGGCTTCATATCAAAAAACCTGAAAGAAATACATACGTATAAAGGAGAGATGTGAATTAGGACTTCTAAAACTTTTGTTAATCTAAGTCACTAATAAATTTCTAGAATAAAACTTATGCAAATAAACAAGCTAGATTGTGTAGACTAGTTTTTGTCTAAGTGTTGCTATCTCTACCGCGTTTGCAATCTAAGTTCCAATCCTAATAATTCTAAGCTAGGAAGAGAGAAGAACTTAAGTACTTGAATGTAAATGCGGAAGATAAAGAGCAAAGGTAGATATATAAATTCCTGTGGACGACGTCGATATTTTCACTAGTACACAGTAGCTCTATAGTGGCGGTTCTAGAGGTATTTGCACTGGCGTTTTCAGAGCCACCAATGCTAGGGGCCAGTGGAAAATGGCATTTCCATGTGCGGTTATTTTGGAACCGACAGGAAATATCATTTCCACTTGCGGTTTTATTAACCAACCGCCAATAGAAATAGATTTCCACTAGCGATTTTCTTTATTTAGCCGCCAGTGGTAGTTTTCCCGTTCTTTTAAAATTTTCAAACAAAACCGATATATATAGGGAGGGTATATTGGGAGCCCCTGGTCTTCCAACTGTTTAAAGAAGCCCTGGCCGACCACCCCCAACCTGGCTGGACGGCACCAGCGCGCCCACCCACCCCATGCCAGGCTGTCAGGTACGTCCTCCGCCCATGCACCTGGTCAACCTCTCCACGTGCGTCAGTCGATCTACCGGTCCAACAACCAACCTCCCGTAGGGGACGCAAGCCATAAATTGTGGTTCTATTTTTACGTAAATAACATAAATAGTCCACAGAAATAACGTAAATAGTTCATAGAGATAGCATAGAAACCCCGCACAGCCACTGGACCACGTGCACATACGTAAGTGCATGCATGCAGATCCTATTTTTATGATAGATCCGATAATTATAGTCATATGAGTTTTCATTGCATGTATGCAAATTTTGGATGACATTTTTGTTTCTATTGCATGCATGCAAAAATTGGATGATTCCATAAATATAGGATCACTCCAATAACTATGCAACTAGGCTTGTTAGAAATAGTTTATGATATTTTCTGATACTAATTATGCTACACGGTGTAGGTATTTATACAATTTGGTACACTGTGTAAAAATCTATTTCCTACTACATGCGCATAAATTAAGGATGACAGGAATGTGCGATAAATGGAAATTGATTGAGATGCATGGAAACAATAAGATCTTATTTTAAATGTTGCATTTCCATCATAAATATAGGATCACTCTAGCAGCCATATAGCTAGGCTTGTTACAACCAGTTTATGATATATACTGATACTAATTATGCTAAATAGTCTTGGTATTTATGCAATACAGATTCGAGCGTAAGAACTTGCACCGTGGTACACTGGTAGACGCATCTCCAGATTCGAGCGTAAAAACATTAAGTTTTGAGCATAAAGCCCCTAAGTTATGTGCATAAATACCGAGCCATGTGAGAGAGTTTGGTAACTCTGGTGCGTTGTAATCACGATCCTATTTTTATGATAGATCCAAAAATTATGGGAGTCAAATGCATGCACTTTCTATTTTTATGCAGATCCAAAAAATATGGCAGATCATGGAAGTTTCCATTACATGCGTGCAAATTTTGGATGATATTTTTGTTTCCACTGCCTGCATGTAAAAAATAGGATGACATGGTTCACGCAGAGCAGAAATTCTTATACAAAGTCGCATAAATTCATACACCGTGTAGCATAATTGATAAAAGCCTAATATCGGTTCAAATAACAGCCCACACGGGAATTAGGGACAATTTTATGGCAAACGTAAAATCGTATTCATCGTCATAAAAATCATCACTAGAATATATAAATAGTGTAAGTAGCAGGCATAAAACATAATCATTGATGACATAAACATGGATCAGATAGTTCGTCGCCGGAGGACGATCCCGAGTCCGCTAGATCAAAGGAAGCCGTCGAAGCCACCGAATCGGAGGAGTTGGTCATCGAAGGACGCTAGAGCCACCCACGCCTCGCGTGGCTGCCATCGCCAGAGACGACCGCGCCTCGCGCGACTGTCGGAGCGACTCGCATCTCTCGTGGCCACCGCTGCCGCTGCCGAAGCCTACCGCGCCTCGTGCATCCGCCGTTGCCACCGGGCCTGGGGTGCGCCACCGCCGCTCGTCTGCTTCAGAAGCGTCACCATCGCTCGATCTCGGTGGAGCGCTGCCACCAGGCGCCTGCCTCAGGGCGGCATCGCCGCTGGCCCCCGGGATCGCTGTCACACCCGGTTTTAGAAGGCAAACCGAATGCGAACTATGTACGTGCCAGGATCAGAAACTCACGTACACAACGATTACATAATTGGACATCATCACACATTGCTCAAAGTAAATAGCGGAAAAGTACTTTATTACATCAAGATGTCCAAGACATCTACATAGTCATTAACATAACATTGTCATCAACATTATCAAAGTGCGGAAAAGCGAACATAGAAGATAAGGCCTTCACAGGCAGCTGACTGGGGGTTTGCCACTAACATAACTAGAACTCGTCACAGTCCTAGAACTCCTCAAAGTCCTCCATGTTTCCTGCATCTCCTCCTGAGCACTGAATACAGTGGGGACAACCTGGGGTGGGGGTGGTTTTTAAAGCAAGGGTGAGTACACATCAACGTACTCAGCAAATGTCCCGTTTGGCTAAAGTGGATTGGCTGTATGTGGAGTTAAGGTTAAGCAGTTGCTTTTAGTTGGTCAAATATTATTACTAATAGTAGAGCCAAATTTTAGTAATAAACCCAGTTATTACCCAAATGTATTCCCTCTAAGAGAAAATACCAGAGATCATAATTATAACCATCATCATTAACCATTATCATAAAAGTATCTAAAGTTCTTCTAATCAAAGAGGATCCCAAGGCTGCTCTTAACCGTGAGCATGACTGATATACTAGTTTCTAACACTCTGCAGAGTTGCACACTTTACCCACGAGTCGTGATTCCCTTTTCGCGTAGAGAGCGCTACTCTCTATTGACCACTACCTAGGTGGCCTGGCAGGTATCACTACGTAGCCTTTATAAAGAATCCCCTGGTGCATAGCTGCTCGTTAGGTTTTGCCAGTCGTACAAACACAGTACACCTCCCTAAGGTGGGTGACTAACAAAACCAAATCGAATGAACCTCGACACCCACCCTTAGCAGAGCGAGCACTATGCCCAGGCCCCATTGACGACCCTCCGACAAAGCCAATTACACCCCCAGGTTCATATAATTATTTAGCTAAGGGCATCCCGTTCCACCCTCATGGTTGCATTGTTATCCTGGGTGGTCACACAACGAACAGGTCCTTACGGAGAGGTACTCAGGAAACAACCCGAGTCTCCTAAAGTATCATAAGGTCATCATTGAGATAACATCATCATATCATAAATATTCACATCATGTTCGTTGATTAAGTTAAAGCAATAACATAAAGCTAACCATAGTAACCCAAAAAGGTAACAAGGACAAGATGAATATAGACTAGTCAATCCTTAGTTTATAATGAAGTAATGCGGGATGATGAATTATAAAGTAAGACATAGTAGGTCAGAGGACACTTGCCTTCACCAGATTGCTGCTCAGAAAGGTCTTCGACAACACACTCAGGAACCACGGGTTGCTCGTCGTCTAAATAAAGCAATCATGCATTCAATACATTTGGATAAAGGCAAATGAACAACACACCAATCATGTACAAACAAGTGAACACATCTCAAAAGAACAACATAAACTTAAGAGGTTGTTTAGGTTATAGGGTGAACTAACACATTTAGAAGTTTGTTATTCTCTAAGTGTTGTCTATCTCCATGGACTACATAATTAGATTTCACTTAATTTAATAAGACACAAAATTACACTAGTGGTAGATTCATACTTTACATATTATTAATTTCACAAAGTTACACATCTTGTTACCCTTAGGGTTTTCCTTTTTATTTTATTATTTAATAATAAACTATTACATAAACTAACCTATAGTCTAGGCATAAAAATTAGAATGTGCAAATAGTGAATGATCATAATTTTAACAGACAGAGAATAATCCCATGAACATTTTGCAATTTGAATCACTCAATTTGGAGTTCATATGCAAAATATATGAAATAAATAAGTTTTGGAATTTGAAATACAAAATTAGGTCTAAATCTATAATTAAATAAAAGGTCAGGGGTCTGTCTGCAAGAATACAGGGGCCTGCACGCGAAAACCAGGGACGATGAGTCAATTTCTAAAAAGTCGGGGTCTCTTTAACAATTTTACCACTCAAAGGGGTATCAGGTTCTCTCGGCCATCGGATCTCAGATCAACGACCCAGAACAGATCCCGCGAGCGGACGCGCATGCGGGCGCGCACTGACCAGTGGGCCAGTGCGGTCAGCGACCGAGGGCGGGAGGCGAACTGACCGGTCGGGCCCAGTGCCAGGGGCACTGTGGCAGAACCTCCCAAGTTATTAGGCCCACATGCACCTGTCCTTGTCTCAAAGACCTCAGACTGCTATGCATGTGCACCAGATAACTTAACAAGATCCGTCCGAGTGCCCCAAGGACCCCGGATAAACCATGAACAACCAGGATCGCAAGATTAAGTAACACAAATCACACACCAACATTTTTGCAGCGGAAATCTTATTACCAAATTTTACAAGTTACAACAAGTTTACATTGTATTTATCAGAGTGATTACAAAAGTGGTTCAAAGGAGTAAACTTTGAAATGTTATATATTATTTGTAAGTTTGAAATATATGCTAGCTCAAGTGACCATCCTCAATAAGAAGTATGGAAGGGTTACTTAGACTTATAAGAAGGCCGAGCCCACCTGCACTTAACACCATCATCAGCAGCACAAAACTATAACCCAAAAAACAACAGGGAATAAAACCCTGAGTATGGAATTACTCAGCAAGACTTACCTGACTAAAGAAAAGACTCTCAAGGGTATGCTGGCTAGAGGGATTCAAGGTATGGCTTATCAAGAATCAAAGACTCTATTTTGCAGAAAAGCTTACTATGAGTGGATCCTTAAAAATCTATTTTTACTTGTCAGGTTAAGTAAAGTTACCTGCATCTAAAGTTCTTTCTACCCTAATTCAAGCACTTGGCCTATACTAGCCGTCTTTTCGTCATCCCTTTAGTTCACTGGATTGCTACGTGTAGGTCAGTGACCAAGTCTTCATGTCCGAGAAGTAACGGCGATTCGAATCGATTAATACCCAGCTGGGGATCTCCGATCACACGACATATGTAGCACTTAACCCTTGCATATGTCAACTCGCCACCGAGGTTCTTAAGATCATATCAGGTTCACGCCAACCGAGAGCATAGATACACCATCGTCCAGCCTCTTGCCACGGAGGGTACACGTTACTCTCACCATCTCTCCACTCCCATTGCGTGTTATCTTATTCTGGTATTAGTCTGCCCGAGGCAAAGCTTACCCATGATGAGGCATGTGACCAGTTAAAAGGTCCTCAATCATCAAGCCTACATCGAGACGGTCCTTAATCGACTCAGACGGAGACACTACACCGAGACTCCCTTCTTGTGCAAGTCAACCGCCCGGTCTCAGCTTTATTATTTTCAACCCAAAGTCTGGTACCTGGCAGAGGTACATCTTTTCTGATGTTGAACCCATCAAGGCCTTTGATGGATTCACCATCACAAGTATTTCTTTTTGAAAACATTCCCACCCACTGAAGCATCACTTTTGTTTTAAAACAAAACATTTTTGTTTGCTAAAGCAAGGCTAAGCATCATAAAATTCTTTTCAAAAAGGGTATCAAGGAAGGGTAATCAATTTTTCAAGGAAGGAAATGCATCAACGGTTTAGCACACAACTCCTATCACCTAATGCATCAAACAAGGTGATAAAGATTTAACACAAGGAGGTGGCAAATGCACCGGGGCTTGCCTGAATAACACTAGGTTAGTGTTTGTTAGGCGATGTCCACTTGACGATCATCCTTGTCCTAGCACTTGATCAGACAGGTTCATCCATTAGCATTATCCTGTGCATTAGCCCGCGCTTGGGGTCGACTTGGCTCGTCTTCCGCATCACGCGATTAATTTACGTACCTGAATGAAATGCATTATGCATATGAATGCATATAGACAAGAATATCACAAACCTAAATAGTGCTACACGATAGCGAATTTAAACACAGCGACGAGGCGTTGTACAATTTTATACGAAAATACTAGGTATCGACATACGACTAAGCGCAATAATTACGCTTCTCTAGATTAACTGAACCTAACGCAAACATCACGAAACAACAAATTATACACATTTAATACAATTAGCCTAAACACAACTTATCAGCTAATTAATTAAATTCTAAACTTATCCCTCGTTTTATAAATTATACTACATCGCTCACAAAGAACTATTTTAATTTTATTTTACTCCTCACATATTTTACATGTCAACAATTACTCAAACATTTCTTTATCGTAAATATATACACATGTTTAAAAGTGATTAAAATATTTCATCATCACACAGGCCTACTAATATTCTACTTGGTACACTAATTCAGCTAATTGATCGGAATAGCGAAATAACTCGCTATAACTGAATCTGGATCGATAATCGCAAGAACCGCGAAGTTGACGAGAGTTTCGTGACTCACGCAATTTATCGAGCACCTAATGAGCATTGCACTAGCACATTAATTTATTCAACGATCGAACTATTCTGAATATTTCATCAGCTTACCGTTTCAACAGCTGACTCGAATCCGCAAGATCAGCAGTGATTTTCCAATTCAAACAATTTGTCGAGCGCTTGGCAGGCGCCACACGAACTTCACGCACACCACCATCCAATCTTTGGACATCTTCTCTTGGGAATTCTTTTGTCCGCGCGATCACAATTCAGAGACACCACATAGGGACCGACATCGAGACGGGGTGACCGAACGACGACAGCAAGACAAAGGTTAGAGACGACTGGTGTCGGCGTTTCGACCCCGGGGGGTCCCTGGACCGACGAGTGAATTGTCGCCGCGTGCCCCAGCCCAGATGGGTCGGCGCGAGACGGAGCACGAAGGAGGGAAGAAACAGGCAAAAGGGGAAACCCGCGGCCTTCGTGTTGCCCTTCGCCCAGGTCGGGTGCGCTTGCAGTATGGGGTTACAAGCGTCCGCGTGGGAGAGAGAGAGAGAGCCTTATGCGCCGGCCCGTTCCCCCGCGCGGCCAACCTCCCCGTACGAGAGCCCTGGACCTTCCTTTTATAGGCATAAGGAGAGGGTCCAGGTGTACAATGGGGGTGTAGCAATGTGCTAACGTGTCTAGCAGAGAGGAGCTAGAGCCCTAAGTACATGCCGTCGTGGCGGTCGGAGAGGTTTTGGCACCCTGTTCATGTGATGTCGTGGCCGTCGGAGGAGAGCTGAAGCCTTGCGGAAGGACAGCTGTCGGGGCTGTCGAATCCTTGCTGACGTCTCCTTGCTTCCGTAAGGGGCTGAGAGCCGCCGTCGTCATGGAGCACACGGGGCGTCATCATTATTTGTTTACCGGGGCGAGCCAGATGGGACGTCGGTCTTGTTCCCCGTAGCCTGAGCTAGCTAGGGGTAGGGTAATGATGGCCCCCCCTGTGACGTGGTCGGTCCGAGCCCTAGGTCGGGCGAGGCGAAGGCTCCTCTGAGGTCGAGGTCGAGTCCGTTTTCCAAGGTCGAGGTCGAGTCCGAGCCCCGGGTCGGGCGAGGCGGAGACCGTCTTCCAAGGCCGAGGCTGTGTCCGAGCCCTAGGGTCGGACAAGGCGGAGTTCGTCGTCCAGCGTCGAGGTTGAGCCCGAGCCCTGGGGTCGGGCGAGGCGGAGACCGTCTTCCAAGGCCGAGGCTGTGTCTGAGCCCTGGGGTCGGGCGAGGCGGAGTCTGTCGTCTTCTGAGTTGTGGTTGAGTCCGAGCCCTGGTGTCGGGGACCATAATTAGGGGTACCCTCAAGACTCCTAATTCTCAGCTGGTAACCCCCATCAGCATAAAGCTGCAAAGGCCTGATGGGTGCGATTAAGTCAGGGATCAGTCCATTCGAGCGACTCGATCACGCCTCGCCCGAGCCTAGCCTCGGACAAGGGCAGCCGACCCTGGAGGATTTCCGTCTCGCCCGAGGCCCCCCTCCAACGGCGAACATATTCCCGGCTCGCCCGAGGCCCTGCCTTCGCTAAGAAGCAACCCTGACTAAATCGCCGCACCGACCGACCAAGTCGCAGGAGCATTCAATGCAAAGGTAGCCTGACACCTTTATCCTGACGCGCGCCCCTCGACAGAGCCGAAGTGACCGCCGTCACTTCGCCGCTCCACTGACCGGCCTGACAGAAGGACAGCGTCGCCTGCGCCTCTCCGACTGCAGTACCACTTGACAGAGTGAGACTGACAGGCAGTCAGGCCCTGCCAAAGGCACCATAGGAAGCTCCGCTTCGCCCGACCCAGGGCTCGGACTCGGGCTAGGTCCCGGAAGACGGCGAACTCCGCTCCGCCCGACCCAGGGCTCAGACTCGGGCTAAGTCCCGGAAGACGGCGAACTCCGCTCCGCCCGACCCAGGGCTCGGACTCGGGCTAGGTCCCGGAAGACGGCGAACTCCGCTCCGCCCGAGCCAGGGCTCGGACTCGGGCTAAGACCCGGAAGACGGCAAACTCCGCTCCGCCCGACCCAGGGCTCGAACTCGGGCTAAGTCCCGGAAGATGGCGAACTCCGCTCCGCCCGACCTAGGGCTCGGACTCGGGCTAGGTCCCGGAAGACGGCGAACTCCACTCCGCCCGACCCAGGGCTCGGACTCGGGCTCAGCCCCAGAAGACGACGAACTCCGCTTCGCCGGGCTCGGACTCCGCCCTGGCCTCTGCTGACGACCTCCGCCTCGCCCGACCCAGGGGCTCGGACTCGGCCTCGGCCATGGAAGACAGACTTGGCCTCGGCTTCGGAGGAGCCTCCACATCGCCCAACCTAGGGCGCAGGCCAGCCATGTCAACAGGAAGCGCCATCATCACCCTACCCCGAGCTGACTCGGGCCGCAGGGAACAAGACCGGTGTCCCATCTGGCTAGCTCCGCCAGATAGGCAATGATGGCGCCCCGCATGCTCTGTGACGACGGCGGCTCTCAGCCCCCTTACGGAAGCAAGAGGACGTCAGCAAGGACTCAACCGCTCCGACAGCTGTCCCTCCGTCAGGCTCCATCGCTCCTCCGACGGCCACGACATCACATCAGCTGGGTGCCAAAATCTCTCCGGCTGCCACATCGGCATGTACTTAGGGCGCTAGCTCTCCCCCGCTAGACACGTAGCACTCTGCTATACCCCACATTGTACACCTGGATCCTCTCCTTACGCCTATAAAAGGAAGGACCAGGGCCCTCTTAGAGAGGGTTGGCCACGCGGGGACGAGGACGAGACAGGCGCTCTCTTGGGGCCGCTCGCTTCCCTCTCCCGCGTGGACGCTTGTAACCCCCTACTGCAAGCGCACCCGACCTGGGCGCGGGACGAACACGAAGGCCGCGGGATTCCCACCTCTCTCACGCCGGTCTCCGGCCGCCTCACTTCTCCCCCCCTTCGCGCTCGCCCTCGCGCTCGACCCATCTGGGCTGGGGCACGCGGCGACACTCACTCGTCGGCCCGAGGGACCCCCCGGTCTCGAAACACCGACAGTTGGCGCGCCAGGTAGGGGCCTGCTGCGTGTGGACGAACAGCTTCCCGTCAAGCTCCAGATGGGCAGTCTCCAGCAACCTCTTCGACCCGGGACGGTGCTCCGTTTCGGTAGTCTTGAGTTCATGTCCTTCGACGGCAGCTACGACATGATACTCCTTCCACCGCCACGCGACAACGACAATGGCGGCCGACAGCCCGCCCGCCGGCGGCGGAATCGACGACGTCTTCCCCGCGTGGCGGAAGAACAACCTCCGAGCTTGTCCCGCTTTCTTCCCCGCCGACGGAGGGGAAGGCGGGGCAGCCAAGGCCAAGCAGGAGGCAGCGCCTCGTTGGCTGTCGAGCGAGCCGACAGCACCGGCACCCCAACGAGGGGCACACCGGGTATCGACTTCGCGCCTGAGACGAAGACGAGCGCCGTCTCCCCGTGACACGCCAATCCCGAGCAAGCGGACGACGCCAGCGCGCTCGCGGAGAGCTTGCTGGACGTCACCCTCGTACCTGAGACGACGGTGCAGTCAGTCCTCGACGTGACTTCATCGCCGCTCGTCGACCAAGAGGTACCGACCGATTCCCATCCTACGTCATTTGGATTCAGCCTCAACTCGTCTAGCGACCTCGCTCTGGCGGACGCTCTCGTAGAGGCGAGTTCAAACCCTCTGGGGTTTCGCACGCGGTCGCATTGGGACCGGCTGACGGACGTCTCGACCTACGGGCCCTCCGGGTCCGAGGAAGACGACGAGCCCAGCATCTGTTGGGATTTCTCTGGACTTGGCAACCCCAGTGCCATGCGGGACTTCATGACCGCATGTGACTACTGCCTCTCCGACTGTTCCGACGGTAGCCGCAGCCTCGACGACGAGGACTGTGGCCCAAGCCGCGAATGTTTCCACGTCGATCTAGGGGGTCCCTCCGAAGGCAATCATCTCGGCATGCTGGAGGACGGTGATCTCCCTAGGCCGGTGCCCCGCGTTGACATCCCACGGGAGCTAGCTGTGGTCCCCATTCAGGCGGGGGGCCATGACCCACAGCTCGAGCAAATCCGCGGGGTGTAGGCCAGGCTCGATGAGGGAACAGGAGCGCTTGAGCCGATCCACCGGGACGTCGGGCAGGCATGGGCGGGCCAACCCCCGGCCGGAGAAATACGTCATCTGCCCCAGGGTTTCCAGCACCGCATCGCCGACGACGCCAGGGTCAGGCCGCCACCCGCATCCAGTGGGGTCGGTCAGAACCTGGCTGCAGCGGCGATGCTTCTCCGCGCGATGCCGGAGCCATCAACCACCGAGGGTCGGCGAATCCAGGGGGAGCTCAAGAATCTCCTGGAAGGCGCCACGGTCCGACGGCCCGAGAGCTCTGCCTCCCGAAGGCAGGGATACCCCTCGAAACCTCATGCCGCGACTTCCCGATTCATGCGGGAAGCCTCGGTCTACACCGGGCGCACACGCAACACGGCGCCTGCGGCCCCGGGCCGCCTCGGCAACGAGCACCATCACCGCGACCGTCGGGCCCACCTCGACGAGAGAGTGCGCCGAGGCTACCACCCCAGGCGTGGGGGACGCTACGACAGCGGGGAGGATCGGAGTCCCTCGCCCGAACCGCCCGGTCCGCAGGCCTTCAGCCGGGCCATCCGACGGGCACCGTTCCCGACCCGGTTCCGACCCCCGACTACTATCACAAAGTACTCGGGGGAGACGAGACCGGAACTATGGCTCGCGGACTACCGTCTGGCCTGCCAACTGAGTGGGACGGACGACGACAACCTCATCATCCGCAACCTCCCCCTGTTCCTCTCCGACACCGCTCGCGCCTGGTTGGAGCACCTGCCTCCGGGGCAGATCTCCAACTGGGACGACCTAGTCCAAGCCTTCGCCGGCAATTTCCAGGGGACGTACGTGCGCCCCGGGAATTCCTGGGATCTCCGAAGCTGCCGAAAGCAGCCGGGAGAGTCCCTCCGGGACTACATCCGGCGATTCTCGAAGCAGCGCACCGAGCTGCCCAACATCACCGACTCGGATGTCATCGGCGCGTTCCTCGCCGGCACCACCTGCCGCGACCTGGTGAGCAAGTTGGGTCGCAAGACCCCCACCAGGGCGAGCGAGCTGATGGACATCGCCACCAAGTTCGCCTCCGGCCAGGAGGCGGTCGAGGCTATCTTCCGAAAGGACAAGCAACCCCAGGGCCGCCCATCGGAAGATGCTCCCGAGGCGTCAACTCAGCGCGGCGCCAAGAAGAAAGGCAAGAAGAAGTCGCAAGCGAAACGCGACGCCGCCGATGCGGACCTTGTCGCCGCCGCCGAGTACAAGAACCCTCGGAAACCCCCCGGAGGTGCCAACCTCTTCGACAAGATGCTCAAGGAGCCGTGCCCCTATCACCAGGGGCCCGTCAAGCACACCCTTGAGGAGTGCGTCATGCTTCGGCGCCACTTCCACAGGGCCGGGCCACCCGCGGAGGGTGGCAGGGCCCGCGACGATGACAAGAAGGAAGATCACCAAGCAGGAGAGTTCCCCGAGGTCCGCGACTGCTTCATGATCTACGGTGGGCATGCGGCGAATGCCTCGGTCCGACATCGCAAGCAAGAGCGCCGGGAGGTCTGCTCGGTGAAGGTGGCGGCGCCAGTCTACCTAGACTGGTCCGACAAGCCCATCACCTTCGACCAAGCCGACCATCCCGACCACGTGCCGAGCCCGGGGAAATACCCGCTCGTCGTCGACCCCGTCATCGACGACGTCAGGCTCACCAAAGTCCTTATGGACGGAGGCAGCAGCCTCAACATCATCTATGCCGAGACCCTCGGGCTCCTGCACGTCGATCTGTCCTCCGTCCGAGCAGGCGCTGCGCCCTTCCACGGGATCATTCCCGGGAAGCGCGTCCAGCCCCTCGGATGACTCGACCTTCCCGTCTGCTTCGGAACGCCCTCCAACTTCCGAAGGGAGACCCTGACGTTTGAGGTGGTCGGGTTCCGAGGAACCTACCACGCGGTACTGGGAAGGCCATGCTACGCGAAGTTCATGGCCGTCCCCAACTACACCTACCTGAAGCTCAAGATGCCGGGCCCCAACGGGGTCATCACCATCGGCCCCACGTACAAGCACGCGTTCGAATGCGACGTGGAGTGCGTGGAGTACGCCGAGGCCCTCGCCGAGTCCGAGGCCCTCATCGCCGACCTGGAAAGCCTCTCCAAAGAGGTGCCAGACGTGAAGCGTCATGCCGGCAACTTCGAGCTAGTGGAGACGGTTAAGGCCGTCCCCCTCGACCCCAGCGGCGACGCCTCCAAGCAGATCCGGATCGGCTCCGGGCTCGACCCCAAATAGGAAGCAGTGCTCGTCGACTTTCTCCGTGCAAACGCCGATGTCTTCGCGTGGAGTCCCTCGGACATGCCCAGCATACCGAGGGATGTCGCCGAGCACTCGCTGGATATTCGGGCCGGAGCCCGACCCGTCAAGCAGCCTCTGCGCCGATTCGACGAGGAGAAGCGCAGAGCCATAGGCGAGGAGATCCACAAGCTAATGGCGGCAGGGTTCATCAAAGAGGTATTCCATCCCGAATGGCTTGCCAACCCTGTGCTTGTGAGAAAGAAAGAGGGGAAATGGCGGATGTGTGTAGACTACACTGGTCTCAACAAAGCATGTCCGAAGGTTCCCTACCCTCTGCCTCGCATCGATCAAATCGTGGATTCCACTACTGGGTGCGAAACCCTGTCTTTCCTCGATGCCTACTCAGGGTATCATCAAATCAGGATGAAAGAGTCCGACCAGCTCGCGACTTCTTTCATCACGCCCTTCGGCATGTACTGCTATGTCACCATGCCGTTCGGCTTGAGGAATGCGGGCGCGACGTACCAGCGGTGCATGAACCATGTGTTCGGCGAACACATCGGTCGCACGGTCGAGGCCTACGTCGATGACATCGTAGTCAAGACGAGGAAAGCTTCCGACCTTGAAGTGACATTCCGATGTCTCAAGGCGAAAGGCGTCAAGCTCAATCCCGAGAAGTGTGTCTTCGGGGTGCCCCGAGGCATGCTCTTGGGGTTCATCGTCTCCGAGCGGGGCATCGAAGCCAACCCGGAGAAGATCGCAGCCATCACCAGCATGGGGCCCATCAAGGACTTAAAAGGCGTACAGAGGGTCATGGGATGTCTCGCGGCTCTGAGCCGCTTCATCTCACGCCTCGGCGAAAGAGGTCTGCCTCTGTACCGCGTCTTAAGGAAGGCCGAGTGCTTCACTTGGACCCCTGAGGCCGAGGAAGCTCTCGGGAACCTGAAGGCGCTCCTCACAAAGGCGCCTATCTTGGTGCCTCCAGCTACCGGAGAAGCCCTCTTGGTCTACGTCGCCGCGACCACTCAGGTGGTTAGCGCCGCGATTGTGGTCGAGAGGCAGGAAGAGGGGCATGCATTGCCCGTTCAGAGGCCAGTTTACTTCGTCAGCGAGGTACTGTCCGAAACCAAGATCCGCTACCCACAAGTTCAGAAGCTGCTATATGCGGTGATTCTGACACGGCGAAAGTTGCGACACTACTTCGAGTCTCATCCGGTAACTGTGGTGTCATCCTTCCCCCTGGGGGAGATCATCCAGTGCCGAGAGGCCTCGGGTAGGATTGCAAAATGGGCGGTGGAAATCATGGGCGAGACAATCTCGTTCGCCCCTCGGAAGGCCATCAAGTCCCAGGTCTTGGCGGACTTCGTAGCCGAATGGGTCGACACCCAGCTACCGACGGCTTCGATCCAACCGGAGCTCTGGACCATGTTTTTCGACGGGTCGCTGATGAAGACGGGAGCCGGCGCGGGCCTACTCTTCATCTCGCCCCTCGGGGAACACCTACGCTATGTGCTACGCCTCCATTTCCCGGCGTCCAACAATGTGGCTGAGTATGAGGCTCTGGTCAACGGGTTGCGGATCGCCATCGAGCTAGGGGTTCGGCGCCTCGACGCCCGCGGTGACTCGCAGCTCGTTATCGACCAAGTCATGAAGAACTCCCACTGCCGCGACCCGAAGATGGAGGCCTACTGCGATGAAGTTCGGCGCTTGGAAGACAAATTCTACGGGCTCGAGCTCAACCACATCGCTCGGCGCTACAACGAGACCGCGGATGAACTGGCTAAAATAGCCTCGGGGCGAACAACTGTTCCCCCGGACGTCTTCTCCCGGGATCTGCATCAACCCTCCATCAAGATCGACGACACGCCTGAGCCTGGGGCGCCCTCGGCCCAGTCCGGGGTACCCTCGGCCCAGCCCGAGGTACCCTCGGCACAGCCCGAGGCACCCTCAGCTCGGCCCGAGGCGCCCTCGGTTCAGCCCGAGGTACCCTCGGCCTCCGAGGGTGAGGCACTGCGCATCGAGGAGGAGCGAAGCGGGGCCACGCCTGATCGAAACTGGCAGACCCCGTACCTGCGATATCTCCACCAAGGAGAGCTACCCCTCGATCGAGCCGAGGCTCGGCGGGTGGCGCGACGCGCCAAGTCGTTCGTCTTGCTGGGCGATGAGAAGGAGCTCTACCACCGCAGCCCCTCAGGCATCCTCCAGCGATGCATCTCCGTCACCGAAGGTCAGGAACTCCTGCGAGAGATACACTCGGGGGCTTGCGGCCATCACGCAGCGCCTCGAGCCCTTGTCGGGAATGCTTTCCGACAAGGCTTCTACTGGCCAACGGCGATGGCTGACTCCACTAGAATTGTCCGCACCTGCGAAGGGTGTCGATTCTATGCGAAGCAGACCCACCTGCCCGCTCAGGCTCTGCAGACGATACCCATCACCTGGCCCTTTGCTGTGTGGGGTCTGGACCTCGTCGGCCCCTTGCAGAAGGCGCCCGGGGGCTACACGCACCTGCTGGTTGCCATCGACAAATTCTCCAAGTGGATCGAGGTCCGACCTCTGAACAGCATCAGGTCCGAGCAGGCGGTGGCGTTCTTCACCAACATCATCCATCGCTTCGGGGTCCCGAACTCCATCATCACCGACAACGGCACCCAGTTCACCGGTAGAAAGTTCTTGGACTTCTGCGAGGATCACCACATCCGGGTGGACTGGGCCGCCGTGGCTCATCCCATGTCAAATGGGCAAGTAGAGCGTGCCAACGGCATGATTCTACAAGGGCTCAAGCCTCGGATTTACAACGACCTCAACAAGTTCGGCAAGCGATGGATGAAGGAACTCCCCTCGGTGGTTTGGAGCCTGAGGACAACGCCGAGCCGAGCCACGGGCTTCACGCCGTTCTTCCTAGTCTACGGGGCCGAGGCCGTCTTGCCCACAGACCTGGAATACGGCTCCCCGAGGACGAGGGCCTACAACGATCAAAGCAACCAAGCTAGCCGAGAAGACTCGCTGGACCAGCTGGAAGAGGCTCGGGACAAGGCCTTACTACACTCGGCGCGGTACCAGCAGTCCCTGCGACGCTACCACGCCCGAGGGGTCCGGCCCCGAGACCTCCAGGTGGGCGACCTGGTGCTTCGGCTGCGACAAGACGCCCGAGGGAGGCACAAGCTCACGCCCCCCTGGGAGGGACCGTTCGTCATCGCCAAGGTTCTGAAGCCCGGAACGTACAAGCTGGCCAACAGTCAAGGCGAGGTCTACGGCAACGCTTGGAACATCTAACAGCTACGTCGCTTCTACCCTTAAGATGTTTTCAAGTTGTTCATATACCTCGCACCCACGCAAAGTTTAGTCATCAAGGAAGGGTCGGCTTCGCCCCGGCAAAGCCCGACCCTCCCTCGGGGGCTAAAAGGGGGGCAACCTCCTCTGCGTTGAAATTTTCCTCGAAAAAAGATCTCTTCTGCCAGAATATCTTTCGTGCTTTTTGACTACTTCGAAAAGTGGATCCTGAAAACGACGGAGTACACGTAAGCAGCCAAGGCTGACCGAGCCGAGGGACTCATACGCCTCCGGGATACGGATACCTCACTCATCACCTTCTGCGATAAGTATCTCACGTTCGGATAAGTGATTCCGCGGACCGAACAAGTCTTCACGTTCGGAAGCTCTTCTACCGAAGCGATCCTTCGAGCCTTCTTGACTGAGTCGGTGACAGAGCCTCATGGACGGGTGAAAGTGCGCGTAAGCGGCAAGGCCGACCGAGCCGAGGGACTCCCACGCCTCCGGGATACGGATACCTCACTCATCACCTTCTGCGAGAAGCAACTCTCGCTCGCACAAACATCCCTGTTACCGACAAAAAAGTCCAGATACTCGAAACAAGAGGAAAAGAGGCGCAGCTTACAACGCAGCGAGGGTGTGTGTTCTGGCCTCGGCGGCCGCAGAAGGCACACGCTACAAGACAATCTGATCCTGCAGGCTCGGGTCTTGACGCTGGAAGGGGACAGCAGCGCCCTCGGTATCGACGACACCTTCGGCGAGGTCCGACCCAGCCTCGGACAGCGACGCAGTCCGAGGATTTCCACTCTGAAGGACGACGTCATCGCCACGCCCGGGCAATCGCTGCCAGGGACTTCTCCGGGAATCCGGCCCGAGCAGGCGGCTCGGCCGGTCGCCCCAGGGCCTCGGCCAGCCGTCCTCAGAGGGCGCCAGCCCGACCCGAGGCTTCGGCTGGTCAACTCCAGCATCAGTCCCGCCAACGGACGACCCGGCTAGGCTCCGGCCAACCAGGTTTCATTTTCGAGCCAACTCTGCCCCTGTTCATGCTGACATCGCTACCCCTGGCCTCGGCTCATCGAAGAGCGGCCAGGGGGTCCCTTTAACTAAGCTAGAGAAGCCTCAGACAATAAGGCCGACCGAGCCGAGGGACTCCTACGCCTCCGGGATACGGATACCTCACTCGTCACCTTGACACGGGGCGACTCACGCTTGGTGAAGCGGTTCAGGCAACCAACAGGCGAGTCTTTGTGCTCGAAAATGAGGAAAAAACACGGCTCTACGCCAAAATTACATAGATGTTCAGGCCTCGACAGCCACAATGAACAAAAACACTGGCATTCAAAATGCCATTACAAACGGAACTCCGGTTCCCCCTCCGCAGGTACGAACAACCCCACTCCATGGGGGAGGGCCTGCGGAGCAACAGAAGATCGACGAACGGCGCGCCGTCGCCTGCTCCAGCAGTAGCGACGACGACGACTTCTGCTCTGGGGGGCCGAACAGCGGCAGCACTGACCTCAGGGCGGGTGCTGCTGCCAGGAGGCCCCCGCCCATGCCCAAACTTGTGAGGCAAGGATGGGCAGAAGGCCGTAGAGTTGGAGGTCGGTCCGTGGGCGGCCCTGGCTATCTCGTCGGCGAAAGAACCTCTTCCAGCTGCCGTGGCAGACGCCGGCGCCGCGAGCGGCTCCGAAGCCACTCGCGTCCGAGAGCCAGGCACGGTGCAGCTGCCGGCGCCACGGACGACGACCGCCCTTCCCTCCGATCACTGAGTGAAGGAGCGGGCCACCGCCCACGCAGGGGCCGACCCCAACTCAGCACACTCCCCTCCCCAGCCCTGGTGATGAAAATCCTTGAGGCTGAGGGAGGGGCAGAGGCCGCAGCCCGGCTCGCTTTCCCCCACCATCAAGCTGGAGGTCACCATCTTGGGTGACCGCCGGCGAAGGGGTGCAGCCGGGCTGCATGATGAAAATCCTTGAAGCCGAACGATGGCTAAAAGGTACCAACTCCCACGGAGTTGCGTTCCTCCAACGACGAGGCGAAAAGACGGCGGGTATCCCCCCATCCGGGGACTTGGAAGGTGGAAAGACACGATGCATAAGGGAGCGCGAAGACATGGTCGCCTTCCGAAGGGGGTCACCCTCCTTTTAAAGGCAACTCTCCCTACTTGCGCCCCCAGCCGTCACGGGCTGAGTCTTCTCCAACACGCTCCAGGGCCCTCCCCTGCGGCGCGGGGGCTGGGTCCCGCATGTCATGCAAGCCGGCTCAGAGCAGAAGAAGCCAAACCGCCGCGCGCGGTGCACATGACCGCCCAGCGGTTACAAGTGACCCTCCACTTTTGCCCAGACCAACGGGCGAAAGGGGCGGGCAGCCATGCAGGCGGCATGCAACCGCGCCAAGTGGGCGCGCTTCTTCGACTCCCAACACGCCCAGCCTGGAGGCCCAGGCCCACGCGTCATGCAACCGGCGCGCCGACTGCTTCGTGCATGTAACTGCACCGCCACTTGCGCCACCACCGCGCCTCCTTGACTGCGGAACCAATACCGCGACTCGAGGCGACCCAGCGCACGACCCAGCAGCGCCAGCCTGGCGTGGCGGTCGATGTGGCCAAAAATGGGCCGGCAGTAATGACGGTGGCAGGCGGGCGGGAGCAGCGGTCACGTCGTCAGCCAAGCTCACGTCCCATCCGGGGGCAGCAAGAGAACCCCCTCTCACGGCGTGAAGACAACGCGCTCGTGATCCGTTCCTCGAACGGCTCGCGCACGCGCAACGGCCGCCCCGTCGCATTAACTCCGCGGTGGGACAGGCGGCGCCTCTGGCAGGAGAAGCGGGCGATGCTTCGCCTTCGCCATAATGACCGCGTCAGTAAAGGTACGCCGCGTCATTCGATTTCGTATCCTTTTCGTTTTTTCCTCTTTCTCGCTCTCTTGCAGCAGGGACCGGGAAAGGGGGATACCCCGAAAAGGATCCTTCCCCAGGAAGGAACCAGGCTCCGAGCCCCCCTACTGATCAGAGGTTCGAAGGCTGCCCCCCCGAAGGGTTCGACAGCCGCCTCAGATCGCGCGGGCCCTATACCCGCTACTGGTCAGAGGTTCGAAGGCCGGCCCCCCGAAGGGTTCCACGGCCGCCTCAGGCTACTTGGGCTCCGCGCCCATTACTGATCAGGGGTTCGAAGGCTTGCCTCCGAAGGGTTCACAGCCGCCTCAGACGCCGAGCGAGGGATGACCATGGGTACGTTCGATACATAACCAAGGCTCGGGCTGTGCTCCCGAGGTACCATAGGACATTTCCGAGACCAGCGGGAGCGATCTTGTAACGGAATCCCATCAGAGGGAGGCATCGAGCCCTCGGACCCCGTCGCCAGGGGACCGGGTCCGGTAGATCACCCGCAGGTACTTTTGGGCGTGCCTCTGGGCCCCTAGCCGACCCCTAACGAACGGGGCACGGACGTCCACTCGGATTACCCGCTTGCAGCTCACCGAAGACATCATGTTCGGCGCCCATCGAGGGCAACATGGCGCTTTCCCCCCTCCTCCTTGCGGAAAGGCGACGCAGGGGCGTATGTAAAAAAGCCGAGTCTGTCCCTGATCGCCCTCTCGCCCTGTGCAGAGGCTCGGGGGCTGCTCTCGCAAACCCGGCTCCGCCCGAACCGTTGACAGCGTCAACATACCAGCCCGAGAACTTGGGACCCGACCGTACACCCGGGCTACGACCAGCTCGCATGAGGGAACAACCAGACCAGC
Organism: Zea mays; assembly: GCF_902167145.1. Lineage (NCBI taxonomy): Eukaryota > Viridiplantae > Streptophyta > Magnoliopsida > Poales > Poaceae > Zea > Zea mays. The sequence goes on along the minus strand of NC_050104.1, from coordinate 74,634,218 downwards.
CGAAGCATTACGCGGGGCATTAAGGCCTCAAAGGAGTGAAACCACTCCTCCGAGGCCTCGGGGGCTACACCCGGCGGGTGCGCTCGCGCGCACCCATCGGAACAAAATGCAACCGAGAAAGGCTGGTCCCCTTGCAAAAAAGTGCGACGAAAGCCTCCAAGCGAGTGCTAACACTCCCTTCGAGGCTCGGGGGCTACTGTCGGGGACCATAATTAGGGGTACCCTCAAGACTCCTAATTCTCAGCTGGTAACCCCCATCAGCATAAAGCTGCAAAGGCCTGATGGGTGCGATTAAGTCAGGGATCAGTCCATTCGAGCGACTCGATCACGCCTCGCCCGAGCCTAGCCTCGGACAAGGGCAACCGACCCCGGAGGATTTCCGTCTCGCCCGAGGCCCCCCTCCAACGGCGAACATATTCCCGGCTCGCCCGAGGCCCTGCCTTCGCTAAGAAGCAACCCTGACTAAATCGCCGCACCGACCGACCAAGTCGCAGGAGCATTCAATGCAAAGGTAGCCTGACACCTTTATCCTGACGCGCGCCCCCCGGCAGCGCCGCCTGCGCCTCTCCGACTGCAGTACCACTTGACAGAGTGAGACTGACAGGCAGTCAGGCCCTGCCAAAGGCACCATAGGAAGCTCCGCTTCGCCCGACCCAGGGCTCGGACTCGGGATAGGTCCCGGAAGACGGCGAACTCCGCTCCGCCCGACCCAGGGCTCGGACTCGGGCTAAGTCCCGGAAGACGGCGAACTCCGCTCCGCCCGACCCAGGGCTCGGACTCGGGCTAGGTCCCGGAAGACGGCGAACTCCGCTCCGCCCGACCCAGGGCTCGGACTCGGGCTAAGACCCGGAAGACGGCGAACTCCGCTCCGCCCGACCCAGGGCTCGGACTCGGGCTAAGTCCCGGAAGACGGCGAACTCCGCTCCGCCCGACCCAGGGCTCGGACTCGGGCTAGGTCCCGGAAGACGGCGAACTCTGCTCCGCCCGACCCAGCGCTCGGACTCGGGCTCAGCCCCAGAAGACGACGAACTCCGCTTCGCCCGACCCCAGGGCTCGGACTCCGCCCTGGCCTCTGCCGACGACCTCCGCCTCGCCCGACCCAGGGGCTCGGACTCGGCCTCGGCCATGGAAGACAGACTCGGCCTCGGCTTCGGAGGAGCCTCCACATCGCCCAACCTAGGGCGCAGGCCAACCACGTCAACAGGAAGCGCCATCATCACCCTACCCCGAGCTGACTCGGGCCGCAGGGAACAAGACCGGTGTCCCATCTGGCTAGCTCCGCCAGATAGGCAATGATGGCGCCCCGCATGCTCTGTGACGACGGCGGCTCTCAGCCCCCTAACGGAAGCAAGAGGACGTCAGCAAGGACTCAACCGCTCCGACAGCTGTCCCTCCGCCAGGCTCTATCGCTCCTCCGACGGCCACAACATCACACCAGCTGGGTGCCAAAATCTCTCCGGCTGCCACATCGGCATGTACTTAGGGCGCTAGCTCTCCCCCGCTAGACACGTAGCACTCTGCTATACCCCCCATTGTACACCTGGATCCTCTCCTTACGCCTATAAAAGGAAGGACCAGGGCCCTCTTAGAGAGGGTTGGCCGCGCGGGGACGAGGACGAGACATGCGCTCTCTTGGGGCCGCTCGCTTCCCTCTCCCGCGTGGACGCTTGTAACCCCCTACTGCAAGCGCACCTGACCTGGGCGCGGGACGAACACGAAGGCCGCGGGATTCCCACCTCTCTCACGCCGGTCTCCGGCCGCCTCGCTTCTCCCCCCTTCGCGCTCGCCCTCGCGCTCGACCCATCTGGGCTGGGGCACGCGGCGACACTCACTCGTTGGCCCGAGTGACCCCCGGTCTCGAAACGCCGACACCTGGGTCGGGCGAGGCGGAGCTTCCTATGGCGCCCGAGGCTGGACTTAGCTGCTGTCAACCTCACTCTGTCGAGTGGCACAGCAGTCGGAGCGACGCAGGCGACGCTGTTTTCTTGTCAGGTCGGTCAGTGGAGCGGCGAAGTGACTGCGGTCACTTCGGCTCTGTCGACTGAAGAGTGCGCGTCAGGATAAGGTGTCAGGCGATCCTTGCATTAAATGCTCCTGCGATACGGTCGGTTGGCGTGGCGATCTGGCCAAGGTTGCTTCTCTGCGAAGACTGGGCCTCGGGCGAGCCGAAGGTGTGTCCGTTGCTTGAGGGGGCCCTCGGGCGAGACGTGAATCCTCCGGGGTCGGCTGCCTTTGCCCGAGGCTGGACTCGGGCGAGGCGAGATCGTGTCCCTTGAGAGGACTGAGCCTTGACCTTAATCGTGCCCATCAGGCCTTTGCAGCTTTGTGCTGATGGGGGTTACCAGCTGAGATTAGGAGTCTTGGGGGTACCCCTAATTATGGTCCCTGACAACTGAATATCAGCGACAGGCACTAGAGTTTTACGACGGCCTAGGACAGGTGCGGAGACTGACAGCAGGGAATTTTGTGATGGCAGCGAGGCTCGACGACGTCGGGGTTTTACGACAAGATAAAGTTGAGCACACATGGTGACACGAAGATGTTGAGAAGGAGACGATGGTCACGAGCAGCAAACAACGACCACGGCGAGCCGACACCAAGCGAACTGCTGCAGATGACTGAGCACGAGCATCAAGCACTCAGCTGACGGACGGAGCCCACGTCGGGTTAACAAAAGGAAGACGCACGACGCGCGACGCCGCGGACAGGAGCTGGACGCAGACAGCGCACCCGATGCGTGGAGGATGACGGCAAGCGGAGCGCACACGAGGAAGCAGGATGGCCGGCGAGCACGCGCGCGCAGCAACGAATGGACACCAGGGCGCGCGCACAGGGAACTTCGGCTGGGCGCGAACAGGGAGGAATTCCAAGGGGAAATCGCCATGGGAGCAGGGGAAACAGGGGCAGCGACGACAGGACGCCATGGCCGATGAAGGCTCTGCGCGGCCAACAGAGGGACCTCGCGAGCAGCCATGGAAGCTGGGGCGATCCAGGGACACGGTCCGATGAGCTCGCAGCGGATCCGAGTTGGGGCGAGCAGCAACAGGGAGCCACGGCGAGCGCAGAGAAGAGATTCGAGCCAGGGGCGCGACGTGAGGGAGCTCAGGGAAGAACGACGCCATGGGAGCTTGGCTTAGGCGAGCAGGAAGGGGCGACCAGTGCCATAAGAACGAGCTGGAGATGGGGGAAACCGACCTGACAGCGAGCCGGAGCAAGGAAGGCGCGATTGAGGGAGAAGTAGAGAGGAAGGAGCCAAGCGCTGGAAGCCGCGGCCCTGGAGGAGCAGAGCGCGAGCTGCAGCAGGGGCCGAGCGCCATGGGAACTCCGCGAGCTGGAGCTAGAGGAAGGAGCGCGGACGGGCGGGGCCTCGGCCGACCAGGAGGAGAAGAGAAAGGAGCGGTTGCGCTGGGCGAGCTGCACCACCGGCGAGCTCCATGGCTGGGAGGAGCTCGGGGCACGCCATGGAAAAGCACCAGGGAGAGGAAGACGCGAGGGAGAGAGAGGAATCCAGGGCTGTGGAGAGCTCGGCTGCTTGCAGCGAGTAGAGGAAGAGCGCGGCTTGGGGAGATGCCAAGGAGAGGGACGCGTGTGGAAGGAGCGATTGAAGACGACGACTGAAATTGGGAGCACGCGTGGAAACCTGGAGACGAAGGCTGTGCGGTGGCCCAGCAAATATCCAAGGAGATGAGCGTCGCACAGCAAAAAAAAATCAACGCCGCGCGTGCAGGGAAAGAAAGATCAACGCCATGAGCGGCGACAGATAGGATAGAAAGGATATTTTCATTTCTTTCTTTTTTCTTCTTTTTAAGTAAATTCACAGATATTTTAAAATCGGATAAATTCATCTGCCTTTATCCCGGATATTTGATTTAGCGAACATTCCAGAATTCAAACGAATTTTTACAAGTTACCTATATCCGAAGATTTAGATCTGGGCGAGAAACGACGGCCTGAATAAGACTGATTTCGTCTTCGATAATTTGCTCTGTGGGATTGACTTAAATTAGCCAAAACCAAATCCGCTATCGTATACGCGATTTTGTCGCCATAACAGCGTGCTGAAGAACGAACGGGATCATAATCTCACGCATGATTTTTCTCAGACGATGCACGATTCGGATTATTTTACTCCGAACGTTTCTGTCATCGAGTTCAAACTAATTTGCCCGGGATAAAAATCATCCGAGTGGTTCGGGCTTCCGAATTCGTATTTGCGCGAGCGATGTATTTTAAATAATCACCGGACGCACCGATTTTCGGAACAAAGATGTTCCGAACATCATGAAAATTTCGGAAGAGCCCGGATAGATAAAAACGATGTCGAACTCGCGACAGACGGAATAGATGCGATTTTAAAATCGAGATAGGCGAAGATGATTAAAATTTAACGTCCGTTTTATCCACTGATATTACGTGTTAAAGTCCGCACTCATGGTCGAGCAGACGATAAACACCAGGGGTGTTACAGGCACAGGCGACCGACAGATGTGGCCCAGGGGCTAGGCGCGCTTGCGCGAAGCGATATCTGGAGATCTGGATCGCGTGATCGAGATCGGACGGTTGAGATCAACGCCTAGGGGGGGTTTACGGCTGCGGGCGGCGCCGCTCCTGCTCCTCGGCGGTGAAGTCGCTGGAGCTGGGGCGGGTGTGGGCTACAGGGGCTCCGAGGTCACCGGAGTTGGCCAGGACCTGCGAGAAGGACCCAGTGAACTCACTGGTGGGATTCCGGCCACAAGACCGGGACCAGAGATGAGGGAACAGTGGAGGGAAAGCTTCGGGCGGGTCGGGGTAACTCCGGCGAGGAATACCGGTCGTGGACAGGGGCAATCGGGTGCGCTAAGGCTCGGACAGGCTCCGACGAGGGTAGGGGAGTGCTATGGGTCAACACAGGGGCACGATGCGAGGCTGAATTGGCCAGTCACCGCGTCAGGGCGGCGAGCAATCGTGGCCGAGCTCCGACAAGGACGAATTAGCCACGACAAGGCGGAATTAAAGGAAACAGAGCACGGGAGCGAGTTCCTCACCTCAGGACGGCGCTCGGGGAGGCTTGGCGCAGCTTCTAACGGGCTATACGGCTGGCACGACGGGCGCAGGACTCCGGCGAGCGCGAGCGGCGAGGGCAGAGCGCAAGAGAGGGTGAGCTTGCGTGAAATGAGGCAGAGGGAGAGAGCGGGTGCGGGCGGTGCTCAAAAGGGAGCTAGGGCGTGTGGGCAGGCGACGTGGCCGGGGTTCTCGGCATGCGTGCGCGCTTGTCCACAGCGGTTCGCGGGGAAGGCGGATCTGACATGGGGGTTTCACGGTGCAGAGAGAGGGAGCAGACGCGCTTGAGGAATGGCTCATTGCGCTGACAAGGCGGGCCCACGAGGAATAGAGAACATGGGCACACAGGCGAAGGTGACTGGCGCCAATAGATCGGCCCCACTGGCCAGAGGGAGACGGGGAGAGAGCGCATGGGGGAGGAAACCGCCGCTGACTGGTAGAGCCCACCTGTCAGGCGGCGTGCGCGTGCGCGGCCCCGCTGGGCTGGACTGGGCTGTGCTGGGCCGAAATTGGTTTTCCTTTTTCCACTGGACTCACTGTTGGGGCGAAGGCAAAGACGCCACCCTTCGCTCGAGGCCTTCGCTGCAGTCGCTGGTCCGACGGAGACAAAACGAGCAGGGACACCCTTCGCTTGATACGACATCAGACGAAGGCCTGCGACGGCGTCATCCCATCGTGCGGCCTCGTCCAGCTCAGAGGCCCACGTGTGATCCGGCCCATTGTAACGGGCCCTGCGTGGCCGCTGCGTGTTACGGGCCTAATTTGTAAAGGCATTCCTGTAATTACAGTCTGTAACCCTGCTTTATGGGAATATTCTGGGGATAACCTAGGTGTCTGAGGGCACATGCGTCCTTAACACAAGGCGCTGCGCGCTTAGATACCTATAAATACCCCCGCACAGTGCCCGTGAGAGGCCAGATTAACAGAGCTATTGCCATCTAGCGCGAGAACCCTGTTAACGTCACTATTCACCCTTGTTGGATCCCCTTGCGACTGAGAGCAAGTTCCAACATTTGGCGCCCACCGTTCGTGCTACGAGAAAACCACCCGCGATGGCACCCAAGAAAGCTAACCCGAAGGCTGACGAGGCTGCGAAGGCAGCACTACTTGCTGCAAGAAAGGGCAAGGCCCTCACCCAATCCACCCACCAAGAGGCCACTGAAGACGACGCTCTCCGCACCTGCGAAGACAACACTCTCCGCACCTGCGGCCCTGAAGGACAATCGCAGCCACCCCAGGCTTCGCCCCACTGGGGGGTGCGGACCTCACCGAGGACGGTGAAGTCCTCGGCGTCTCAGCGGAAGAACAGCTACAGCTGCGCGCCCTGCGCCTCAAGAACCGCAATCTTTAGAGGCAGAAAGAGATACTGGAGGCCAAGCGCCAGCGCGTGTCGGCACTAGCTAAAGTGCGGCAGATGATACGCGACGAAGAGCAGAAGGCCCAGGACCTCGAGCGGGAGATCGCGCTGATGCAGCGCGAAGGCCACCTCGGCCTGCAGCACGGGCCACCCCTGCAGCAACGCGCACAACTCGAAGACACGCGCGAAGGCCACCTCGGCCTGCAGCATGGGCCACCCCTGCAGCAGCGCGCACAACCGGAAGACCCGCATTTCCCCCAGCGCGACCACACCTTCCCGCACGCCGCGCCATTCCAAGGGGTCAACTACCTCGACGAGCGAAGCCCCCTGGCGCCACACCTGCAAGTGATGCCTTGGCCCGCTAACTTCCGGGCAGGGACCTATCCCAAGTACAACGGCAGCACCGACCCAGCACAATACATAATGAGTTATCAGGTCGCCGTTGCATCTTCCGGAGGGGACGACGCCACAATGACCAAGTCTTTCATCATCGCCCTCGAGGGCCCAGCTCTCACCTGGTTCACCAGGTTGCCTCCGCTGTCCATTGATTCCTGGAGAAGCCTCCAGGACAAGTTCCTGCTCAACTTCCAAGGGTACCGCCCAGATACCGACGCCTTGGCCGAACTCTCGCTCTGCAAGCAGCTGGAAAAGGAGACTCTGCGGGAGTACTACCGCAAATTTTTAACACTCAAGTCACAGCTGGCCTCAGTCGATGACCAGATCGCTATCCACTACGCTATCAGTGGCCTTCGCGCCGGCGTCCTCTATAGCCACTGCATCAGAGATCCGCCCAAGAACCTCCAGGAATTATATCAGCTCTTTGAAAAATACGCCAAATCCGAAGAGCTCCACCAGCGCAAGGTTGAGTCCCAAAGGAAGCCCAAAGATGCTCCACAGTCCAGCCGCACGTGGACGAGGACTCCGCAGCCAGACTCCGGTCGAGACGGCCGCAATCAACAACAAGTGCACAACATCGCCAACCAGCACCCCGCTGCTGACGCCCCTCGTCGCCAGGAATATCCCCCCCAGGGCTGCGAAAATGGAACTCGCGGTAGGGGTCGGGGGCGTGCGCAGCCGCCGCGCCGATTCTACTGCCTCTTCCATGGCGAAGACTGCGCTCACCAAACCAAAGACTGCCCAGAAACGAAGGCCACCAGAGACAGGATGGCACGGGCGCAGCCAGCCGACAACCCCAGAGTTGTCGCACACACTTACCAGCAACCCCTCCACCATATATCCACGCCCCCGCCCCGCATCCACCGCACCACGCTTACCAACACCATCAGGAAGTACAAATCGTACCTCCCCCACCCCCACCACAACACCAGCAACATCAAAACATCCCCCACGCCCCAAAGCAGGAAGACTTCGCCGATCAGCCGTATCGCGGAGTCATTCACATGATAACTGGCGGGTCCAGCACTGACTTCGACACAAACCGGCAGAAGCGGGACCACTACCGCAGCATCAACCACGTCACCATCACTGGCCCAGTCGTGCAGACAAAGTGGTCCCACATACCGCTAACCTTCGACGCACGAGACGTCGACCTGCGCAGCGCCCCCCACTGTGACGCCATGGTTATCAATTGCAGTGTGGCAGGCTGGGACCTGCACAAAGTCCTAGTCGACAATGGCAGTCAGGCGGACATCATCTTCCTCCACGCCTTCGATCGCATGGGCATAAGCCACAGCCTGCTCAAGCCTTCGGACAACCCGTTGTATGGCTTCGGCGGCAAGGGCACCTTTCCTGTCGGCAAAATAGAGCTGCCTCTCTCCTTCGGTGTAGCACCCAATGCCCGAAGTGAGCAAGTAACCTTTGATATTGTGGACATGGTATACCCATACAATGCCATCATGGGCCGGGGCTCCATCAATAAGTTCGAAGCAGCCATTCACGGACTGTACCTATGTATGAAGATACCAAGGCCGTTAGGCGTTATCAAGGTCTACGGCAATCAACAGACTGCGAGCAACATAGAGCGGGACTTCGTGCCCGGTCAGAGAAACGTGCACTGCCTCACGGCCCAGCGCGAGGTCCCCGCGCCCGCCAGCCCAACCGATAAACAGCACGACAAGGCACAGCTGCAGAGCAACGACGGGACCAAGACTGTCCCCCTCGATCAGGCCACGCCCAAGCAGACAGTCACTATCAGCGAAGACCTCACTTTGCATGAAGAGGAGAAACTCCTTTGCTGCCTGTCCAAGAATAAAGATGTCTTCGCCTGGTCTGCCCTCGACCTGGTCGGAGTCAGCCGATCCATAATTGAGCACAGCTTGGGAATTGACCCTTCGGTGCGACCAAAAAAGCAGAGGCTTCGCAAAATGTCCGACGAGAAGACAGAGGCCGCCAAGGCGGAGGTGCACCGCCTCCTGGAAGCCAAATTCATCGAGCCGGTGGCTTACCCCACATGGCTCTCCAATGTTGTAATGGTACATAAAAAAGCGGAAAGTGGCGAATGTGCATCGATTTCACCAGTCTCAACAAGGCCTGCCCAAAGGACAATTTCCCGTTGCCGCGGATCGACAAAATAGTCGATAGCGCGGCCGGATGCGAGGTCATGTCACTCCTCGACTGCTTTTCCGGTTACCACCAGATATACATGAAGGAGGAAGACAAGGCTAGCACCAGCTTTATAACGCCCTTCGGCACATATTGCTTCATCAGAATGCCGGAGGGACTCAAGAACGCCGGGTCCACCTTCTCCAGGCTTACCAAAACAGTGCTCGAAGGGCAAGTTGGCAGAAATATTTTCACATATGTGGACGACATCGTCGTCGCCAGCAAGAGCAAGGAGGACCATCTCGCCGACCTCGCCGAGACATTCGCGAACATGCGAGACGCACGACTCCGCCTAAACCCGGAAAAGTGCGTCTTCGGCGTTCGCCAAGGCAAAATATTGGGCTACCTGGTATCACACCGCGGCATCGAGGCCAACCCAACCAAGATTCAGGCCATCATAAACATGACACCTCCGCAGTCCGCCAGAGACGTCCAGCGCCTGACAGGCAGATTGGCCGCTCTCAACAGATTCATCTCCAGGTCCGCTGAGCGAAGTCTCCCCTTCCTCAAAACACTCCGTGGTGCAAAAGACTTCGCCTGGGGACCAGAGCAGGCAGCGGCCTTCGCCTCATTAAAACAGTACCTGTCGGAGTTGGCCGTCCTTACAAGCCCCGACTCCTCGCTCCCCCTGTTGCTCTACGTCGCGGCTTCGCCGCATGCGGTCAGCGCGACACTAGTGCAGGAGCAGACAGTTGAGCGCGTGGTCAGGCAGTGCCCTGTTTACTATGTCTCCGAAGTGCTGACACCGTCCAAGTGCAACATGACAGAGCTGGAGAAGATTGCCTACGCAGTCGTTATGTCTTCGCGCAAATTGCGCCATTATTTCGAAGCATTCAAGGTCCGAGTCACCTCAGACAGGGGACTCGGCGAATTGTTCAGAAACCCAGAGGCATCGGTGAGGATTGCCAAGTGGGCGGCCGAACTCTCCGGCTACCACATCAGCTTCGAGCCCAGGACAGCCATCAAGTCACAAGTCCTGGCAGACTTCGTCGTCGACTGGACTGGGCCGATAACACAGCCAAACCCGTCCGCAGAGAAGGTTTGGACGATCCATTGCGACGACGCATGGTGCCATGCGGGGGCAGGCGTCGCTGCAGTCATCACCTCACCAGCCGGGGTCAAGCACAGATATGCAGCACGCCTCAGCTTCGCTCTGGAATCTGACAGATACACAAATAATATAGCAGAATACGAAGCAGTCATCCTCGGCCTCCGCAAGCTGAGGGCCCTCAGAGTCACCACCTGCATCATCAAAACAGACTCCAAGGTAGTTGCCGGCCAAGTCGAGAAAGACTATACAGCAAAGGACCCCGCACTTATGCAATACCTCGCGGCCATCCGAAGTCTCGAGAGACAATTCAAGGGATTCACCTTACAGCATGTGGATCGGGCCAAGAATGAAGAGGCCGACGCATTGGCCAAGGCCGCTGCCAGGGGCGAGTCCTTGCCCTCCGACGTGTTCTTTCATGTCATCGGCACACCAGCCGTCCGGAGCCCCGAAGGGCTCCAAATAACTAACGACAGCGAGGGCCACCGCATAGTCAATCTTATCATGACCGAAGACTGGCGGGCATCAATAACCCTGTTTCTACAGGGGTACTATCATCCAACCGACACCAGCGAGGCCAAGTGCCTCAGACATCGAAGCCGGGACTTCGCACTGATTGAAGGCCAACTCTACAAGAAAGGGGTCAGTCAGCCAATGCTTAAGTGCGTCACCGAAACCGAAGGCATCCAGATTTTACGCGAAGTCCACAGTGGCACGTGCGGCTCACACGCAGGGCCAAGGGCCCTAGCTGCTAAGGTGATCCGCCAAGGCTTTTACTGGCCCGCAATGATCTGCGCCGCAAATCGGGTCACAAGGTCCTGCGAAGCCTGCCAGAAGTTTTCTCCTCGGTCAGGCAGCCCCTCGCAGTATACAAAGCTGATCGCCCACACATGGCCTCTCCAGCGCTGGGGCCTGGACATTGTCAGGCCCCTGCCCACCGCTCAGGGGAACCTTAAGTTCGCCTTCGTCGTTGTCGAGTACTTCACCAAATGGATCGAGGCAAGGGCTGTTTCCACAATAACATCAAAGACTGCCCAAAAATTCTTTTGGCAAAACATTGTTTGCCGCTTCGGAGTACCGTCCGAACTAACAGTTGACAACGGCAAGCAGTTTGACAGCCAAGACTTCAAGGATTTTTGCTTCTCCATTGGCACCAAGCTTGCCTTCGCTTCAGTTTATCACCCGCAGTCCAACGGAGTTGTGGAACGCGACAATGGAAAAATCTTCACAGCTATCAAAAAGATGCTCCTCGATGAAAAAAGGGCAGATGGACCGATTTGTTACCCGAGGCGGTCTGGGCACTAAACACGACTGAGTGCAGGGCGACCGGGTTCACTCCTTTCCGCCTTCTATATGGATCGGAGGCCATGACCCCACAAGAAATAAAACATGGGTCCCCACGAACAGCTCCGTCAGCCGTCCCCGACGTGGACGAGCCAACTTCAAAGGATCTCATCGACGGAGACCGAGTCTTCGCCTTACAGGCCCTAAACAAATACCAAGCCCAGGCAAAAGCATGGCGCGACCACGCAGTCATCCCGAGGGAATTCAGCGAAGGGGACCTCGTACTCGTCCGAACAGCTCGGACAGAGTCCAGGGGCAAGCTGGAGCCCAAGTGGGAGGGCCCCTTCATTGTCAAGATGAAAGCTTCCCCCAGCGCTTACAGGCTCGCAACGCCAAACGGCGAAGACCTGGAGCACTCCTGGAACATTGACAACCTCCGCAAATTTTTTGTTTGACTCATCAGGGCCGATTCGCCCTTGTAATTCGCAAAAACAATTTTATTCTGGCCCACACTCTTTTCCTCCCGGGGGGTGAGGTTTTTAACGAGGCGGAGCCATGTAATATACAAGTGAAAAATCCCCCGCAAAAACATGCGTCGAAAAAAGACCGCGACGACGGTCTTCGACATTCGACCAATACGAGGTCACCGCGAGGCTCAGCGCTAGCCACCCTCGCGTGCGACAAATCCGCGCAGAAGTCACCTAAGGGTGCAGCCGGACTAGCACAACAAGTGTGAAAAACCTAAGTCTACCGCGAAGACTATCCGTGCAGAAGTCGCCTAAGGGTGCAGCCGGACTAGCACAACAAGTGCGAAAAACCTAAGTCTACCGCGAAGACTATCCGTGCAGAAGTCGCCTAAGGGTGCAGCCGGACTAGCACAACAAGTGCGAAAAACCTAAGTCTACCGCGAAGACTATCCGTGCAGAAGTCGCCTAAGGGTGCAGCCGAACTAGCACAACAAGTGCGAAAAACCTAAGTCTACCGCGAAGACTATCCGTGCAGAAGTCGCCTAAGGGTGCAGCCGGACTAGCACAACAAGTGCGAAAAACCTAAGTCTACCACGAAGACTGTCTGTGCAGAAGCCGCCTAAGGGTGCAGCCGGACCAGCACAACAAGTGCCAAAAACCAAAGTCTACCGCGAAGACTAGCCGCGCAGAAGTCGCCTAAGGGTGCAGCCGGACTAGCACAGCAAGTGCGAAAAACCGAAGTCTACTGCGAAGACCATCCGCGCAGAAGTTGCCCGAGGGCACAGCCGGACAAAGCATAACAAAAGCAAAAACGACCACACCAAACTGTCCGCGCCAAGACCGACTATATGCGCACCAGTCCAGCATAACAAATACACCTGACCAAGTACATAACGCCTTCGCAAGCATAGCCAAATGTGCGCGGGCACACAACCTCATCATACAAGCCTTTACACATGTACAAGTGAGGGCAACACACTCTACATAGGCTCAACTTTAGGAATAATTCCCATCTCCCTATAGTTAAATAACATTATCCTAAGCTCCTCACCCGCAAAAAGACTCCGCAATTCCCCTTCACCTGTACTCACGGCGGCTGGCAAAGACAACAGCTCCTGCCGGCCAGCCCTACTCACACGAAGCCGACCTCCCTCCGCCCCACTCACCCTACGCTTCGCAACCGCCCTTCGCCGCGGCGCCCGGTACTCGGACCAGGCACATCTTCTGTGTCCGCAGCGTGCGATGAAGCTTCCGCCGCGGCCACATCCAAGGCCGCAAAGTAGTCCAAGTCCTCCTCCGACGACTCCTCAGTCCGCTCAACCGAGCTCCCAGAGTCAGCAAAATAAAAAAAACTCAGACGCAGACCCATCATATTCATTACCATCACCCACGGTCGAAGCCGCCAAAAAATCAGTAGTGGCAGTTGCGTGCGCAGGCCCAAAATCTTGAACCTGCGCAGCAACCAAAATTCAGCAACATATCCAAAATTCCCTAACTACCCACACCCACTACGCCACCTGTGAGGACCCAGCCATCGCGGGAGCCTCCGCTGTTGCCTCCGCCGCCACCGTCGCAGGATCCTCAGCCCTCGGCGCAGCGGCTGCGGGAGCATCAGGAGCGCCTTCGGCGGTCTCTGGGGGCGGGTCTCCGTCGGCCGCAGCGGCTGCGGGAGCATCAGGAGCGCCTCCGGCGGTCTCTGGGGGCGGGTCTCCGCCGGCCTCAGCGGCTGCGGGGGCATCCGGAGCGCCTTCCGTAGTCTCCGGGGGCGGCTCCAGGGCGGACCCGGACACGGCCTCCGCCGGGATCGGCTCCGGGTCAGGCAGCGCGCTGTTCAACGCCCCGAAGTCATCCACCCTGTCGCCACGCGCCGCCTAAGACACAACACACAAATTCAGCAAACCCACACATAGCCCACATCCAGCAAACGTCAAACAAAAGCCAAACGTTACCTGAGCCCTCGCCGTCTCGGCCCGCTCCCTGACCACCTCGCGACCGTGCGGACCCCACATCCGGTCGTAGATGGCTCCGGCGGATTCCTTCACTATGGGGTCCTCAACCTTGTAGATATCTCGCTCAAAATCTTCATCAGCTTGGTCGAAGACCTCAAAGTGCCGGCACCCTTCGCGGGAGAGCGCGTTCATCGCCCCCTCGCAGGTGACCAGGGAGGCATACGACATAAACCCCTCCACGATAGTGGGGAGTGCCTGCAACTCCTCCTGTACCCACTCCAGGCAGCGAAGTCCGGGCTCTCGGTCCGGCACTTAGAAGTCACCGGTCCGCGCGCCCAGCTCATGGTATGAATCCATAAGCTGTTTGCGCGTCCGCTCAGCCTCAGCGCGCGTCGCGGCCTCGGCCCTCTCCTCACGGCTCTCCAGGGCGCTGAGCCGCTCCTGCAGCTGCTCGACGCGCTCCCTGGCAAGATTGCCCTCCGCCCGCGCCAGATTGGCCTCCGCCTGCGCAGCCTGCGCCTTGGCGAGGGCCTCGTTGGTCTCCCTCCTCTCCCCTGCCAGTTGGCGCTGGAGGTCAGTCTTCTCCCCCTCCAGTGCGACCACCTTGTCCGCCAGCTTGCGACACTTACTGTCGGCGGCCGATTTTTCACGGACGGCGTCAGCATGTTGCGTCCGAAGTCTCTCGACTTCGGCAGACACAACTGCTGTGAGGGCCCCCGACGCTGTGCGGTCGGCGAAGTCAGCCGCCTGCAAAACACACATAAGACCGCGGCCCCAACAAAGCCGACGTCTAGCTCAACAGACCTGACTTAGTGCTGAAGTCTAGCTCAACGGACCTGACTTAGTGCCTCCTTCACCTCCTTCAGCCGGCGGGACACAACGCTCGCCTCATCCCTAACAGCCGCGAGTGCCGACATCTCGCCTCCGGCACTAAGAGCACCGCCCTTCGCCTTCGGCACTACGGCAGCCGCCGTGGTCGCCGCGGCAGGCGCAACAATAGCAAGTTGGCCTTCGTCCGACCCTGCGACGTATCAACGAATTAAAAAAAAAGAAAAAAAACGAGCCAACGACTTACCACCAAGATAGTCGTCCACACTAATATCGGTGGCAAAGTCGGCGACGCGCTTGCCTGACGACGACAACACTCGGGCCGCCTTTGCGACCTCCGGCACCCTGCTGAACGGCGGCACAGCCTTCGTCGATTTGGAACCACCGGCGCCTGCCGCTGCCTCCGGCGCCTTGCTAGATGCAGGGACGCCCGACTTCGCCGCCAGCGGCGGCTTGCCTCCACCGGGGGCCGCAGCCTTCGCAGCCCCCCGCTGCCTCTTCGGCCTGGCTTCATGAAGCCTGACAACCGCCTGGCGCTTTTGTGCAGCTCCCTGGCGATCCTTGTCCATCACTGCCAACACAACAGCAGCAATATTCCGCCCGTAAGGAAACACTTTCCATTCACGAACCATGCGAGATGTAAAAAAGTCTTCACCGGCCGCGCGGGGGATAGGAACATTCCTAGGCCACCAACCCCCGGTAACCCTCAGCATCCGCGCCGAAGACTCCCGGAGCTCGGGCGAAGACATCCTTCCCCCCGGGGCCGCGCATGTCCTCATCAATTCTCTAGCAAAACCATCGGAAACCCCAAGTCCTCCCATAACAGTACCTAATTTCCTCTTCTTAGAGGATGGGGCGGCCGCCGGCGCAGGGTCGTCTCCAGTCTCCACCACCGGCTTCTTCCCACGGCGGTCCACATCGTCTTGGCCGGGATAGCCGTCATACAGCATTTGATTCAATTCAAAAACCCTGTTCAAACGGTCATTCGACCCGCGGATATCCCAGCTACGCTGGCCCTCTGTCCTCGGCACGTACCGACCAACGAGCCGCACCGCCCCATCCTCCGCCTCACGCACAAAGGCGGCCGGATCGCGGCTTTGCAGATTCAGCGCGAAGGCAGGACTTCGCACCATCTTCCCACCATGGGAAGGCATCTGGCGAGGGCACACTTCGCCCAACGCCCAGCCATGCACCAAGGGCCATACCCCGTACGCCACAAATTCTTCAACCAAATCGCGCCCACTGCTCAGGCCGGCGGCGCACCGAAGGGCCCCTTCGTCCGCATCCTCCTCCGCCACCTCAAAGGGCGGGTATGCTGAGTAAAAATGCGAACACATCTCGGACACGGGGAGCCCCTCATGGTCTTCAACGGTACCCTCCGCGACTTAAAACCAAAACTCATTCCAGTTGCGCCACTTGTTGCGGGCGCAAGGAACCAACTCGACTACCTGCATCGTGGTCTTGCCGGTCTTCGGCGTAAACGTACAAGACCCAAACTGGGCAACTTCATCTCCAATCATCCTCTTCTGCCAGTGCAGGCAATAGTACTTCGCAAAGACTTCGACTGATGGCTGTCCGCCGTACGAAGTCGTTGCCCAGACATACTTTGACAGAGCCACCACGACATTCGGAGTCAGCTGATGTATCTAAACGTTAAACCTGCGCAGGACTTCGCCAACAAATCGGTGCGCAGGCAGGCGGAGACCGGCGGCGAAGAACGCCTCGAACACAACCAACTCGCCTTCCGGCTCGGGGACTTCCTCCGTCCCCGGGACACAAGCGACTCCGCCGCCAAAGTAACCCAGCCGCTGCATATCTTGCACGCGGACCGACGACATCCGCGACACGCCGAAATCCACCGAAGAGGCGTCGGCCGGCGGCGTAGTGGCAGCAGAAGAAGAGGAGGTCGGCATCGCTACGTACCATCGGTGGCGGCGGGCGGTCTGCTTCACTCGAGCCAGATCTCCAGCGAACAAGAGCAAGGCGGGCAGACGAGCAGCAAGACGGTGGAAAAGGCGGCTAGGGTTTTCACGGAGCGCAGAAAGTGAAGTTCAAAAAGCGCCGACCCCTGCCCCCTTTTATAGACAGGGCGCGGCTCTTCGAGAAACCCGCAATCCAACAGGGTGCGGCGCTTCGGGAAACCCGCAATCCAACAGTACGGGGTCAATCAACGGTCATGTCAAAAACCCCCGCGGGACCACTTCGAGCGAGGGCAGCGTCTCCGCCATCTAGCGACGTCTTCGACACCAGGTGACTTTGTCGAACTGGTCCCTCGGAGGGCAAATGTTGGGGCGAAGGCAAAGACGCCACCCTTCGCTCGAGGCCTCCGCTGCAGTCGCTGGTCCGACGGAGACAAAACGGGCAGGGATACCCTTCGCTTGATACGGCATCAGACGAAGGCCTGCGACAGCGTCATCCCATCGTGCGGCCTCATCCAGCTCAGAGGCCCACGTGTGATCCGGCCCATTGTAACGGGCCCTGCGTGGCCGCTGCGTGTTACGGGCCTAATTTGTAAAGGCATTCCTGTAATTACAGTCTGTAACCCTGCTTTATGGGAATATTCTGGGGATAACCTAGGTGTCTGAGGGCACATGCGTCCTTAACACAAGGCGCTGCGCGCTTAGATACCTATAAATACCCCCGCACAGTGCCCGTGAGAGGCCAGATTAACAGAGCTATTGCCATCTAGCGCGAGAACCCTGTTAACGTCACTGTTCACCCTTGTTGGATCCCCTTGCGACTGAGAACAAGTTCCAACACTCACATAGTTATGACAAAGTAAATAATTAATCCCTCACTTGATTAACCTAATTCTACTAAAAAGGAAATGGGAGAGAGAGAGAGAGACAAAGGGTAACACCTGAATTTGGCAGGCATTTAGAGAAGAAAATTTATACCCTCAAATTTAGGGTGTTACAATCGCCACCGCTCGCACGCCTGAGGGAACCACTATTGCCGCTAAAACCTAATCCCTGATGGCCTGGGGGTGTTTTTATAGCCACCCGAACCTAGTTCAATTGAACCGGATGGCATCGTTGGACCAAGGCTTCCTCTAGTTATTGGAAGCCTAGGGCTTGTAATATACAATATATATATATATTCATATTGAAAGCAACATGGAATTAAATTCTATCATACATTTATATACATCAAAGTATTGTGTTTACAACCGTCACACATTCTATATATCAAAGTTTTCACCTAAGCTCTAATAACTATCTCGGCTAAGATATAGTCTACTAATATCTGTTAGTACTCTAAACTCTGGCCTAGCTAAAGTACCGGTACCATCATGATATTTTCCTTCAACAAGAATGACTTATCTCATTATGAATGTGCATAGGTCCTCAATTATGTTGACAATACACCTTCGGTCATGTTCTCTACCTTTCTTCGTTGAAATTCATGTCAATGAGGTTTATAATATATTTGCATCTTTAATGACATAAATTCGTACATGAATATTACTAATAATACCTTGTTAGGGTTCGTGATGTATCGTCTGTTCTGTCTCATGAACTCGCACACATAGAACCCACATAGGACCAATCCAAGTGGTTGCTTGTGGCACTACATAACAGGAGATTGGTTATTTAGTTGCAACATTGTCCTATGCACGTATATATATGGTATGTATTCATAAATTGACATACTTATCGGCCATTTATAATGGATGTCTAGTGGCACACATTTTTTTGACAAATCATACTTTCCACCTTACCACTTATAGAACCTATATGTTGTAACACCTCATGTGTTAACTATAGAGTTTAACCCAACACGTGTGGGGTTTAACTCAACACGCACTCTTTGACCTATTTTAAGATGTGGTTTTCTTTGGGCAAAAGTCACCATACTCTTGGATTAGAGCCTTGGCTAAGTGTTAAACATCATAGAGAGTCTACCTTAATCATCTCATACTAATCAAAAGAGAGGAAGTAACCAAACTCTATACACCCCTACCTAAGATCAATAGGTGCACCAAAAAGAAATTAGCCAAAAAATTAAAATCACCTTTTCATGAATTAGACCATCAATAAAAGTTGTAGCTCATAAAATAACTAACAAAAGTTAGTAAGGGTGATACCCCAAAAAGGTTTGGCAAAGTCCCAAAAATACCATAAAAAGGGAGAGCAAAAGAAATTCAAGATTTTCTATAACAAAAAATCAGTCCCTCTAACTAAACCTCAAGTGTTCATTAAGATGGAAACCTCAAACCTAATGATCCCAATTAACAAAGTCGTGTTAAATTAACTTATACCAGAAGATGGCCTTGGGACTACGAGCTTTGACATGACAAAATCAAGGTTTTGCCTTGGTTTTGGTCTGTTAGACAAACCCGACTCAAGTGCTCCGTATCTCACAATCTAGTGGACAAAATCCCTTGGCCACCACACAAAGAAGGTAGATTAGGGAGAGGAGAAGGCGCTGTGTACAGAGATCTCAATGAGATCAGCCATGGCTGGGTGACTACACGAGCGTAAAGACGGGCAAACAAAAATGGGTCACGTGTTGGATGCAGGCAGGCACACTAGAGCGCGGCCAAGCCACGCGCACGCGCGCCTCCACGCCATGGTCGACTATGACTCCATCCACTCGCATCCATGCCTATAAAGGCCGCCCAGCCCTCGGTGTCACTCCCCCGCACTCCCTGAACCTTCGCCCGAACTCAGCCACTGGTCGGAGCCCACAACTCTGGGCGTGTTCGGCTGGCTACAAGCCGACACTGTTGCAGCTGTTTGGATTGCTGCAGCTGCAATCCATAGAGAGAAAAATACTGTAGAAGCCGCAGCCGCAGCCGGATTGCAGCCGCAGCAAGCCGCAGCGAACAAGCTGTCTGCCGACGCACGCAACCAGGACTGCCAGTTGAACCATTCTCAAATTAACCACACCCACAACCGCTTCCACCTCTAGTGAAGCTTTTAGTACCATTTGATTAAATTCTATCGCTGTGGTTATGCCGGAATCCTTGCCGCTAACGAGCCCAACCGCTTGCACACGTGGCCCGAACGCCTCTGAGTACCACCGACGACGAGCCGACCATCGAAGAGTTCGCCGTGACCTCCCCAACCTCACCAGACCCTTCGTCGGAATGCTACTGCCGCCGGTGAGCCTCTCCATCATTTTTCTTGCTGTCGGTCACTGTTCAGGGGAGGGAAAGACTGTGGGTTTAGAAGGATAGAAACCGTTTTCTATGAAACCTATGACATAGGTGAATATGATCCTGGGGACTTAGTTGTGAGAGAAAAGTGAAGTTTGTCGAAGGGCCTCAGCGCAAGATGGTTTTTCTTTTCCATTTAGATTAAATACTTTACTTAAATCTATAGAAAACTTTGAAAACGCATAACTAATTAAAATAAGTGAAAACATAATGAAACCAATTTTGTAGCACTCTAGACAAATTATACTACAGACCAAAAATATGAAACTAGGTAGTATCCGTACTTTTTCTTAGACTTTTGAATTACAGTAATAATCTGCCCATTTCAAAATAATAGGTGAACTAGGCCTGAGAAATTTTGAGAAGGAGCCATGTAGGATTTGTCATTGTAAAAATTGTATAACCCTATGGTCTAAAAGCTTTGATAGTATTTATCCACTTAATACTAATTAGGACATTAACTAAATAAAAGCAAGAAAAATAATAAATAAGTGAAACCAGAGAACTCAATATTTTCCTAGACTATGTAGATTATGTAAAACCTAGGAAAAATACAAACCACTCTGGCTTAGGGAAAAAAGAATAGAAACCTTTTATTTTGGCAAAGCAAGGCTAACTTTAGAAAATCATGGAAAATCATCCTTGAAGTGATAAACCTCCAACTTTATGAATGATTTCTCTTATGCAAAAACAGATCTAGGAAAATTTCTAAATATGTTGTTTGACATTTTTCGAAGGGCAAGTTAGTTGTAAGTGCCTTATAGCCATACAACTTTAGAAAATTATAACTAAATAACCACTAAATATCACTATGTGAACTTTAGCATAAGACTATGTTATTGCACCTAGATACCAGTAAAAATACCCATTGGGGCAGTAGCTACTTCTAGATAGGGGTGTCGTGTAATGTGCTCGCTATGCCCTAGTTTTTGTTATTTTTATCCAGAACAGTCCCTAATTAGTTTGGACCCCAAATTTACAGGACAATTTATTTTATCCAGTATGAAGTTACTCTAATTTTTACAGATTTTTTGGAAATGTCTAAAACATGTTGTAGTTCAAATCACCCTAAAAGTCTTAATAGATAAATAAAAGAGAATTAGAAGTTAACTAATATTACTTAAACGATTTAAGTAAAACATATCTGAACCTTAATTAAGTTTTTAGGAAAGTAATCTAAGACTTAATCCACCCTTTTTCCTCGTGGACCCTAAATGCCACTTCCTATAAAGATTTATTTATTAAGTATAAACCCCACGTGAGGTAAGTAACTTAGTGTCATTTCACTAAACATCCTCAAGAAACATTATGCATATCATGAGCGTACATATATCTTATACATTGCATTTGTTAGATTGCAACCTCGCTGACAGAGCCCCGCAGACTTTACCCCTCATGTGTCCTGAGAAGTGGTCTCCCATTTCGGATATGGTGGGTACAAGTGCGGTCACTGCACGGCGGCAGCCGGGGTTAGTGGAGCATTGTATGTCAAGACAGTGAGTCTTGATCTGTTTCCAGGGAATCAATGGGACGATTAATGTGTGTGGGGACGGAGTGCCCCTACACGTTGTGTGTTTAGGCTTACCTTGCAAAGTTAAAAATCAATTCGAATCGTCTGCTTCTCGCAGCTAATGAAACTGCTTGATCCACTGTACTGCATTGAGTAAGAAGTATAATGAGAATTCATAATATAAAGTGTTGCTTGCACTGCTTGTTACCATGTATTCTTAGAAGGATGCTAACCTAGCAAGGAATAATATAGAACTTGAAAAGCTAAAAATTGTTGTAGACTCAGCTTGTGCTTTTGGCAAAGCAAACCCCTCAGCCAAACTATTTCATGGTCTAGAGGTAGAGGAGTAAACTCCTCACACCGGTAAGTCTAGCTAAGTATTAGTATACTCAGCCTTGCTTGTGGCACCAAAATTTTTAGGTTTTCTGCAAGGTATGGTTGATGGTTTGACTTGGCCCTCCACCCTGCCACCGGGTTGGACGGTTGAGTGGAAGGATGCTACCACTACAGGAGAGGACCAGGAGGAGTTACTTGGCCAGGCTTCGCCATGTCACTCTTTTGTCTTTGTTAGTTTATTTTCCGCTGCAATGAAAACAATAGTTACTTCTTTTAAAACTTCGATGTTGTAATAACTCTTAAGTACTCCTTTAAGTTTGTGGAATTAAGCTTTATTGTATCTTCTCTGTGCCTCACCTTCGAGTGAGCAAGTGGTATTCGATCCTTGTTAAGTGGTTTTATCAGACTAGATTTGACGGACTGATAGTTTATTCCGATTTAAATGTGTCGTTGACTCTAAGGCGAGACTTGGGCACATAAGCTGGAATAATCTGGGCGGTTCGGCCACATATGCCCTGTGATCTCAAATAGAATCACCATGTTATTCTAAAATTCTCATAGATATAAGTATGCATGCATAGAAAAGGCTTACAACTCTAAGATGCTGAGGAATTTTGCATAGCTCGAAGGGTCGTAATTGAAGGAGTCGAGCACCAACACCTTTCTAGCCATAGGATAAATGATGAAGCATATCCAATGGTACCTGTATGATTCAAATTTGTGATGCATGTGTATTGAAATTATTAATTATATTTATGCAAAAATCACACTTACTCAAAGTTGTACGAGTCCACTTTGGCTTCCCTGTCTTGAAATTCGAGCATTGTGTGTCCTATGTAGGTCGTGTATCTTGCTTCAAAATCCTTCTTCATATTCTATAAAAGCTTCTCAACTTCTTTGTCTGTCTTTCCCTATAATTCTTTGTAGTCTTTCTTGATTCTGAAAGTGTGATTTTGCTCGCATATCTTTATTGGATTGAGATACCCAACCCTTTTATCGGCACTAACATTGGGATTGGTACCATAAAGGATCTCCTGCTAATCATGTTGCATTCTACAAGACACACATGCATGTCAAATATTGAAAGTTTATACAACTCCGTTCCCTAGCCTCGTGATGTCGCCGAACATTCCGGCGCCTGTTCCTTCATTGCCAAGCTTCTCGCTGGGGAGGTTCTTCCCCTGGTATGGTTGGCTCGTCGTCGGATATGGGAGATGACTCCAATCTCCCCCCGATGAAGAGGATGTCGGGGTAGAAAGGAGTTACTGTGGTGGTGAGTTCCTTTCCGACCTTCTTTGAGGGCGAAGGTGTCGGAAGGATAACTCGACGAACCTCTGTCCCTTTTTCAGGAACGCTTGCTTCTTTTTTCTTGTAATCCATGTGCACTCCTTTGTGGGCGAAGTGGACAACGGGGTTCTTCGGGCAAGTGAATTCCTGGCTCTCGACTTGCAAGAGGTAGTCTTCGTCTAGGGCGTAGGAGGTTGCGCTGTCCGCTGTTTTGTTCCGGCTTTCCCAGAGATTTCCGAGGAGAGCTTCTTCTCCAATGGATCCGCTATGCGGTGCAGATTTCCCTTCTCATCTGCTACGGACAAGATGGTCCCGAAGCAGAATACGGATCTAGGGCGAAGAGCGATCTTGCACTGGGAAGTGACAGCCGTTGAGCTAGCTTGGATCAACGACACACCCCCTACCTGGCGCGCCAGCTGTCGGTGTTTGGAGCCTGACCGCACACCCGGGGTTACCCCTCGCGGTGCTTTTGGGTAGGACGGTGTTGTTGACTGTAACTCAATGGTTCGTGCGGGATGCACGAGGGACGACAGGCAATTTTCTACATGTTCAGGCCGCTTTGAGATGCGTAACACACTACTTCCTGGCGTGGATCTTTATGTGGTAGGTTACAAAGGAAGTCTCCTGTATGGAGAAAGGCTAATGAGCTAAATAGATGGTTGATGGAAACGAAGGGGTACCCCCTAGGCCTTATATACTTGACCGTGGGGCACTACATGCGTGTATGATGATGATGTGTACCTGAACAATAGTGAACCGACTGAACTTATCTTCCTATAATCCTGGCGACTTATTTCTAGTTTGCTCCGACATTCAAGGTCGCCCTACGCGGGAAAGTCGGATCGGCGCTGTGGATAGCGCTTAAATCCAACGAGCCGCCTGGGCCTGAGTCTGCTTCTTCCTCGCGTTGGCCCATTCCACCAGTGGTTCTCCCCTGACCCACGAAGGGATGACCTTGCGAGATAATAGGCCCAAAGCCTTTCGCGAGGCCTTCTTGCCTTCTAGTGGACCCGGGGGATATCTGTCCCCCACAGTGACCAACCAGGATAACAGTGCAACCATGATGGTGGAATGGGATGCCCTTAGCTGATTAATTAGATGAACCTAGGGGTGTAGTTGGCTTTGCCAGAGGGCCGTCAATGGGGACCGGGGCGTAGCGCTCGCTCTGCCAAGGGGGTGCAGAGGTTCATTCGATTTGGTTCTGTTAGTCACCCACCTTGGGGAGGTGTATTGCATTTTTACGACTAGCGAAACCTAACGAGCAGCTATGCACCAGGAGAGTCTTTGTAAAGGCTACATAGTGTATCTCTGGCCATTCACCTTGGTAGTGAAGATCGGGTCTGTACAACTCAGGCTGGAAAGGGATCACGACTCGTGGGTAAAGTGTATGACCTCTGCAGAGTGTTAGAAACTGGTATATCAGCCGAGCTTACGGTTAAGAGCGGTTCGGCGTTTCGACCCCGGGGGGGTCCTTGGACCGACGAGTAAATTGTCGCCGCGTGCCCTAGCCCAGATGGGTCGGCGCGAGACAGAGCGCGAAGGGGGGAAATGGAGCCGAAGGGAGACAGGCGTAAAAGGGGAAACCTGCGGCCTTCGTGTTTGTCCCGCGCCCAGGTCGGGTGCGCTTGCAGTAGGGGGTTACAAGCGTCCGCGTGGGAGAGAGCGAGAGGCTTATGCGCGCCGTCCCGTCCTTCCCCCGCGCGGCCAACCTTCTATAAGAGGGCCCTGGACCTTTCTTTTATAGGCGTAAGGAGGGGGTCCAGGTGTACAATTGGGAGGTGTAGCAGTGTGCTAACGTGTCTAGCAGAGAGGAGCTAGTGCCCTAAGTACATGCCGTCGTGGCAGCCGGAGAGGTTTTGGCACCCTGTTCGTGTGATGTCGTGGCCGTCGGAGGAGCGCTGGAGCCTGGCGGAAGGACAGCTGTCGGGGCTGTCAAGTTCTTGCTGACGTCTCCTTGCTTCCCGTCGGGGACCATAATTAGGGGTACCCTCAAGACTCCTAATTCTCAGCTGGTAACCCCCATCAGCACAAAGCTGCAAAGGCCTGATGGGTGCGACTAAGTCAGGGATCGGTCCATTCAAGGGACTCGATCACGCCTCGCCCGAGCCCAGCCTCGGGCAAGGGCAGCCGACCCCGGAGGATCTCCGTCTCGCCCGAGGCCCCCCTCCAGCGATGAACATACTTCCGGCTCGCCCGAGGCCCAGTCTTCGCCAAGAAGCTACCCTGGCCAAATCGCCACGCCAACCGACCAAATCGCAGGGGCATTTAATGCAAAGGTGGCCTGACACCTTTATCCTGACGCACGTCCTCCAGTCGACAGAGCCGAAGTGACCGCGGTCACTTTGCCGCTCCACTGACCGGCCTGACAGAAGGACAGCGCCGCCTGCGCCGCTCTGACTGCTGTGCCACTCGACAGAGTGAGGCTTACAGGCAGTCAGGCCCGGCCTCAGGCACCATAGGAAACTCCGCTCCGCCCGACCCAGGGCTCGGACTAGGGCTCAGCCCCGGAAGACGGCGAACTCCGCTCCGCCCGACCCAGGGCTCGGACTCGGGCTCAGTCCCGGAAGACGGCGAACTCCGCTCCGCACGACCCAGGGCTCGGACTCGGGCTCAGCCCCAAAAGACGGCGAACTCCGCTCCGCCCGACCCAGGGCTCGGACTCGGGCTCAGCCCCGGAAGACGGCGAACTCCGCTCCGCCCGACCCAGGGCTCGGACTCGGGCTCAGTCCCGGAAGACGGCGAACTCCGCTCCGCCCGACCGAGGGCTCGGACTCGGGCTCAGCCCCGGAAGACGGCAAACTCCGCTCCGCCCGACCCAGGGCTCGGACTCGGGCTCAGCCCCAAAAGACGGCAAACTCCGCTCCGCCCGACCCAGGGCTCGGACTCGGGCTCAGCCCCGGAAGACGACGAACTCCGTTTCGCCCGACCCCGGGGCTCGGACTCAGCCGACGGTCTCCGCCTCGCCCGACCCAGGGGCTCGGACTCGACCTCGGCCTCGGAAGACAGACTCGACCTCGACCTCGGAGGAGCCTCCACATCGCCCAACCTAGGGCACGGACCGACCACGTCAACAGGAGGCGCCACCATTACCCTACCCCAAGCTAACTCAGGCTACGGGAAACAAGACCGACGTCCCATCTGGCTCGCTCCGCTAGACAAGCAATGATGGCGCCCCGCACGCTCTATGACGACGGCGGCTCTCAGCCCCCTTACCGAAGCAAGAGGACGTCAGCAAGGACTCGACAGCTCCGACAGCTGTCCTTCCGCCAGGCTCCAGCGCTCCTCCGACGGCCACGACACCACACGAACCGGGTGCCAAAACCTCTCCGGCTGCCACGATGGCATGTACTTAGGGCGCTAGCTCTCCTCCACTAGACACGTTAGCACTCTGCTACACCCCCATTGTACACCTGGATCCTCTCCTTACGCCTATAAAAGGAAGGACCAGGGCCCTCTTACAGAGGGTTGGCCGCGCGGGGGAGAGGACGGGACAGGCGCTCGCGTGAGGCCGCTCGCTCCCCTCCCGCGTGGACGCTTGTAACCCCCTACTGCAAGCGCACCCGACCTGGGCGCGGGACAAACACGAAGGCCGCGGGATTTCCACCTCCCTCTCTCCGGCTGCCTTTTCCCCCCTTCGCGCTCCGTCTCGCGCCGACCCATCTGGGCTGGGGCACGCGGCGACATTTCACTCGTCGGTCCAGGGACCCCCGGTCTCGAAACGCCGACAGTTGGCGCGCCAGGTAGGGGCCTGCTGCGTGTTGACGAACAGCTTCCCGTCAAGCTCCAGATGGGCAGTCTCCAGCAACCTTTCCAGCCCGGGACGGTGCTCCATTTCGGGAGTCTTGAGTTCATGTCCCTCGACGGCAGCTACGACATGATACTCCTTCCCCCGCCGTGCGACAGCGACAATGGCGGCCGACAGCCCGCCCGCCGGTGGCAGAATCGACGACGTCTTCCCCGTGTGGTGGAAGAACAACATTCGAGCTCACCCCGCCCTCTCCCCCGCCGACGGAGGAGGAGGCGGGGCAACCAAGGCCAAGCAGGAGGCGGCACCTCGTCGGCTGTCGAGCAAGTCGACGGCGCCGGCGCCCCAATGGGGGGCGCGTCGGGCATCAACCTCGCGTTTGAGACGAGGACGAGTGCCGTCTCCCCGCAACACGCTAGTTCCAAGCAAACGGACGACGCCAGCACGCTCGCGAAAGGCTTGCTGGGCGTCACCCTCGTACCTGAGACAACGGTGCAGTTAGTCCCTGACGTGACTTCGTCACCGCCCGTCGACCAAGAGGTACCCACCGATTCCCATCTCACGCCCTTTGGATTCAGCCTCGACCCGCCAAGCGACTTTGCTTTGGCGGACGCCCTCGTAGAGGCGAGTCCAAACCCTCTGGGGTTTCGTATGCGGTCACCCTGGGACCGGCTGACGGACGTCTTGACCTACGGGCCCTCGGGGTCCGAGGAAGATGACGTGCCCGACTTATGTTGAGATTTCTCCGGACTTGGTAACCCCAGTGCCATGCGGGACTTCATGACCGCATGCGACTACTGCCTTTCCAACTGTTCTGACGGTAGCCGCAGCCTCGGCGACGAGGACTGCGACCCAAGTCGTGAATGTTTCCACGTCGATCTAGGGGGTCCCTCCGAAGGCAACCATCTTGGTATGCCGGAGAACGGTGATCTCCCTAGTCCTGTGCCTCGCGTTGACATCCTACGGGAGCTAGCAGTGGTCCCCGTTCAGGCGGGGGGTCATGACCCATAGCTCGAGCAAATCCGCGGGGTGCAGGCCAGGCTCGACGAGGGAGCATGAACACTTGAGCCGATCCGCCGGGACGTCGGGCAGGAATGGGCGGGCCAACCTCCGGCCGGGGAAGTGCGTCATCTACCCTAGGGCTTCCAGCACCGCATCGCCGACGATGTCAGGGTGAGGCCGCCACCCGTTTCTAGTGGAGTCGGCCAGAACCTGGCTGCAGCGGCAATGCTTCTCCGTGCGATGCCGGAGTCATCAACCACCGAGGGGCGGCGAATCCAGGGAGAGCTCAAAAATCTCCTGGAGGGCGCCGCGGTCCGACGGGCCGAAAGCTCCGCCTCCCGAAGGCAGGGGTACCCCTCGGAACATCGCGCCGCGACTTCCCGATTCATGCGGGAAGCCTCAGTCCACACCGGGCGCACGCGCAACACAGCGCCTGCGGCCCCGGGTCGCCTCGGCAACGAGCACCATCACCGCGACCGTCGGGCCCACCTCGACGAGAGGGTGCGCCGAGGCTACCACCCAAGGCGTGGGGGACGCTACGACAGTGGGGAGGATCAGAGTCCCTCGCCCGAACCACCCGGTTCGCAGGCTTTCAGCTGCGCCATACGACGGGCGTCGTTCCCGACCCGGTTCCGAACCCCGACTACTATCACAAAGTACTCGAGGGAGACAAGACCGGAACTGTGGCTCGCAGACTACCGGCTGGCCTGCCAACTGGGTGGAACGGACGATGACAACCTCATCATCCGCAACCTCCCCCTGTTCCTCTCCGACACCGTTCGCGCCTGGTTGGAGCACCTGCCTCCGGGGCCGATCTCCAACTAGGACGACCTGGTCCAAGCCTTCGCCGGCAATTTCCAGGGCACGTACGTGCGCCCTGGAAACTCCTGGGACCTCCGAAGCTGCCGACAGCAGCCGGGAGAGTCTCTCCGGGACTACATCCGACGATTCTCGAAGCAGCGCACCGAGCTGCCCAACATCACCGATTCAGATGTCATCGGCGCGTTCCTCGCCGGCACCACTTGCCGCGACCTGGTCAGCAAGCTGGGTCGAAAGACCCCCACCAGGGTGAGCGAGCTGATGGACATCGCCACCATGTTCGCCTCTGGCCAGGAGGTGGTTGAGGCTATCTTCCGGAAGGACAAGCAGCCCCAGGGCCGCCCACCGGAAGATGCCCCCGAGGCATCAACTCAGCGCGGCGCTAAGAAGAAGGGCAAGAAGAAGTCGCAAGTGAAACGCGACGCCACCGACGCGGACCTTGTCGCCGCCGCCGAGTACAAGAACCCTCGGAAACCCCCCGAAGGTGCCAACCTCTTTGACAAGATGCTCAAGGAGCCGTGCCCCTATCATCAAGGGCCCATCAAGCACACCCTTGAGGAGTGCGCTATGCTTCGGCGTCACTTCCATAGGGCCGGGCCACCCGCGGAGGGTGGCAGGGCTCGCGACGACGACAAGAAGGAAGATCACCAGGTAGGAGAGTTCCCCGAGGTCCGCGACTGCTTCAT
Organism: Zea mays; assembly: GCF_902167145.1. Lineage (NCBI taxonomy): Eukaryota > Viridiplantae > Streptophyta > Magnoliopsida > Poales > Poaceae > Zea > Zea mays. Next base: position 74,605,137 of record NC_050104.1, on the reverse strand, counting down.
GATCTACGGTGGGCAAGCGGCAAACGCCTTGGCTCGGCACCGCAAGCAAGAGCGTCGGGAGGTCTATTCGGTGAAGGTGGCGGCGCCAGTCTACCTAGACTGGTCCGACAAGCCCATCACCTTCGACCAAGCCGACCACCCCGACCACGTGCCGAGCCCGGGGAAATACCCGCTCGTTGTCGACCCCGTCATCGGCGACGTCAGGCTCACCAAGGTCCTCATGGACGGAGGCAGCAGCCTCAACATCATCTACGTCGAGACCCTTGGGCTCCTGCGTGTTTATCTGTCCTCGGTCCGGGCAGGCGCTGCGCCTTTCCATGGGATCATTCCCGGGAAGCGCGTCCAGCCCCTCGGACGACTCGACCTTCCCGTCTGCTTCGGGACACCCTTCAACTTCCGAAGGGAGACCCTCACATTCGAGGTGGTCGGGTTCCGAGGAACCTACCACGCAGTACTGGGGAGGCCATGCTACACGAAGTTCATGGCCGTCCCCAACTACACCTACCTCAAGCTCAAGGTGCCGGGCCCCAACGGGGTCATCACCGTCGGCCCCACGTACCGACACGCGTTCGAATGCGACATCGAGTGCGTGGAGTACGCCGAGGCCCTCGCCGAATCCGAGGCCCTCATCGCCGACCTGGAGAGCCTCTCTAAGGAGGTGCCAGACATGAAGCGCCACACTGGCAACTTCGAGCCAGCGGAGACGGTAAAATCCGTCCCCCTCGACCCCAGCAGCGACGCCTCCAAGCAGATCCAGATCGGCTCCGAGCTCGGCCCCAAATAGGAAGCAGTGCTCGTCGACTTTCTCCGCGCAAACGTCGATGTTTTCGCGTGGAGTCCCTCGGACATGCCCGGCATACCGAGGGATGTCGCCGAGCACTCGCTAGATATCTGAGCCGGAGCCCGACCCGTCAAGCAGCCTCTGCGCCGATTCGACGAAGAAAAGCGCAGAGCCATAGGCGCGGAGATCCACAAGCTAATGGCAGCAGGGTTCATCAAAGAGGTATTCCATCCCGAATGGCTTGCCAACCCTGCGCTTGTGAGAAAGAAAGGAGGGAAATGGCGGATGTGTGTAGACTACACTGGTCTAAACAAAGCATGTCCGAAGGTTCCCTACCCTCTGCCTCGCATCGATCAAATCGTGGATTCCACTGCTGGGTGCGAAACCCTGTCTTTCCTCGATGCCTACTCAGGGTATCACCAAATCAGGATGAAGGAGTCCGACCAGCTCGCGACTTCTTTCATCACGCCCTTCGGCATGTACTGCTATGTCACCATGCCGTTCGGCTTGAGGAATGCGGGTGCGACGTACCAGCGGTGCATGAACCATGTGTTCGGCGAACACATTGGCCGGACGGTCGAGGCCTACGTCGATGACATCGTAGTCAAGACGAGGAAAGCCTCCGACCTCCTTTCCGACCTTGAACTGACATTCCGATGTCTCAAGGCGAAAGGTGTGAAGCTCAATCCCGAAAAGTGTGTCTTCGGGGTACCCCGAGGCATGCTCTTGGGGTTCATCGTCTCCGAGCGGGGCATCGAAGCCAACCCAGAGAAGATCGCAGCCATCACCAGCATGGGGCCCATCAAGGACTTGAAAGGCGTACAGAGAGTCATGGGATGTCTTGCGGCTCTGAGTCGCTTCATCTCACGCCTCGGCGAATGAGGCCCGCCTCTGTACCGCCTCTTAAGGAAGGCCGAGTGCTTCGCTTGGACCCCTGAGGCCGAGGAAGCCCTCGGGAACCTGAAGGCGCTCCTCACAAATGCGCCCATCTTGGTGCCCCCCGCTGCCGGAGAAGCCCTCTTGATCTACGTCGCCGCGACCACTCAGGTGGTTAGCGCCGCGATTGTGGTTGAGAGACGAGAAGAGGGGCATACATTGCCCGTCCAGAGGCCAGTCTACTTCATCAGCGAGGTACTGTCCGAGACCAAAATCCGCTACCCACAAGTTCAGAAGCTGCTGTACGCGGTGATCCTGACGCGGCGGAAGTTGCGACACTACTTCGAGTGTCATCCTGTAACTGTGGTGTCATCCTTCCCCCTGGGGGAGATCATCCAGTGCCGAGAGGCCTCGGGTAGAATCGCAAAGTGGGCGGTGGAAATCATGGGCGAAACAATCTCGTTCGCCCCTCGGAAGGCCATCAAGTCCCAGGTCTTGGCGGACTTCGTGGCTGAATGGGTCGACACCTAGCTCCCAACAGTTCCGATCCAGCCGGAACTCTGGACCATGTTCTTCGATGGGTCGCTGATGAAGACGGGAGCCGGGGCAGGCCTACTCTTCATATCGCCCCTCTGGAAGCATCTACGCTACATGCTACGCCTCCATTTCCCGGCGTCCAACAATGTGGCTGAGTACGAGGCTCTGGTCAACGGGTTGTGGATCGCCATCGAGCTAGGGGTCCGACGCCTCGACGCTCGCGGTGACTCGCAGCTCGTCACCGACCAAGTCATGAAGAACTCCCACTGCCGCGACCCGAAGATGGAGGCCTACTGCGATGAGGTTCGGTGCCTGGAAGACAAGTTCTACGGGCTCGAGCTCAACCGCATCGCCCGACGCTACAACGAGACTGCGGACGAGCTGGCTAAAATAGCCTCGGGGCGAACAACGGTTCCCCCGGACGTCTTCTCCCGAGACCTGCATCAGCCCTCCGTTAAGATCGACGACACGCCCGAGCCCGAGGCACCCTCGGCTCTGTCTGAGGCACCCTCGGCTCAGTCCAAGGCACCCTCGGCTCGGCCCGAGGCACCCTCAGCTCGGCCCAAGGCACCCTCGGTTCAGCCCGAGGTACCCTCGGCCCCCGAGGGTGAGGCACTGCGCGTCGAGGAGGAGCGAAGCGGGGTCACGCCTAATCGAAACTGGCAGACCCCGTACCTGCAATATCTCCACCGAGGAGAGCTACCCCTCGACCGAGCCGAAGCTCGGCGGTTGGCGCGACGCGCCAAGTCGTTCGTCTTGCTGGGGGATGGGAAGGAGCTCTACCACCGCAGCCCCTCAGGTGTCCTCCAGCGATGCATCCCCATCGCCGAAGGTCAGGAGCTCCTACGAGAGATACACTCGGGGGCTTGCGGCCATCACACAGCACCCCGAGCCCTTGTTGGAAACGCCTTCCGACAAGGTTTCTACTGGCCGACGGCGGTGGCCGACGCCACTAGAATTGTCCGCACCTACGAAGGGTGTCAGTTCTACGCGAGGCAGACCCACCTGCCCGCTCAGGCTCTGCAGACGATACCCATCACCTGGCCTTTTGCTGTGTGGGGTCTGGACCTCGTCGGCCCCGTGCAGAAGGCACCCGGGGGCTACACGCACCCCTGGGAAGGGCGGTTCGTCATCGCCAAAGTTCTGAAGCTCGGAACGAACAAGCTGGCCGACAGTCAAGGCGAGGTCTACAACAACGCTTGGAACATCCAACAGCTACGTCGCTTCTACCCTTAAGATGTTTTCAAGTTGTTCGTATACCTCGTTCCCACGCAAAATTTGGTCATCAAGGAAGGGTCAACCTTGCCTCGGCAAAGCCCGACCCTCCCTCGGGGGCTAAAAAGGGGGAACCCCCTCCACGTCAAAATTTTCAATCAAGAAGGCTTCCGCGTTCCCCCGACTATGTAGGTAGCAGGACCCCAAGAAGCGAACGCGGGTTACGGATACCTCACTCGTCACCTACCACGAAAAATGACTCCTACTTGGGCAAGCCACCCTGCTACTGACGAGCGGGGCCGGACACACAAAATGAAAGGAAAAGGGGCACGACTTTATACTACTATAATAAAGTGTTTAGGCCTCAGTGGCCGCAAAAGACACACGTGCATTCAAAGGAAACTGCTCCGACAGAGTTAGGCATCGCCCGGGGAAGGAGCCGCGCCTTCGGCTTCGTCCCCACCCTCGGCAAAGTCCACCCCGGCTTCGGACGACGGCGCAGGCAGGAGGATCTCTGCCTCGAAGGTGGTCGCCAGCACTGCGCTTGGGCCCGCGGCGGCCGCGTCGAGCCTCTGGACTTCAGCCAGGGCGGCTTCATCTTCGTCAGGAAGGCAATACCCCTCGCTGACCCACTCCAGATCCACGACGTAGTGGGAAGCGAGCACGGCGAAGGCCCGCATGACGCCGTGGTGTAGCGCCTCGCGGAGTCTGCCGCGCACGTGATCGCCCAAGGCCTGCAGGAGACTTTGAGGGGAGCTTCCTGAGGGGACGTCGCCGAAGCCAAAGACCCGACAGAAGTCCAAGATGGCCTCGGACATGGCCGCGTGGTCGGCCTCCCTCTGCTCGGCCGCCCTGGCAAGCGCCCTGGTGGACTCATCAAATGCGAACTCGAGCTCTGCGAACATCCAGAGCGCAGGGCCTCAAACACAAGCAGAGGAAACAAACTGAAACAAAAACCGAAAATGGCCAGGACATACCTCCGGCTCGGGCACGCTGCTCCGAGGCTGCGGCCTAGGCTACGGCTAGGTCTGCTGCAAGGGCTCCAGCCCAGCTTTCGGCCTCGGCAGCCCGGCCCCGGGATTGGTCTCGCTCATCGGCGACCTGGTCGAACTCCGACTGCCGTCGCTGCACCTCTGCGCGTGCCGCTGCCGCCTCTGCGCGTGCCGCTGCCGTCTCTGCTCTCAGATCGGCGCAGAGCAACCGAAGGTCCGCCACCTCGGCGCCCTGCTGGGAGAGGCGCACAGTAGCCCCGGCAAGCGAGGTCCTCAGGGATCGCAGCGAGCCCCAGATATCGACCTCGTGGCGGATGAACGACGACTTAGCGGCGCTCAGATCCGTCAGATCCTGAGGGAAGGAAGCAGGGCGTCACAAAAGACGCCTTGGTCACAAAAAAGGTATGCCTGAAACCATTACCTGGAGGATCTTGGGGACGTCCCTGCAGAAGACCTCCAGCGATGACCGGAGCGACCCCACCGTTGCTTCGGCACACTCGCGGAGCTCGTCCCAAGACTGCTCCTCCCGCTCATCGTCAAGAACAAAGAAGGGATCCGAAGCCTCACGGGTCCGGAACCGGAGCAACTGGCGCCGCCTCTTAGAGCTCCGCCACGCAGGGACAAGGCCGCCGCTCGGTGGGACGGATCGTGTTTCCACGCCCCCCTCCTCTGAGGCACCGAGCGCCGACGCCTCGGCCATCTCAGCGTCGGCGGCGACAGGCCGCTCCCCGACCAGGACGGTAGCGGCTTCAGCAGCAGCTGGCGCCAGCACTGGCGGCATGACCGGTGGGCTTGAGGCCACGTCCGCGCCAGCCGCCTCCCCCAGCACGATGGCCGCCTCGGCAGAAGAGCCGGCCTCGAGAACTCGCTCCACAGCGACTGGTGCCGCCTGAGCCCCCCCGCTGTGGAGCGCCTTGCGAGAGGTCAGCTGAACAGCGAGGCCCGGCGCGGCACCGGTTGCGGAAGCCGACGCCGTCTTAAGGGCTTTCCAGGGAGCCAGATCGGTCAGGCCATGGCTTCGCTTGCTGAGGAGGAAAGAAAAGTCGCGGTCGGGACATATGAATGAGAAGCCAGGACAAAGACGTTCCAAAGTACTTACCCGCTCCGGGCCATGATCAATCGCGCCTGAGGAGAGGTCTCTCGGATCTCGACCCCCGAAGGCACCGCCGAGGTCCGCCTCGCCGCCAGCTTCGGCACTGTCCTCGCCTTGGGCACCTTGGACACCCGGGAGACGGACTGCCCAAGCGCTGCCACGGCGACCTGAGAGTCGCTCTCCTGCGCTGCCGGCGTGGGCGACGGCTCTCGGAGAACAGATGCCTCGACCTGACTCCCCGGGGTCACCTCAACTTCCCCGGCCGAGGGGTCAAGTACCCCCTCGGTCTGCCCCCGCTCTTCAGGCCGAGACCTCAGCGTCCCGACTCCAGGAACTAACGGCGCCAGCCCGCTCGGGGGCTGGCTTGACGACTCCTGGCCTAGCCTCAAACCCGGGCTGAGGCCGAGGTGGGCAGCCATGTCGTCATCCTCATCATCATCTTCATCATCATCGTCGTCGTCAGGCGTTTCCGGCGACGGCTCCCTCGGGAGTCTATCCCTCTCCTACCGACGACGGAGCTTTTCCAAGGCGTCTCGGGCCCGCGTCCGCTCGCGGGCTCGAGCCTTCTCCGCGTCTTTCTTCTTCTTCTCCTCCGCGGCAACCCGCCGCACTGCTCGGTCCACCGCGTCCTCCAGGACCCGTGGCCGGGAAGGCTTGTGCCACCCTACCTCCTGGAGACAGATGAAAAGTCTCGACCGTAAGGACCAAGGGCAATCTGACGCAGGGAGAAAGAAGGAACAGACACTCACCAGGGTCACACACCCGTGGTCGGGGCGCATCAAGGGCCGAGAGAAGGCGCTGGCGTCCGGTTTTCCCAACGCGACGGCCACCCGCCCGTGGAGAACGTCGATGGGAAGAGGATCCGAGGACATCCGCGAGCCCTCCAAGTCAGCCTCCGGTGTCATCTCCCAAAGCGGCAACCGCCGCTCCGCCAAGGGAAGCACCCTACGGCGGTGAATGGCGGCAATCACTCCCGTGGCGGTGAGTCCTCCTTTCCGCAACGCCTCCAGGGCCTTGAGAAGGGGCTCAAGGTTCTTCTGTCTGTCGTGCGGGGTCCCGTAGCGCCAAGCATCGGCGGCGACGGTGACCACACGCTGGGAAAACGGCGGGAGCATCTCGCCGTCATTCTGGAGGTAGAACCACCGGCGCTGCCACCCTTTATTCGAGGACGCAAGGATGGCGGGAATGTACAGCGACGCCCGCGACTGCCTCAGCTGGAGGATGCAACCGCCGGCCCGCACTGCCGCGTGGACCCTTCTCTCACCCGTCGGTGAAGCAAAAAGCTCCGCGGAAAAGAGATGAGTCCACAAGTCCCAGTGGGGGGCGATCCCCAAGTATCCTTCGCACACCGCTACGAAGATGGCGGCTTGCGAGATGGAGTTGGGGCTGAGGTTGTGCAACTCCACCCCATAGTTGTGCAGGATCGCCCGCATGAAGCGGCTCGCCGGCACACCGAACCCCCGCTCGTGGAAGGAGACGAAGCTCACGACGTACCCCGGTGGCGGGGACGGAGCGGCTCCGCTCGCGGGGGGAATCCACTCCGGCTGCCTCTCATCAGAGAGAGGGCGAAGTAAACCCTCAGCAACAAGATCCTCCAGGTCGTCTGCCGTGACTGTGAAGAAAGGCCATGGGTCGCGCGGCGAGACGATGGTCACCCGGTCGGCCATCACTGAGCAAAAGGGGTGGCGGCGGAAAGGACTGGGTGGGCGGTCTCCTTTTCTCTGGCTAAACCTCTCAGGTTCTGAAAACCTAAGAAGGAGGCGAGAAGCGAAGCAAAGAACCATTGCCAGACCCTCCCCCGAGTATATAAAGACCAAGGCGAGACCCGTTCAACGTTTCGCCCGGACCTGCCGTGGGATTCAAAAACTCAAAGCGAAACGGCCGTTCCTCGAACGGCTCGCAACGTCCACCCCGCGAACCACTCGCCCCGTCGCATTAACTCCGCGGCGGGACAGGCGGCGCCTCTGGCAGGGGAAGCGAGCGACGCTTCGCCTTCGCCATGATGACCGCGTCAAAAAAGGTACGCCACGTCATTCGATTTCGTATCCTTTTCCTTTTCCTCTTTGTCTCTCTTACAACAGGGACCGGGAAAGGGGGATACCCCGAAAAGGGTCCTTCTTCGTGAAGGAAACAGGCTCCGAGCCTGCCTACTGATCAGAGGTTCAAAGGCTGGCCCCTCGGAGGGGTTTAACAGCCGCCTCAGAGCGCGTGGGCTCCACACCCACTACTGGTCAGAGGTTCGAAGGCCGGCCCCTCGAAAGGGTTCAACGACCGCCTTAGGCCACTCGGGTTCCGCGCCCACTACTGATCAGGGGTTCGTAGGCTGGCCCTCGAAGGGTTCATAGCCGCCTCAGACATAGAGCGAGGGATGACCCTAGGTACGTTCGATACATAACCGAGGCTCAGGCTACGCTCCCGAGGTACCCTAGGACATTTCCGAGACCAGCGGGAACGATCTTGTAACAGAATCCCATTAGAGGGAGGCATCGAGCCCTCGGACCCCGTCGACAGGGGACCGGGTCCGGCAGATCACCCGCAGGTACTTTTGAGCGCGCCTCCGGGCCTCTAGCCGACCCCTAACAAATGGGGCACGAGCGTCCACTCGGATTACCCGCCAGCAGCTCACCGGAGACACCATGTTCGGCGCCCTCCGAGGGCAACATGGCGCTTTCCCCCCTCCTCCTCGCGGAAAGGCGACGCAGGGGCGTATGTAAAAAAAAGTCGAGTCTGTCCTTGACCGTCCTCTCACCCTGTGCGGAGGCTCGGGGGCTGCTCTCGCAAACCCGGCTCCGGCCAAACCGTTGACATCGTCAACATACCAGCCCGAGAACTTGGGACCCGACCGTGCACCTGGGCTATGGCCAGCTCGCATGAGGGAACAACCAGACCAGCCGAAGCATTGCGCGAGGCATTAAGACCTCGGAGGAGTCAAACCACTCCTCCGAGGCCTCGGGGGCTACACCCGGCGAGTGCGCTCGCGCGCACCCACCGGAACAAAACGCAACCGAGAAAGGCTGGTCCCCTTGCAAAAAAGTGCGACAAAAGCCTCCAAGCGAGTGTTAACACTCCCTTCGAGGCTCGGGGGCTACTGTCGGGGACCATAATTAGGGGTACCCTCAAGACTCCTAATTCTCAGCTGGTAACCCCCATCAGCACAAAGCTGCAAAGGCCTAATGGGTGCGACTAAGTCAGGGATCGGTCCATTCAAGGGACTCGATCACACCTCGCCCGAGCCCAGCCTCGGGCAAGGGCAGCCGACCCCGGAGGATCTCCGTCTCGCCCGAGGCCCCCCTCCAGCGACGAACATACTTCCGGCTCGCCCGAGGCCCAGTCTTCGCCAAGAAGCAACCCTAGCCAAATCGCCACGCCAACCGACCAAATCGCAGGGGCATTTAATGCAAAGGTGGCCTGACACCTTTATCCTGACGCACGTCCTCCAGTCGACAGAGCCGAAGTGACCGCGGTCACTTCGCCGCTCCACTGACCGGCCTGACAGAAGGACAGCGCCGCCTGCGCCGCTCTGACTGCTATGCCACTCGACAGAGTGAGGCTGACAGGCAGTCAGGCTCGGCCTCAGGCACCATAGGAAACTCCGCTCCGCCCGACCCAGGGCTCAGACTCGGGCTCAGCCCCGGAAGATGGTGAACTCCGTTCCGTCCGACCCAGGGCTCGGACTCGGGCTCAGTCCCGGAAGACGGCGAACTCCGCTCCGCCCGACCCAGGGCTCGGACTCGGGCTCAGCCTCGGAAGACGGCGAACTCCGCTCCGCCCGACCCAGGGCTTGGACTCGGGCTCAGTCCCGGAAGACGGCGAACTCTGCTCCGCCCGACCCAGGGCTCGGACTTGGGCTCAGCCCCGGAAGATGGCGAACTCCGCTCCGCCCGACCCAGGGCTCGAACTCGGGCTCAGCCCCGGAAGACGACGAACTCCGCTCCGCCCGACCCAGGGCTCAGACTCGGGCTCAGCCCCGGAAGACGATGAACTCTGTTTTGCCCGACCCCGGGGCTCGGACTCAGCCCTAGCCTCAGCCGACAGTCTCGGCCTCGCCCGACCCAGGGGCTCGGTCTCGACCTCGGCCTCGGAAGACAGACTCGACCTCGACCTCGGAGGAGCCTCCACATCGCCCAACCTAGGGCACGGACCGACCACGTCAACAGGAGGCGCCATCATTACCCTACCCCAAGCTGACTCAGGCTACGGGAAACAAGACCGGCGTCCCATCTGGCTCGCTCCGCCAGACAAGCAATGATGGCGCCCCGCACGCTCTATGACGACGGCGGCTCTCGGCCCCCTTACGGAAGCAAGAGGACGTCAGCAAGGACTCGACAGCTCCGACAGCTGTCCTTCCGCTAGGCTCCAGCGCTCCTCCGACGGCCACGACACCACACGAACCGGGTGCCAAAACCTCTCCGGCTGCCACGATGGCATGTACTTAGGGCGCTAGCTCTCCTCCGCTAGACACGTTAGCACTCTGCTACACCCCCCATTGTACACCTGGATCCTCTCCTTATGCCTATAAAAGGAAGGACCAGGGCCCTCTTACAGAGGGTTGGCCGCGCGGGGAAGAGGATAGGACAGGCGCTCGCGTGAGGCCGCTCGCTCCCCTCCCGCGTGGACGCTTGTAACCCCCTACTGCAAGCGCACCCGACCTGGGCGCGGGACAAACACGAAGGTCACGGGATTTCCACCTCCCTCTCTCCGGCTGCCTTTTCCCCCCTTCGCGCTCCGTCTCGCGCCGACCCATCTGGGCTGGGGCACGCGGCGACATTTCACTCGTCAGTCCAGGGACCCCCCGGTCTCGAAACGCCGACACTTCCGTAAGAGGACTGAGAGCCGCCGTCGTCATGGAGCATGCGGGGCACCATCATTACTTGTTTACCGAGGCGAGCCAGATGGGACGCCGGTCTTGTTCCCTGTAGCCTGAGCTAGCTAGGGGTAGGGTAATGATGCCCCCCCCTGTGACGTGGTCGGTCCGAGCCCTGGGTAGGGCGAGGCGGAGGCTCCTCCGAGGTCGAGGTCGACTCTGTCTTTCGAGGTCGAGGTCGAGTCCGAGCCCTTGGGTCGGGCGAGACGGAGATCGTCGGCTGAGGCCGAGGTCGAGTCCGAGCCCTGGGTCGGGCGAGGCGGAGTTCGTCGTCTTCTGGGGCTGAGCCTGAGTCCGAGCCCTGGGTCGGGCGAGGCGGAGTTCGCCGTCTTCCGGGGCTGAGCCCGAGTCCGAGCCCTGGGTCGGGCAAGGCGGAGTTCGTCGTCTTCCGGGGCTGAGCCCGAGTCCGAGCCCTGGGTTGGGCGAGGCGGAGTTCGTTGTCTTCCGAGGCTGAGCCCGAGTCCGAGCCCTGGGTCGGGCGAGGTAGAGCTTCCTATGGCGCCTAAGGCCGGACTTGGCTGCTGTCAGCCTCACTCTGTCGAGTGGCACAGCAGTCGGAGCGGCGTGGGTGGCGCTGTCTTCTTGTCAGGCTGGTCAGTGGAGCGGCGAAATGACGACGGTCACTTCGGCTCAGTCGACTGAAAGGCGCGCGTCAGGATAAGGTGTCAGGCCACCTTTGCATTAAATGCTCCTGCGATACGGTCGGTCGTTGTGGCGATTTGGCCAAGGTTGCTCCTTGGTGAAGACTGGGCCTCGGGCGAGCCGAAGGTGTGTCCGTTGCTTGAGGGGGCCCTCGGGCGAGACGTGAATCCTCCAGGGTCGGCTGCCCTTGCCCGAGGCTGGGCTCGGGCCAGGCGAGATCATGTCCCTTGAGTGGACCGAGCCTTGATTTAATCGCACCCATCAGGCCTTTGCAGCTTTGTGCTGATGGGGGTTACCAGCTGAGATTAGGAGTCTTGGGGGTACCCCTAATTATGGTCCCCGACAGTACCCCCCAAGCCTCGAAGGGAGTGTTAATACTCACTTGGAGGCTTTTGTCGCACTTTTTTGCAAGGGGACTGGCCTTTCTCGGTTGCATTTTGTTCCGGTGGGTGCGCGCGAGCGCACCCGCCGGGTGTAGCCCCCGAGGCCTCGGAGGAGTGGTTTGACTCCTTCGAGGTCTTAATGCGTTTCGCGATGCTTCGGCCGGTCTGGTTGTTCCCTCATGCGAGCTGGCCGTAGCCCGGGTGCACAGTCGGGTCCCAAGTTCTCGGGCTGGTATGTTGACGCTATCAACGGTTTGGCCGGAGCCGGGTTTGCGAGAGCAGCCCCGAGCCTCCGCACAGAGCGAGAGGACGGTTAGGGATAGACTCGACTTTTTTACATATGCCCCTGCGTCGCCTTTCCGCAAGGAGGAGGGGGGAAAAGCGCCATGTTGCCCTTGGAGGGCGCCGAACATGGTGTCTCCAGCGAGCTGCTGACGGGTAATCCGAGTGGACGCTCGTGCCCCATTTGTTAGGGGTCGGCTAGAGGCCCGGAGGCGCGCTCCAAAAGTACCTACGGGTGATCTGCCGGACCCGGTCCCCTTTTGACGGGGTCCGAGGGCTCGATGCCTCCCTCTAATGGGATTCCGTTACAAGATCGTTCCTGCTGGTCTCGGAAATGTCCTAGGGTACCTCGGGAGGGTAGCCCGAGCCTTGGTTATGTATCGAACGTACCCAGGGTCATCCCTCGCTCTGCGTCTGAGGCGACTGTGAACCCTTCGAGGGCCAGCCTACGAACCCCTGATCAGTAGTGGGCGCGGAGCCCGAGTGGCCTGAGGCGACCGTTGAACCCTTCCGAGGGGCCGGCCTTCGAACCTCTGACCAGTAGTGGGCGTGGAGCCCGAGCGCTCTGAGGCGGCTGTTGAACCCCTCCGAGGGGCAAGCCTTCGAACCTCTGATCAGTAGGGGGGCTCGGGGCCCGTTTCCTTCGCGGAGAAGGATCCCTTTCGGGGTATCCCCTTTCCCGGTCCCTGTTGTAAGAGAGAGAAAGAGGAAGAGGAAAAGGATACGAAATCGAATAACGTGGCGCACCTTTTTGACGCGGTCATTATGGCGGAGATGAAGCGTCGCCCGCTTCTCCTGCCAGAGGTGCCGCCTGTCCGGCCGCGGAGTTAATGCGACAGGACGAGTGGTTCGCGGGGCAGCCGTTGCGCGTGCGCGAGCCGTTTGAGGAACGGAACACGGGCGCGCCGTCTTCACGCCGTGGGAGAGGGTTCTCTCACTGTCCCAGGAGGGGACGTGAGCTTGGCTGACGACTTGACCGCTGCTTCTGCTCGCCTGCCACCGCCATTACTACCGGTCCATTTTTGGCCGTATCGACCGTCGCGCCTTCTTCCGCGGCTGACTGACCCATGACCGATGTGCCTGGTTGGCACTGTTGAGTCATACGCAGGGTTGCCTCGAGTCACGGTACTGGTTCCGCAGTCGAGGAGGCACGGTAGTGGCGCGAGTGGCGGTGCAGTTTCTTGCGTGTAGCAACCGGCGCGCCGGTTACATGACGTGTGGGCCTAGGCCTCCATGCTGGACGCGTTGGAGTCGAAAGGGTGCGCCCACTTGGTGCGGTTGCATGCCGCCTGCATGGCGGTCCGCCCTTTCACCCGCTGGTCTGGGCGAAAGTGGAGGAATGCTTGTAACCGCTGGGCAGTTGCGCGCACCGCGCGCGGCGGTTTGGCTTCTTCTGCCCTGGGCCAGCTTGCATGACGTGTGGGACCCCGCCCCCGTGTCGTAGGGGGGGGGACCTTGGAGTGTGTTGGAGAAGACTCAGCCCGCGATGGCTGAGGACGCAAGTGGGGAGAGTTTCCTTTAAAAGGAGGGTGACCCCCTTGAAAGGCAACCATGTCTTCGCGCTCCCCTTATGCGTCGCGTCTTTCCACCTTCTGAGCCCCCGGATGGGGAACACTCGCAGTCCTTCCGCCTTGTCATTGGAGGAACGCAACTTCGCGGAAGTTGGTACCTTTCAGCCATCGTTCGGCTTCAAGGATTTTCATCAGGCAACCCGGCGCATCCCCTCGCTGGTGGTCACCCAAGACGGTGACCACCAGCCCCTAGGTGGGGAGAAGCAAGCCGGGCTGTGGCCTCCGCCCCTCCCTCAGCTTCAAGGATGTTCATCATCAGTGCTAGGGAGGGGAGTGTGCCGAGTTGGGGTCGGTCTCCGCGCGGGCAGCGGCCCGCTCCTTCCCTCAGCGATCGGGGGGAAGGGCGTTCGCCGTTCGTGGCGCTGGCAGCTGCCGCGTGTCCGGCTCTCCGGTCCGGGTGGCTTCGGCGCCGCTTTCGGTGGAACCTTCCGCTGCGGCAGCCGGAAGAGGTTTCTCCGCCGACGAGATAGTCGGTGCCGCCCGCAGACTGACCTCCGATTCTACGGCCTTCTGCTCGTCCTCGCCTCTCGAGTGAGGACGTGGGCGAGGGCCTTATGGCAGCAGCATCCGCCCTGAGGTCATCGCTGCTGCTGTTCGGCCCCTTGGAGCAGAAGTCGTCGTCGTCGCTGTTGGAGCGAGCGGCGGCGAGCCATCCGTCGGCCTTCTGTTGCTCCGCAGGCCCTCCAATCGTGTGGGGTTGTTCGTACCTGTGGAGGTGGAACCGGAGTTCCGTTTGTAATGGCAACTTGAGTGCCGGTGTCTTGTTCATTGTGGCTGTCGGGGCCTGAACATGTATGTATTTTCGGCACGGAGCCGTGTTTTTTCCTCATTTCGAGCACTAGGACACGCCTGTCGGCTAACTGAACCGCTTAACCAAGTGTGAGTCGCCTCGTGCGAAGGTGATGAGTGAGGTATCCATATCCCGGAGGCGTAGGAATCCCTCGGCTCGGTCGGCCTTGCCGCCTGAGGCTTCTCTTGCTTAGTTAAAGGGAACCCTCGGCCGCTCTTCGATGAGCCGAAGCCGGAGGCAGCGGTGTCAGCATGGACAGAGGCAGAGTTGGCTCGGAAAGAAGACTTCGTTGGCCGGAGCCTGGCCGGGCCGTCCACTGGCGGGACCAGCGCCGGAGTCGAGTTGCCGAGGCCACAAACTGGGCTGATGTCCTCGGGGGACAGCTGGCTGAGGCTTCGGGGTGGCCGGCCGAACCGTCTGCTTAGGCCGGATTCCTGGAGAAGACCCTTGCGGTGATGGCCCAGGTGCGGTTCTGATGTCGTCCTTCGGAGTGGAGATCCTCCGACCACGTTGCCGTCCGAGGCTAGGTCGGACTTCGCCAAAGGTGTAGTTGGCGCCAAGGGTGCTGCTGCTCCCTTCAACTGTCAAGGTTCGAGCCTGTAGGATCGGGTTATCTTGTAGTGTGCGTATGTTTTCTGCGGCCGCCGAGGCCCAAACATACTGTCGTCGTGTTGTAAAGCTGCGTTTCTTTTCCTCTTGTTTCGAGTGTCTAGACTTATTTGTCGGTAACAGAATTGTCTGTCCGAACGAGAGTTACTTCTCACGGAAGGTGATGAGTGAGGTATCCGTATCCCGGAGGCGTAGGAGTCCCTCGGCTCGGTCGGCCTTGCCGCTTACGTGTACTCTTACTCGTCCGTAGGATTCTACTATCGATATAGTCGAAAAGCACGAAAGACATTCTGGCAGAAAAGATCTTTCTCCGAGGAAAATTTTGACGCAGAGGGGGTTCCCCCCTTCTAGCCCCCGAGGGAGGGTCGGGCTTTGCCGAGGCAAGGCTGACCCTTCCTTGATGGTTAGACTTTGTGTGTGAACGAGGTGTATGAACGACTTGAAAGCATCTTAAGGGTAGAAGCGACGTAGCTGTCGAATGTTCCAAGCGTTGCTGTAGACCTCGCCTTGACTGTTGGCCAGCTTGTACGTCCCGGGCTTCAGAACCTTGGCGATGACGAACGGCCCTTCCCAGGGAGGCGTGAGCTTGTGCCGCCCTCGGGCGTCTTGTCACAGCCGAAGCACCAAGTCGCCCACCTGGAGGTCTCGGGACCGGACCCCTCGGGCGTGGTAGCGTCGCAGGGACTGCTAGTACCACGCCGAGTGTAGTAAGGCCATGTCCCGAGCCTCTTCCAGCTGGTCCAGTGAGTCTTCTCGGTTAGCTCGATTGCTTTGGTCGTCGTAGGCCCTCGTCCTCGGGGAACCGTATTCTAAGTGTGTGGGCAAGATGGCCTCGACCCCATAGACTAAAAAGAACGGTGTGAAGCCTGTGGCTCGGCTCGGCGTTGTCCTCAGACTCCAGACCACCGAGGGGAGCTCCTTCATCCATCGCCTGCCGAACTTGTTGAGGTCGTTGTAGATCCGAGGCTTGAGTCCTTGTAGAATCATGCCGTTGGCACGCTCTACTTGCCCATTCGTCATGGGGTGAGCCACGGCGGCCCAGTCCACCCGGATGTGGTGATCCTCGTAGAAGTCCAGGAACTTTCAGCCGGTGAACTGGGTGCCGTTGTCGGTGATGATGGAGTTCGGGACCCCAAAACGATGGATGATGTTGGTGAAGAACGCCACCGCCTGTTCGGACCTGATGCTGTTTAGAGGTCGGACCTCGATCCATTTGGAGAATTTGTCGATGGCGACCAGCAGGTGCGTGTAGCCCCCGGGTGCCTTCTGCAAGGGACCGACGAGGTCCAGACCCCACACAGCAAACGACCAGGTGATGGGTATCGTCTGTAGAGCCTGAGCGGGCAGGTGTGTCTGCTTCGCATAGAACTGACACCCTTCGCAGGTGCGGACAATTCTAGTGGCGTCGGCCACCGTGGTCGGCCAGTAGAAACCTTGTCGGAAGGCGTTTCCAACAAGGGCTTGAGGCGCTGCGTGATGACCGCAAGCCCCCGAGTGTATCTCTTGTAAGAGCTCCTGGCCTTCGGCGATGGATATGCATCACTAGAGGATGCCTGAGGGGCTGCGGTGGTAGAGCTCCTTCCCGTCCCCCAGCAATACGAACGACTTGGCGCGCTGCACCAACCGCCGTGCTTCGGCTCGGTCGAGGGGTAGCTCACCTCGGTGGAGATATTCCAGGTACGGGGTCTGCCAGTTTCGATTAGGCGTGACCCCGCTCCGCTCCTCCTCGACGCGCAGTGCCTCACCCTCGGGGGCCGAGGGTGCCTCGGACTGAGCCGAGGGTACCTCGGGCTGGGTCGAGGGTGCCTCAGGCTGAGCCGAGGCCTTCTCGGGCTCGGGCTCGGGCACGTCATCGATCTTGACGGAGGGTTGATGCAGGTCTCAGGAGAAGACGTCCGGGGGAACTGTTGTCCGCCCCGAGGCTATCTTAGCCAGCTCGTTCGCAGTCTCGTTGTATCGTCGGGCGATGTGGTTGAGCTCGAGCCTGTAGAACTTGTCTTCCAGGCGCCGAACCTCATCGCAGTAGGCTTCCATCTTCGGGTCGCGACAGTGGGAGTTCTTCATGACTTGGTCGATGACGAGCTGCGAGTCACCGCGAGCGTCGAGGCGTCGGACCCCTAGCTCGATGGCGATGCGCAACCCGTTGACCAGAGCCTTGTACTCAGCCACATTGTTGGACGCCGGGAAGTGGAGGCGTATCACGTAGCGTAGGTGCTTCCTGAGGGGCGAGATGAAGAGCAGGCCCGCGCCTGCCCCTGTCTTCATCAGCGACCCGTCGAAAAACATGGTCCAGAGTTCCGGTTGGATCGGAGCTGTCGGGAGCTGGGTATCGACCCATTCAGCCACAAAATCTGCCAAGACTTGGGACTTGACGGCCTTCCGAGGGGCAAACGAGATCGTCTCGCCCATGATTTCCACCGCCCACTTCACAATTCTACCCGAGGCCTCTCGGCACTGGATGATCTCCCCCAGGGGGAAGGATGACACCACAGTTACCGGATGAGACTCGAAGTAGTGTCACAACTTCCGCCGTGTCAGGATCACTGCGTACAACAGCTTCTGAATTTGTGGGTAGCGGATCTTGGTCTCGGACAGTACCTCACTGATGAAGTAGACTGGCCTCTGGACGGGCAATGCATGCCCCTCTTCTCGTCTCTCAACCACAATCGCGGCGCTAACCACCTGAGTGGTGGCGGGGACGTAGATCAAGAGGGCTTCTCCGGCGGCGGGAAGCACCAATATGGGCGCGTTCGTGAGGAGCGCCTTCAGGTTCCCGAGGGCTTCCTCGGCCTCAGGGGTCCAAGTGAAGCACTCGGCCTTTCTTAAGAGGCGGTACAGAGGCAGGCCTCTTTCACCGAGGCGCGAGATGAAACGGCTCAGAGCCGCAAGGCATCCCGTGACCCTCTGTACGCCTTTCAAGTCCTTGATGGGCCCCATGTCGGTGATGGCCGTGATTTTCTCCGGGTTGGCCTCGATGCCCCGCTCGGAGACGATGAACCCCAAGAGCATGCCTCGGGGGACCCCGAAGACACACTTCTCGGGATTGAGCTTTACGCCTTTCGCCTTGAGACACCGGAATGTCGTTTCAAGGTCGGAAAGGAGGTCGGAGGCTTTCCTCGTCTTGACTACGATGTCATCGACGTAGGCCTCAACCGTTCGACCAATGTGTTCGCTAAACACGTGGTTCATGCACCGTTGGTACGTTGCACCCGCATTCCTCAAACCGAACGGCATGGTAACATAGCAGTACATGCCGAAAGGTGTGATGAAAGAAGTCGCGAGCTGGTCGGACTCTTTCATCCTGATTTGGTGATACCCTGAGTAGGCATCGAGGAAAGACAGAGTTTCGCACCCAGCAGTGGAATCCACGATTTGATCGATGCGAGGTAGAGGGTAGGGAACTTTTGGACATGCTTTGTTTAGACCAGTGTAGTCTACACACATCCGCCATTTCCCTCCTTTCTTTCTCACAAGCACAGGGTTGGCAAGCCATTCGGGATGGAATACCTCTTTGATGAACCCTGCCGCCATTAGCTTGTGGATCTCCTCGCCTATGGCTCTGCGCTTTTCCTCGTCGAATCGGTGCAGAGGCTGCTTCACGGGTCGGGCCCCAGCTCGGATATCCAGCGAGTGCTCGGCGACATCCCTCGGTATGCCGGGCATGTCCGAGGGACTCCACGCGAAAACATCGGCGTTTGCATGGAGAAAGTCGATGAGCACTGCTTCCTATTTGGGGTCGAGCTCGGAGCCAACCCGGATCTGCTTGGAGGTGTCGTTGCTGGGGTCGAGGGGGACGTACTTAACCGTCTTCGCTGGCTCGAAGTTGCCGGCATGGCGCTTCACGTCTGGCGCCTCCTTGGAGAGGCTCTCCAGGTCGGCGATGAGGGCCTCGGATTCGGCGAGGGCCTCAGCGTACTCCACGCACTCCACGTCGCATTCGTACGCGTGTCGGTACGTGGGGCCGACAGTGATGACCCTGTTGGGGCCCGACATCTTGAGCTTGGGGTAGGTGTAGTTGGGGACGGCCATGAACTTGGCGTAGCATGGTCTCCCCAGCACTGCGTGGTAGGTTCCTCGAAACCCGACCACCTCGAACGTGAGGGTCTCCCTTCGGAAGTTGGAGGGCGTCCCAAAGCAGACGAGTAGATCGAGTTGTCCGAGGGGCTGAACGCGTTTCCCGGGGATGATCCCGTGAAAAGGCACAGCGCCTGCCCGGACCGAGGACAGATCGATCCGCAGAAGCCCGAGGGTCTCGGCGTAGATGATGTTGAGGCTGCTGCCTCCGTCCATGAGGACCATGGTGAGCCTGACGTTGCCGATGACGGGGTCGACAACGAGCGGGTATTTCCCCGGGCTCGGCACGCGATCGGGATGGTCGCCCCGGTCGAAGGTGATGGGTTTGTCGGACCACTCTAGGTAGACTGGCGCCGCCACCTTTACCGAGCAGACCTCCCGACGCTCTTGCTTGCGGTGCCGAGCCGAGGTGTTCGCCACTTGCCCACCGTAGATCATGAATCAGTCGTGGACCTCGGGGAACTCTCCTGCCTTGTGATCCTCCTTATCATCGTCGCGGGCCCTGCCACCCTCCACAGGTGGCTCAGCCTTGTGAAAGTGGCGCCGAAGCATGGCGCACTCCTCAAGGGTGTGCTTGACGGGCCCCTGATGATAGGGGCACGGCTCCTTGAGCATCTTGTCGAAGAGGTTGGCACCTCCGGGAGGTTTCCGATGGTTCTTGTACTCGGCGGCGGCGACAAGGTCCGCGTCGGCGGCGTCGCGTTTCGCTTGCGTCTTCTTCTTGCCTTTCTTCTTGGTGCCACGTTGAGTGGACGCCTCGGGGACATCTTCCAACTGGCGGCCCTGGGGCTGCTTATCCTTCCGGAAGATGGCCTCAACCGCCTCCTGGCCAGAGGCGAACTTGGTGGTGATGTCCATCAGCTCGCTCGCCCTGGTGGGGGTCTTGCGACCCAGCTTGCTCACCAGGTCGCGGCAGGTGGTGCCGGTGAGGAACGCGCCGATGACATCCAAGTCGGTGACGTTGGGCAGCTCGGTGCGCTGCTTCGAGAATCACCGGATGTAGTCCCGGAGAGACTCTCCCGGTTGCTGGCGGCAGCTTCGGAGATCCCAGGAGTTCCCAGGGTGCACGTACGTGCCCTGGAAGTTGCCGGCGAAGGCTTGGACCAGGTCGTCCCAGTTGGAGATCTGCCCGGAGGCAAATGCTCCAGCCAGGCCCGAGCGGTGTCGGAGAGGAACAGGGGGAGGTTGCGGATGATGAGGTTGTCATCGTCCGTTCCACCCAGGTGGCAGGCCAGCCGGTAATCCGCGAGCCACAGTTCTGGTCTTGTCTCCCCCGAGTACTTTGTGATAGTAGTCGGGGTTCGGAACCGGGTCGGGAACGGCGCCCGTCGTATGGCCCGGCTGAAAGCCTGCTAACCGGGTGGTTCGGGCGAGGGACTCCGATCCTCCCCGCTGTCGTAGCGTCCCCCACGCCTGGGGTGGTAGCCTCAGCGCACCTTCCTGTCGAGGTGGGCTCGACGGTTGCGGTGATGGTGCTCGTTGCTGAGGCGACCTGGGGCCGCTGGCGCTGTGTTGCGCGTGCGCCCGGTATGGACCGAGGCTTCCCGCATGAATCGGGAAGTCGCGGCGCGATGCTCCGAGGGGTAGCCCTGCCTGCGGGAGGCAGAGCTTTCGGCCCGTCGGACCGCGACATCCTCTAGGAGATTCTTGAGCTCTCCCTGGATACGCCGTCCTTCGGTGGTTGATGGCTCCGGCATCGCGCGGAGAAGTATTGTCGCTGCAGCCAGGTTCTGGCCGACCCCACTGGAAGCCGGTGGCGGCCTTGCCCTGACATCGTCGGCGATGCGGTGCTGGATGCCCTGGGGTAGATGACGTGCTTCTCCGGCCGGAGGTTGGCCCGCCCATTCCTGCCTGATGTCCCGGCAGAACGGCTCAAGTGTTCCTGCTCCCTCGTCGAGCCTGGCCTGCATCTCGCGGATTTGCTCGAGTTGTGGGTCATGACCCCCCGCCGGGACGGGGACCACAGCTAGCTCCCGAAGGATGTCAACGCGAGGCGCAGGCCTAGGGGGATCACCGTTCTCCGGTATACCAAGATGGTTGCCTTCGCCGGGACCCCCTAGATCGACGTGGAAACATTCACGCCTTGGGCCGCAGTCCTCGTCGCCGAGGCTGCGGCTACCGTCGAAACAGTCGGAAAGGCAGTAGTCGCATGCGGTCATGAAGTCCCGCATGGCACTGGGGTTGCCAAGTCTGGAGAAATCCCAACAAAAGTCGGGCTCGTCATCTTCCTCGGAACCCGAGGGCCCGTAGGTCGAGACGGCTGTCAGCCGGTCCCAGGGTGACCGCATACGATACCCTGGAGGGTTTGGACTCGCCTCTATGAGAGCGTCCACCGAAGCAAAGTCGCTTGGTGGGTCGAGGCTGAATCCAAAAGGCACGAGATGGGAGTCGGTCGGTACCTCTTGGTCGACGGGCGGTGACAAAGTCACGTCAAGGGTAGACTGCACCGTCGTCTCAGGTACAAGGGTGACGCCCAGCAAGTCCCTTGCGAGCATGCTGGTGTCGTCCGTCCGCTCGGAGTTGGCGTGTTGCGGGGAAACGACGCTCGTCTTCGTCTCAGACGCGAGGTCGATGCCCGACGTGTCCCCCGTTGGGGCGCCGGCGCCATCGACTCGCTCGACAGCCGACGAGGTGCCGCCTCCTGCTTGGCCTTGGTTGCCCCGCCTCCTCCTCCGTCGGCAGGGGAGGCGGCGGGATAACCCCGAATGTTGTTCTTCCGCCACGTGGGGAAGACGTTGTCGATTCCGCCGCCTGCGGGCGGGTTGTCGGCTGCCATTGTCGCCGTCGCGCGGTGGAGGAAGGAGTATCATGTCGTAGCTGCCGTCGAGGGACATGAACTCAAGACTCCCGAAACGGAGCACCGTCCCGAAACGGAGCACCATCAACACGCAGCAGGCCCCTACCTGGCGCGCCAACTGTCGGCGTTTCGACCCCGGGGGGTCCCTGGACCAACGAGTAAATTGTCGCTGCGTGCCCAGCCCAGATGGGTTGGCGCGAGACGGAGCGCGAAGGGGGGAAATGGAGCCGGAGGGAGACAGGCGTAAAAGGGGAAACCCGCGACCTTCATGTTTGTCCCGTGCCCAGGTCGGGTGCGCTTGCAGTAGGGGGTTACAAGCGTCCGCGTGGGAGACAGCGAGAGGCTTATGCGCGCCGTCCCGTCCTTCCCCCGCGCGGCCAACCTTCTGTAAGAGGGCCCTGGACCTTCCTTTTATAGGCTTAAGGAGGGGGTCCAGGTGTACAATTGGGAGGTGTAGCAATGTGCTAACGTGTCTAGCAGAGAGGAGCTAGTGCCCTAAGTACATGCCGTCGTGGCAGCCGGAGAGGTTTTGGCACCCTGTTCGTGTGATGTCGTGGCCGTCGGAGGAGCGCTGGAGCCTGGCGGAAGGACAGCTGTCGGGGCTGTCAAGTCCTTGCTGACGTCTACTTGCTTCCGTAAGAGGGCTGAGAGCCGCCGTCGTCATGGAGCATGCGGGGCGCCATCATTACTTGTTTACCGGGGCGAGCCAGATGGGACGCCGGTCTTGTTCCCCGTAGCCTGAGCTAGCTAGGGTTAGGGTAATGATGGCCCCCCTATGACGTGGTCGGTCCGAGCCCTGGGTAGGGCGAGGCGGAGGCTCCTCCGAGGTCGAGGTCGAGTCTATCTTTTGAGGTCGAGGTCGAGTCCGAGCCCTTGGGTCGGGCGAGACGGAGATCGTCGGCTGAGGCTGAGGTCGAGTCCGAGCCCTGGGTCGGGCGATGCGGAGTTCGCCATCTTCCGGGGCTGAGCCCGAGTCCGAGCCCTGGGTCGGGCGAGGTGGAGTTCGTCGTCTTCCGGGGCTGAGCCCGAGTCCGAGCCCTGGGTCGGACGAGGCGGAGTTCGTCGTCTTCCGGGGCTGAGCCCGAGTCCGAGCCCTGGGTCGGGCGAGGCGGAGCTTCCTATGGCACCTCTGGCTAGACTTGGCTGCTATCATCCTCACTCTGTCGAGTGGCACAACAGTCAGAGTGGCGCGGGCGGCGCTGTCTTCTTGTCAGGCTGGTCAGTGGAGCGGCGAAGTGACAACGGTCACTTCGACTCAGTCGACTGAAAGGCGCGCGTCAGGATAAGGTGTCAGGCCACCTTTGCATTAAATGCTCCTGTGATACGGTTGGTCGTTGTGGCGATTTGGCCAAGGTTGCTCCTTGGCGAAGACTGGGCCTCGGGCGAGCCGAAGGTGTGTCCGTTGCTTGAGGGGGCCCTTGGGCGAGACGTGAATCCTTCGGGGTCGGCTGCCCTTGCCCGAGGCTGGGCTCGGGCGAGGCGAGATCGTGTCCCTTGAGTGGACCGAGCCTTGACTTAATCGCACCCATCAGGCCTTTGCAGCTTTGTGCTGATTGGGGTTACCAGCTGAGATTAGGAGTCTTGGGGGTACCCCTAATTATGGTCCCCGACAAGCGGCCTTGGATCCTCTTTGATTAGAAGAATTTTGGTTACTTTTATGATGATGGTTAATAATGATGATTATAATTTTGGTCCTTGGTATTTCCTCTTGGAAGAGGTACATTTGGGTAATAATTGGGTTACTACTAAAATTTGGTTCTACTAATAGTAATAAATACTTGACCAACTAAAAGCAACTTTTTAACCTTAACCCCACATAAAGCTAGTCCACTTTAGTCAAACGGGACATTTGCTGAGTATGTTGATGTGTACTCACCCTTGCTTTACAAACCACCCCACCCCAGGTTGTCCCCACTGTATTCAGTGCTCAGGAGGAGATGCTGGCAACATGGAGGACTTTGAGGAGTTCAAGGACTACGACGAGTTCTAGTTTTTCTTAGTGGCAAAACCCCAGTCAGCTGCCTGTGTAGGCCTTATCTACTACGTTACATTTTTCCGCACTTTGATGATATTAATGATTATGGCTATGTATTAGACTTTGTGGATGTCTCGAACATCTTTTTGTAAGAAAGTAACTTTCCACTATTTATTTTGAGCATTGTGTGATGATGTCCAATTATGTAATCGCTATGTACGTGAGTTTCTGATCCTGACACGTACATGGTTCGCATTCGGTTTGCCTTCCAAAACCGGGTGTGACCCGCAAGAGCGATTACAATCCAGCATGAAGAGTACGGGGGTATCACTACCGGAATCCGGGCCTTTGCCGAGTGCTTTTTATCGGGCACTAGGCAAAGAAGACTTTGCTGAGCGCCGCCCTCGGTAAAGTCCTGCGCTCGGTAAAGAGCTTGTTTACCGAGCACAGGACACTCGGCACAGCCAAGCACTCGGCAAAGATGGCTTTGCCGAGCGGCAAACACTCGGCAAAAATGGCTCTCGGCAAAGGGCCGTTAGCGGTCGTCTGCAGCTGACGGCCATCAGTCTTTGCCGACGGCCAAAAGCAGGCACTCGGCAAAGCAGATTCTTTGTCGAGTGTCAAATATCTGGCACTCGACAAAGAGTGTCTTTACCGAGTGTCTTCTGTGGACACTTGGCAAAGCATTTTTTTTATTTTGGCCACCAAACTTTTTGTGGTATGTTCCTACACTATGTAGACCTACATGTACCGTTTTGGGACAATTATAACAGTGTTTTCAATAGCTAGTAGATTTAGTTCGTTTATTTGAATTTCTTCGGAAAAATCACATTTGAACTACAGGTCACTCGAAACTTGGAAAACCGTGCATGCAAAAATGATATCCATGCTACTTAGCACAAGTTACGACCGATTTCAGGAGCGGAGCGGAAACTTTGAGCACCATGCTCACTCAACATGCCCGTGAACTTGCCATCTAGTTGTTTAAAAATTGTATAAAACACAAACAAAGTCAGAAAATCATGAAACCTGTCCACGTGTCATGATATCATATGTAGAGGTTGTGATAAAAATTTGAAAAGGTTTCGAGAAAGCTGTGACGCATTATGTGTACAAACCTAAGAGATCCACATTGAAACTCTATGATTTCCTGTGTAGTTCTCTTAGGATTCTACACATAATGTCTCACAACTTTCTCCAAACATTCTAAATTTTTTATCACAGCCTCTACATATGATATCATGACATGTGGACAAGTTTCATGATTTTCTGAGTTTGTTTGTGTTTTATAAAATTTTTAAACAGCTGGATGACAAGTTCACGACCATGTTGAGTGAGCATGGTGCTCGAAGTTTCCGTTTCGCTCCTAAAATCGATCGTAACTTGTGCTAATTAGCATGGATATCATTTTTGCATGCACGGTTTTCCAAGTTTCGAGTGACTTGCAGTTCAAATGTGATTTTTTTGAAGAAATTCAAATAAACGAACTAAATCTACTAGCTATAGAAAACACTTTTCTAATTGTCTCAAAATGGTACATGTAGGTCTATATTGTGTAGGAACACACCACAAAAATTTTGGTTGGAAAAATAAAAGAAATAAAAATATACTTTGCCGAGTGTCCAGAAATGACACTTGGCAAAGGCTGCTTTGCCGAGTGTCTCCTGGGTGACACTCGGCAAAGAATTGTAAAATAATCTTTGTCGAGTGTCGCCCAGGGGACACTCGGCAAAGGCTACTTTGCCGAGTGGCCCCGATCTGGCACTCGGCAAAGCGTATTTTAAAATTAAAAAAAAATCTTTGCCGAGTGCTAGATCACGGGCACTCGGCAAAGCACTCGTACATAGCGCTGGTTCGTTCTTCTTCTTCCTCACTCTCTCACTCGCCATTGCCACGCCCTTGCCGCGCCGCCGTGCCTGCGCCCGCGTCGCGCCGCCGCAGCCTAGCCCGCGCCCACGCAGCACCCCCGCCGCCGCCGCGCCCGCCGTTCCCCCGCCGTGGCCCTCGTCGTGCCCCCGCTATGCCCCGTGCCGTGCCCCCGCCGCGCCCCCGTCGTGCCCCCGCCGTGCCCTCGCCCGCCCGCCACCTCGCCCGCGACCCGCCGTCTCGCCCGCGACCCGTCGTCTCGCCCGCGACCAAACCTCCAAGGTGATTGCTTGCTTTCGTTTTGTGATATTGTAATTAAAAAGCTTTATGTTCTACATGTATGATTTATATGAAATGATTAGGTTTAATATTGAGTTAATTATATACGTGTATGATTAGGTTAATATGTAGTCTTGTTGTGTTAAATTTATGTACGTGTATGATTAGGTTAATATGTAGTATTGTTGATTGTCGGCCATCGTGCCGTTGAATTATGTGTGGATGTTAGCCATCGTGTTGATAGTTTTATTTGCAGGATTTCGAAACCTCCCCGTGCAGGGGAGGTGCTGCCGAAATTTTCTGTTGCTAGGCTTCTGTTAGAGGATGGAGGACCGTGAGTGGATGTACACGGGCCGTAGAGGAAGGAACGATGTCACCACTGAATGGATTAGAAAGACCGGTGATTTCATGGAACGGGCATATGGCGAAGCTGCTAAACGAGCGAGTCTAGTCCCATGCCCGTGCAGCAAATGTGCCAACCAGAAAAAAAACCAAAGAAGGCCATGGTAGAACATATTTGGAAGAATGGATTTACGCTAGGCTATACTCGGTGGATATTTCATGGTGAAGCGCATCGTACGAGAGAGAAGGTGCTAAGACAACGTGTTGAGGATTATGACGCGGATTCGGGGGTAGCGGATATGTTGAACGACTATCAGTAGGCACAGTACATGGGAGGATGTATGGATGACGAGCCAGAGCCGACTGCAAAGGCGTTCTACGACATGTTCGACGTGGCACAGAAGCCCCTTCACTCCCAGACAAAGGTTTCTCAACTGGATGCCATTGGGCGTGTAATGGCGTTCAAGTCGCAGTACAGCATGAGTAGAGACGCATTCGATGGCTTGTTGATGGTTATTGGGAGCCTGCTTCCGAATGATCACGTTCTGCCAAAGAGCATGTACGAGGCACAGAAACTGCTTCGTGCACTCAAGATGACGTATGAGCAGATTCATGCTTGTCCGAAGGGCTGCGTGCTATTTAGGAAAGAATACGCGGAGGCAAAGTACTGTCCCAAGTGTAAATCATCTATGTTCATGGAGGTAGACTCTGGTGATGGACAGAAGAGGTAGCTCGACATCCCCTTGACAATCTTGTGGCACCTTCCGTTCATACCGAGGATCCAGCGTCTGTACATGAAAGAGGAATCCACGAAACAGATGACATGGCACAAAATGGAAAACGATATAATCCTGACAAGATGGTGCACGCATCCGATGGTGAAGCATGGAAACACTTTGATGCCATTCACCGTGAGAAAGCCGAAGAGGCTCGTAATGTACGTGTTGCGTTGGCCACAGATGGGTTCAATCCCTATGGAATGAGCGCTGCCCCGTACACATGTTGGCCCATGTTTGTTATCCCAATCAATCTCCCCCCTGGTGTGTGCTTTCAAAGGCCGAATATATTCGTGTCGTTGATAATTCCCGAACACCCGGGGAATAAAATGGGCGTGTACATGGAGCCTTTGATCGATGAATTGGTATGTGCCTGGGAGGAAGGGGTATGGACGTATGACCGAGCTACGAAGACAAACTTTAGAATGCATGTTTGGTACCAGTACTCCATGCATGACTTACTGGCGTATGGGCTATTCTGTGCCTGGTGTGTTCACGGTAAGTTCCCATGCCCAGTTTGCAAGGAAGCTCTCAGGTTCATTTGGTTGAAAAAGGGTGGCAAATATTTGTTCTTCGATAAACATCGACATTTTCTCCCTCCTAACCATCCATTCCGCCTAGACATCAAGAACATTACGAAAGGTGTCGTAGTGACAGACCGCCCACCTGCAACGATGACTGGTGCTGAAATTCGTCAACAGATAGATGGGCTCGTGGCCAATACATAAGGTGGTTTTTGGGATATGGTGAGCAGCATATGTGGACACATAAGTCTGGCTTGACTCGGCTCCCCTATTATGACAACCTGCTCCTTCCACACAACATTGACGTGATGCACATTGAAAAGAATTGTCGGGGACCATAATTAGGGGTACCCTCAAGACGCCTAATTCTCAGCTGGTAACCCCCATCAGCATAAAGCTGCAAAGGCCTGATGGGTACGATTAAGTCAGGGATCAGTCCACACGAGTGACTCGATCACGCTTCACCCGAGCCTAGCCTCGGCCAAGGGCAGCCGACCTCGAGAGACTTCCGTCTCGCCCGAGGCCCCCTTTTTATGGCGGACACATCACCGGCTCGCCCGAGGCCTTGGCTTCGCTCAGAAGCAACCTTGACTAAATCGCCGCACCGACTGACCAAATTGCAGGGGCATTTAACGCAAAGGTGGCCTGACACCTTTATCCTGACACACGCCCCCGACAGAGCCGAAGTGACCGCCGTCACTCCACCGCTCCACTGGCCAGTCTGACAGAAGGACAGTGCCGCCTGCGCCACTCCGACTGCAGTGCCACTCGACAGAGTGAGTCTGACAGGCAGTCAGGCCTTGCCAAAGGCACCACGGCGAACTCCGCCCCGCCCGATCCCAGGGCTCGGACTCGGGCTAAGACCCGGAAGACGGCGAACTCCGCTCCGCCCGACCCCAGGGCTCGGACTCGGGCTAAGACCCGGAAGACGGCGAACTCCGCTCCGCCCGACCCCAGGGCTCGGACTCGGGCTAAGACCCGGAAGACGGCGAACTCCGCTCCGCCCGACCCCAGGGCTCGGACTCGGGCTAAGACCCGGAAGACGGCGAACTCCGCTCCGCCCGACCCCAGGGCTCGGACTCGGGCTAAGACCCGGAAGACGGCGAACTCCGCTCCGCCCGACCCCAGGGCTCGGACTCGGGCTAAGACCCGGAAGACGGCGAACTCCGCTCCGCCCGACCCCAAGGCTCGGACTCGGGCTAAGACCCGGAAGACGACGAAACTCCGCCTCGCCCGACCCCAGGGCTCGGACTCCGCCCTGGCCTCGGCCGAACGACTTCCGCCTCGCCCGACCCCATGGCTCGGGCTCGGCCACGGCAACGGAAGGCAGACTCAACCTCGGCTTCGGAGGAACCCCCACGTCGCCCTGCCTAGGGCACAGACCGCCACGTCAACAGGAAGCGCCATCATCATCCTACCCCGAATCGACTCGGGTCACGGAGAACAAGACCAGCGTCCCATCCGGCCAGCTCCGCCGGAGGGGCAATGATGGCGCTCCACAAGCTCTATGACGACGGCGGCCCCCAGCTCTCTTACGGAAGCAGGACGACGTCAGCATGGACTCGACCGCTCCAACAGCTGTCCCTCCGCCAGGCTCCGCCGCACCTCCGACAGCCACGACATCACGCCAGCAGGGTGCCCAGATCTCTCCGGCTGCCACATTGGCATGTACCTAGGGCGCTAGCTCTCCCTCCGCTAGACACGTAGCACTCTGCTACACCCCCCATTGTACACCTGGATCCTCTCCTTACGACTATAAAAGGGAGGACCAGGGCCTTCTTAGAGAAGGTTGGCCGCGCGGGACCGAGGACGGGACAGGCGCTCTCTTGGGGCCGCTCGCTTCCCTCACCCGCGTGGACGCTTGTAACCCCCCTACTGCAAGCGCACCTGACCTGGGCGCGGGACGAACACGAAGGTCGCGGGACTTCCACCTCTCTCACGCTCGACTCCGGCCACCTCGCCTCTCCCCCCTCCGCGCTCGCCCACGCGCTCGACCCATCTGGGCTGGGGCACGCAGCACACTCACTCGTCGGCTTAGGGACCCCCCTGTCTCGAAACGCCGACAGTTGGCGCGCCAGGTAGGGGCCTGCTGCGTGCTGACGAACAGCTCCCCGTCAAGCTCCAGATGGGCAGTCTCCAGCAACCTCTCCGGCCCGGGACGGTGCTTCGTTTCGGGGCTCTTGAGTTCATGTCCTTCGACGGCAGCTACGACATGATACTTCTTCCACCGCCGCGCGACTACGACAATGGCGGCCGACAACCCGCCCGCCGGCGGCGGAATCGACGACGTCTTCCCCGCGTGGTGGAAGGGCAACATTCGGGCTCGCTCCGTTCTCTCCCCCGCCAACGGAGGCGGAGGCGGGGCCGTCAAGGCCAGGTGGGAGGCCGCGCTTCGTCGGCCGTCGAGCGAATCGACGCCCCCGACGCCCCGACGGAAGGCACGCCGGACGTCGACCTCGCGTTCAAGACGGAGGCAAGCGCCGTCCCCCCGCGGCACGCTGACCCCGAGCAAGAAGACGACGCCGGCGCGCTCGCGGAAAGCCTGCAGGACGTCGCCCTCGAACCAGAGTTGACGGTGCAACCAGTCCCCGATGTGACTACGTCGCTCCTCGTCGACAAAAAGGTACCGACTAACTCCCATCTTGCGTCATTTCGACTCGGCCTCAACCCGCCAAACGACCTCGTTTTGGCGGGCGCTCTCATTGAGGCGAGTGCAACCCCACTGAGGTTCCGTATGCGGTCGCCTTGGGACCGACTGACGGACGTCTCGACCTACGGGCCCTCTGGGTCCGAGGAAGATGACGATCCCAGCATCGCTTGGGATTTCTCCGGACTTGGCAACCCCAGTGCCGTGCGGGACTTCATGACCGCATGTGACTACTGCCTATCCGACTGTTCCGATGGAAGCCGCAGCCTTGGCGACGAGAGCTGCGGCCCAAGCCGCGAATGTTTCCACATCGAGCTAGGGGATCTCTCCGAAGGCAACCATCTTGGCATGCCGGAGGACGGTGATCTCCCTAGGCCGGTGCCTCGCGCCGACATCCCACGGGAGCTAGCTGTGGTCCCCGCTCCGGCGGGGGATTACGACCCACAACTTGAGCAAGTCCGCGAGGTGCAGGCCAGGCTCAACGAGGGAACAGGAGCGCTTGAGCCGATCCGTCGGGACGTCGGACAGGCATGGGTGGGCCAACCTCTGGCCGGAGAAATACGTCACCTGCCCCAAGGTCTCCAGCACCACGTCGCCAACGATGTCAGGATCAGGCCGCCGCCCGCATCCAGCGGGGTTGGTCAGAACCTGGCAACCGCAGCGATGCTCATCCGCGCGATGCCGGAGCCGTCAACCACCGAGGGTCGGCGAATCCAGGGAGAACTCAAGAATCTCCTGGAAGGCGCTGCGGCCCGGCGGGCCGAGAGCACTGCCTCCCGAAGGCAAGGTTATCCCTCGGAACCTCATGCCGCGACTTCCCGATTCATGCGGGAAGCCTCGGTCTACACCGGGCGCACGCGCAACACCGCGCCTGCGGCCCCGGGCCACCTCGGCAACGAGCACCATCGACGCGACCGTCGGGCTCACCTCGACGAAAGGGTGCGCCGAGGCAACCACCCCAGGCGTAGGGGGCGCTACGACAGCGGGGAGGATCGGAGTCCCTCGCCCGAACCACCCGGTCCGCAGGCCTTCAGTCGGGCCATCCGACGGGCGCCATTCCCGACCCGGTTCCGACCCCCCGACTACTATCACGAAGTACTCGGGGGAAACGAGACCGGAACTGTGGCTCGCGGACTACCGCCTTGCCTGCCAACTGGGTGGAACGGACGACGACAACCTCATCATCCGTAACCTCCCCCTGTTCCTCTCCGACACTGCTCGCGCCTGGTTGGAGCACCTGCCTCCGGGGCAGATCTCCAACTAGGACGACTTGGTCCAAGCCTTCGCTGGCAATTTCCAGGGCACATACGTGCGCCCCGGGAATTCTTGGGACCTTCGAAGCTGCCGGCAACAGCCGGGGGAGCCGCTTCGGGACTACATCCGGCGATTCTCGAAGCAGCGCACCGAGCTGCCCAACATCACCGACTCGGATGTCATCGGCGCGTTCCTCGCCGGCACCACTGGCCGCGACCTGGTGAGCAAGTTGGGTCGCAAAACCCCCACCAGGGTGAGCGAGCTGATGGACATCGCCACCAAGTTCGCCTCTGGCCAGGAGGCGGTCGAGGCTATCTTCCGAAAGGACAAGCAGCCCCAGGGCCGCCCATCGGAAGAAGCTCCCGAGGCGTCTGCTCCGCGCGGCGCCAAGAAGAAAGGCAAGAAGAAGTCGCAATCGAAACGCGACGCCGCTGACGCGGACCTTGTCGCCGCCGCCGAGTATAAGAACCCTCGGAAGCCCCCCGGAGGTGCAAACCTCTTCGACAAGATGCTCAAGGAGCCGTGCCCCTACCATCAGGGGCCCGTCAAGCACACCCT
The DNA here is from genome assembly GCF_902167145.1 of Zea mays. Lineage (NCBI taxonomy): Eukaryota > Viridiplantae > Streptophyta > Magnoliopsida > Poales > Poaceae > Zea > Zea mays. Next base: position 74,573,410 of record NC_050104.1, on the reverse strand, counting down.
CGAGGAGTGCGTTATGCTTCGGCGTCACTTGCACAGGGCCGGGCCACCCGCCGAGGGTGGCAGGGCCCGCGACGACGACAAGAACGAAGATCACCTAGCAGGAGTATTCCCCGAGGTCCGCGACTGCTTCATGATCTATGGAGGGCATGCGGCGAATACCTCGGCTCGGCACCGCAAGCAAGAGCGCCGGGAGGTCTGCTCGGTGAGGGTGGCGGCGCCAGTCTACCTAGACTGGTCCGACAAGCCCATCACTTTCGACCAGGCCGACCACCCCGATCATGTGCCGAGCCCGGGGAAATACCCGCTCGTCGTCGACCCCGTTGTCGGCGATGTCAGGCTCACCAAGGTCTTGATGGATGGGGGCAGCTGCCTCAACATCATCTACGCCGAGACCCTCAAGCTCGTGCGCGTCGATCTGTCCTCCGTCCGAGCAGGCGCTGCGCCCTTCCACGGGATCATCCCTGGGAAGCGCGTCCAGCCCCTCGGGCGACTCGACCTCCCCGTCTGCTTCGGGACACCCTCCAACTTCCGAAGGGAGACCCTGACGTTCGAGGTGGTCGGGTTCCGAGGAACCTACCACGCCGTGCTAGGGAGGCCATGCTACGCGAAGTTCATGGCCGTCCCCAACTACACCTACTTGAAGCTCAAGATGCCGGGCCCCAACGGGGTCATCACCGTCGGCCCCACGTACAAACACGCGTTCGAATGCGACGTGGAGTGCGTGGAGTACGCCGAGGCCCTCGCCGAGTCCGAGGCCCTCATCGCCGACCTGGAGAACCTCTCCAAGGAGGTGCCAGACGTGAAGCGCCACGCCGACAACTTCGAACCAGCGGAGACGGTCAAGGCCGTCCCTCTCGACCCCAGTGGCGACACCACCAAGCAGGTCCGGATCGGTTCCGGGCTCGACCCCAAATAGGAAGCAGTGCTCGTCGACTTTCTCCGCGCGAACGCCGACGTCTTTGCGTGGAGTCCCTCGGACATGCCCGGCATACCGAGGGATGTCGCCGAGCACTCGCTGGATATTCGGGCCGGAGCCCGACCCGTCAGGCAGCCTCTGCGCTGATTCGACGAGGAGAAGCGCAGAGTGATTGGCGAAGAGATCCACAAGATAATGGCAGCAGGGTTCATCAAAGAGGTATTCCATCCCGAATGGCTTGCCAACCCTGTGCTTGTGAGGAAGAAAGGGGGGAAATGGTGGATGTGTGTAGACTACACTGGTCTCAACAAAGCATGTCCGAAGGTTCCCTACCCTCTGCCTCGCATCGACCAAATCGTGGATTCCACCGCTGGGTGCGAAACCCTGTCCTTCCTCGATGCCTACTCAGGGTATCACCAGATCCGGATGAAAGAGTCCGACCAGCTCGCGACTTCTTTCATCACGCCGTTCGGCATGTACTGCTATGTCACCATGCCGTTCGGTTTGAGGAATGCGGGCGCGACGTACCAGCGGTGCATGAACCATGTGTTCGGCGAACACATCAGTCGCACAGTCGAGGCCTACGTCGATGACATCGTAGTCAAGACAAGGAAGGCCTCCAACCTCCTCTCCGACCTTGAAGTGACATTCCGGTGTCTCAAGGCGAAAGGAGTCAAGCTTAATCCTGAGAAGTGTGTCTTCGGGGTGCCCCGAGGCATGCTCCTAGGGTTCATCGTCTCCGAGCGAGGCATCGAAGCCAACCCGGAGAAGATCGCGGCCATCACCAGCATGGGACCCATCAAGGACTTAAAAGGGGTACAGAGGGTCATGGGATGCCTCGCGGCCCTGAGCCGCTTCATCTCACGCCTCGGCGAAAGAGGTCTGCCTCTGTACCGCCTCTTAAGGAAGGCCGAGTGTTTCGCTTGGACCCCCGAGGCCGAGGAAGCCCTCGGCAACCTGAAGGCGCTCCTTACAAAGGCGCCTGTCTTGGTGCCCCCGGCGGACGGAGAAGCCCTCTTGGTCTACGTCGCCGCGACCACTCAGGTGGTTAGCGCCGCGATTGTGGTCGAAAGGCAAGAGGAAGGGCATGCATTGCCCGTTCAGAGGCCGGTCTACTTCATCAGCGAAGTGCTGTCCGAGACTAAGATCCGCTACCCGCAAGTTCAAAAGCTGCTGTATGCTGTGATCCTAACAAGGCGGAAGCTGCGACACTACTTCGAATCTCATCCGGTAACTGTGGTGTCATCCTTCCCCCTGGGGGAGATCATCCAGTGCCGAGAGGCCTCGGGCAGGATCGCAAAGTGGGCGGTGGAAATCATGGGCGAAACGATCTCGTTCGCCCCTTGGAAGGCCATCAAGTCCCAGGTGTTGGCGGATTTCGTGGCCGAATGGGTCGACACCCAGCTGCCAACGACTCCGATCCAACCGGAGCTCTGGACCATGTTTTTCGACGGGTCGCTGATGAAGACGGGGGCCGGCGCAGGCCTGCTCTTCATCTCGCCCCTCGGAAAGCACTTGCGCTACGTGCTGCGCCTCCATTTCCCGGCGTCCAACAATGTGGCCGAGTACGAAGCTCTGGTCAACGGATTGCGGATCGCCATCGAGCTAGGGGTCAGACGCCTCGACGCCCGCGGTGATTCGCAGCTCGTCATCGACCAAGTCATGAAGAACTCCCACTGCCGCGACCCAAAGATGGAGGCCTACTGCGACGAGGTTCGGCGCCTAGAAGACAAGTACTTCGGGCTCGAGCTCAACCACATCGCTCGGCGCTACAACGAAACCGCAGACGAGCTGGCTAAGATAGCCTCGGGGCGAACGACAGTCCCCCCGGACGTCTTCTCCCGGGAGCTGCATCAACCCTCCGTCAAGCTCGACGACGCGCCCGAGCCCGAGGTACCCTCGGCTCAGCCCGAGGTACCCTCGGCATAGCCCGAGGTACCCTCGGCACAGCCCAAGGTACCCTCGGCACAGCCCAAGGTACCCTCGGCCTCCGAGGGTGAGGCACTGAACGTCGAGGAAAGGCAGAGCGGGGCCACGCCAGATCAAGATTGGCAGGCCCCGTACCTGCAATATCTCCATCGAGGAGAGCTACCCCTCGACCAAGTCGAGGCTCGGCGGGTAGCGCGACGCGCCAAGTCATTCGTCTTGCTGGGCGACGAAGAGGAGCTCTACCATCGCAGCCCCTCGGGCATCCTCCAGCGATGCATCTCCGTCGCCGAAGGTCGGGAACTGCTGCAAGAAATACACTCGGGGGCTTGCGGCCACCACGCAGCGCCCCGAGCCCTTGTCGGAAATGCTTTCCGGCAAGGCTTCTACTGGCCAACGGCGGTGGCTGACGCCACTAGAATTGTCCGCACCTGCGAAGGGTGCCAATTCTATGCGAAGCGGACGCACCTGCCCGCTCAGGCTCTGCAGACAATACCCGTCACTTGGCCCTTCGCTGTATGGGGTCTGGACCTCGTCGGTCCCTTGCAGAAGGCGCCCGGGGGCTACACGCACCTGCTGGTCGCCATCGACAAATTCTCCAAGTGGATCGAGGTCCGACCTCTGAACAGCATCAGGTCCGAGCAGGCGGTGGCGTTCTTCACCAACATCATCCATCGCTTCGGGGTCCCGAACTCCATCATCACCGACAACGGCACCCAGTTCACCGGCAAAAAATTCTTGGATTTTTGCGAGGATCACCATATCCGGGTGGACTGGGCCGCCGTGGCTCATCCCATGTCGAATGGGCAAGTAGAGCGTGCCAACGGCATGATTCTACAAGGGCTCAAGCCTCGGATCTACAACGACCTCAACAAATTCGGCAAGCGATGGATGAAGGAACTCCCCTCGGTGGTCTGGAGCCTAAGGACGACGCCGAGTCGTGCCACGGGCTTCACGCCGTTTTTCCTGGTCTACGGGGCTGAAGCTATCTTGCCCACTGACCTGGAATACGGCTCCCCGAGGGCGAGGGCCTACACCGAACAAAGCAACCAAGCTAGCCGAGAGGAATCGCTGGACCAGCTGGAGGAAGCTCGGGACAGGGCCTTACTACACTCGGCGCGGTACCAACAGTCCCTGCGACGCTACCACGCCCGAGGGGTCCGGTCCTGAGAACTCCAGGTGGGCGATCTGGTGCTTCGGCTGCGGCAAGACGCCCGAGGGAGGCACAAGCTCACGCCCCCCTGGGAAGGGCCATTCGTCATCGCCAAAGTTCTGAAGCCCGGAACATACAAGCTGGCCAACCATCAAGGCGAGATCTACGGCAATGCTTGGAACATCAAACAGCTACGTCGCTTCTACCCTTAAGATGTTTTCAAGTTGTTCATATACCTCGCGCCTACGCAAAGTTTAGTCGTCAAGGAAGGGTCGGCCTAGCCTCGGCAAAGCCCGACCCTCCCTCGGGGGCTAAAAGGGGGGAGACCCCCTCTGCGTCGAATTTTTCCTCAAAAAAGGATCTCTTTTTAGCAAGATTTCTTTCGTGCTTCTTGACTACTTCGGAAAGCGGATCCTGGAAACGACGGAGTACACGTAAGCAGCCAAGGCTGACCGAGCCGAGGGACTCCTACGCCTCCGGGATACGGATACCTCACTCATCACCTTCTGCGATAAGTAACTTGCGCTCGGATAAAGCGACTCCGTGGACCGAACAAGTCTTCACGTTCGGAAGCTCTCCTGCCGAAGCAGTCCTTCAAGCTTTCTCGACTAAGTCGGGGACAGGGCCTCATGGACGGGTGAAAGTACGCGTAAGCGGCAAGGCCGACCGAGCCGAGGGATTCCCACGCCTCTGGGATACGGATACCTCACTCGTCCCTTCCGCGAAAAGCAACTCTCGCTCACACAAACATCCCTGTTACCGACAGAGTCCAGATGCTCGAAACAAGAGGAAAAAAGGCGCAGCTTCGCAAGCGTGGTGAGGGTGTGTTTTTTCTGGCCTCGGCGGCCGCAGAAAGCACACGCTACAAGATGATCTGATCCTGCAGGCTCGGGTCTTCACGCTGAAGGGAGCCGTAGCACCCTCGGCATCGACGACGTCTTCAGCAAAGCCCGACCCAGCCTCGGGCGGCGACGCGGCCCAGGGACTCCTCCGGGAATCCGGCCCGAGCAGGCGGCTCGACCGGTTACCCCTGGGGCCTCGGTCAACCGGCTTCCAAGGGCGCCAGCCCGACCCGAGGTCTCGACTGATCGACTTCGGCGTCGGCTCCGCTGACGGACAACACGGCTAGGCTCCGGCCAACCAGGTTCCCATTCTCGAGCCAACTCCGCCTCTGTTCATACTGATATCGCTACCCCTGGCCTCGGTCCACCGAAGGGCAGCCGAGGGGTCTCTTTAACTAAGCTAGAGGAACCCCAGACAACAAGGTCGAACGGGCCGGGGGATTCCTAGGCCTCCGGGATACGGATACCTCACCCGTCACCTTGACACGGGGCGACTCATGCTTGGTAAAGCGGTTCAGATAATCAACAGGCGAGACTTAGTGCTCGAAAATGAGGAAAAAACACCATCGCGCCACCATCGCGCCTCAACAGGCGAGACTTAGTGCCACCATCGCGCCTCTTCGGTTGCGGAGCCAATGCCGCGACTCGAGGCGACCCAACAACGCCAGCCTGGCGCGTCGGTCAAAGCGACCGAAAGAGAGCCGGCAGTAATAGCGGTGGCAGGCGGGCGGGCGCAGCAGTCACGTCGTCAGCCAGGCTCACGTCCCATCCTGGGACAGCAAGAGAGCCTCCTCTCACGGCGTGGAGACGGTGCACCCGTGACCCGTTCCTCGAACGGATCGCACGCGTGCAACAGCCGCCCCGCCAACCACTCGCCCCGTCGCATTAACTCCGCGGCGGGACACGCGGCGCCTCTGGCAGGAGGAGCGCGCGACGCTTCACCTTCGCCGTAATAACCGCGTCAGAAAAGGTACGCCACGTCGTCCGATTTCGTATCCTTTTCCGTTTTCCTCTTTCTCTATCTCTTGCAACAGGGACCGGGGAAGGGAGATACCCCGAAAGGGATCCTTCTCCGCGAAGGAACCGGGCTCCGAGCCCCCCACTACTGATTAGGGGTTCGAAGGCTGGCCCTCCGAAGGATTCAACAGCCGCCTTAGATCGCGTGGGCCCGACACCCACTACTGGTCAGGGGTTCGAAGGCCAGCCCCCCGAAGGGTTCCATGGCCACCTCAGGCTACTCGGGCTCCGCGCCCATTACTGATCAGGGGTTCGAAGGCTGGCCCCCGAAGGGTTCACAGTCGCCTCAGACACCGAGCGAGGGATGACCAGGGGTACGTTCGATACATAACCAAGGCTCGGGCTGCGCTCCCGAGGTACCCTAGGACATTTCCGAGACCAGCGGGAACGATCTTGTAACGGAATCCCATCGGAGGGAGGCATCGAGCCCTCGGACCCCGTCGCCAGGGGACCGGGTCCGGCAAATCACCCGCAGGTACTTTTGGGCGTGCCTCTGGGCCCCTAGCCGACCCCCAACGAACGGGGCACGGACGTCCACTCGGATTACCCGCTTGCAGCTCACCGGAGACACCATGTTCGGTGCCCATCGAGGGTAACATGGCGCACTCCCCCCTCCTCCTTGCAGAAAGGCGACGTAGGGGCGTATGTAAAAAGTCGAGTCTGTCCCTGATCGCCCTCTCGCCCTGTGCAGAGGCTCGGGGGCTGCTCTCGCAAAAACCGGCTCCGGCCAAATCGTTGACAGCGTCAACATACCAGCCCGAGAGCTTGGACCCCGACCGTGCACCCGGGCTACGGCCAGTTCGCATGAGGGAACGACCAGACCAGCCGAAGCATTGCGCGAGGTATTAAGACCTCGAAGGAGTGTAACCACTCCTCCGAGGCCTCGGGGGCTACACCCGGCGGGTGCGCTCGCGCGCACCCACCGGAACGAAATGCAACCGAGAAAGGCTGGTCCCCTTGCAAAAAAGTGCGACGAAAGCCTCCAAGCGAGTGCTAACACTCCCTTCGAGGCTCGGGGGCTACTGTCGGGGACCATAATTAGGGGTACCCTCAAGACGCCTAATTCTCAGCTGGTAACCCCCATCAGCATAAAGCTGCAAAGGCCTGATGGGTACGATTAAGTCAGGGATCAGTCCACACGAGTGACTCGATCACGCTTCACCCGAGCCTAGCCTCGGCCAAGGGCAGCCGACCTCGAGAGACTTCCGTCTCGCCCGAGGCCCCCTTTTTATGGCGGACACATCACCGGCTCGCCCGAGGCCTTGGCTTCGCTCAGAAGCAACCTTGACTAAATCGCCGCACCGACTGACCAAATTGCAGGGGCATTTAACGCAAAGGTGGCCTGACACCTTTATCCTGACACACGCCCCCGACAGAGCCGAAGTGACCGCCGTCACTCCACCGCTCCACTGGCCAGTCTGACAGAAGGACAGCGCCGCCTGCGCCACTCCGACTGCAGTGCCACTCGACAGAGTGAGTCTGACAGGCAGTCAGGCCTTGCCAAAGGCACCACGGCGAACTCCGCCCCGCCCGACCCTAGGGCTCGGACTCGGGCTAAGACCCGGAAGACGGCGAACTCCGCTCCGCCCGACCCCAGGGCTCGGACTCAGGCTAAGACCTGGAAGACGGCGAACTCCGCTCCGCCCGACCCCAGGGCTCGGACTCGGGCTAAGACCCGGAAGACGGCGAACTCCGCTCCGCCCGACCCCAGGGCTCGGACTCGGGCTAAGACCCGGAAGACGGCGAACTCCGCTCCGCCCGACCCCAGGGCTCGGACTCGGGCTAAGACCCGGAAGACGGCGAACTCCGCTCCGCCCGACCCCAGGGCTCGGACTCGGGCTAAGACCCGGAAGACGGCGAACTCCGCTCCGCCCGACCCCAGGGCTCGGACTCGGGCTAAGACCCGGAAGACGGCGAACTCCGCTCCGCCCGACCCCAGGGCTCGGACTCGGGCTAAGACCCGGAAGACGACGAAACTCCGCCTCGCCCGACCCCAGGGCTCGGACTCCGCCCTGGCCTCGGCCGAACGACTTCCGCCTCGCCCGACCCCATGGCTCGGGCTCGGCCACGGCAACGGAAGGCAGACTCAACCTCGGCTTCGGAGGAACCCCCACGTCGCCCTGCCTAGGGCACAGATCGCCACGTCAACAGGAAGCGCCATCATCATCCTACCCCGAATCGACTCGGGTCACGGAGAACAAGACCGACGTCCCATCCGGCCAGCTCCGCCGGAGGGGCAATGATGGCGCTCCACAAGCTCTATGACGACGGCGGCCCCCAGCTCTCTTACGGAAGCAGGACGACGTCAGCATGGACTCGACCGCTCCAACAGCTGTCCCTCCGCCAGGCTCCGCCGCACCTCCGACAGCCACGACATCACGCCAGCAGGGTGCCCAGATCTCTCCGGCTGCCACATTGGCATGTACCTAGGGCGCTAGCTCTCCCTCCGCTAGACACGTAGCACTCTGCTACACCCCCCATTGTACACCTGGATCCTCTCCTTACGACTATAAAGGGAGGACCAGGGCCTTCTTAGAGAAGGTTGGCCGCGCGGGACCGAGGACGGGACAGGCGCTCTCTTGGGGCCGCTCGCTTCCCTCACCCGCGTGGACGCTTGTAACCCCCCTACTGCAAGCGCACCTGACCTGGGCGCGGGACGAACACGAAGGCCGCGGGACTTCCACCTCTCTCACGCTCGACTCCGGCCACCTCGCCTCTCCCCCCTTCGCGCTCGCCCACGCGCTCGACCCATCTGGGCTGGGGCACGCAGCACACTCACTCGTCGGCTTAGGGACCCCCCTGTCTCGAAACGCCGACAAGAATGTTGCCGAGGCACTGTGGGCAACAATTATGGACATTCCTGATAAATCAAAGGATAACGTCACTACTACAGATCATGTTATATGAGACTCACTTATTAAGACGTTTCTCAAGTGTCCAAATTTGATGGAGTCGCAAAAGATGTCCCACATTTAAGATGGTTGCAAACCGTCTTAAAATGATATTATATAAGACGTTTTTAGTTTATAACTGTCTAAAAAAGGTATTTGTTTAAGTCATTTTGTCCAATAACCTGTCTTGAATTATGTTTTATGTAAGGCACTTTTTCTAAACAACCGTCGAGTATACGAACATTTTAAGTCACAAGTTATTTAGTAAACTGTCTAAAATATTCTATAATAATAAACACTTGCGATATGTAAACCGTCTTATTTAGGTGACATATATTGGACATTTTGGAAATTGTCTTATTTAGAAGACCGATATTGGACATTTTTGGAACCGTCTTAATAAGATTTAAACAAATTGACTTAAATTACTATATATTCTTCCATTTATATTCATTTTTGAGATTCCACATTATAATAATTTGAAAGAGAAATACACAGACATATATATTTAATAATAATATAATTAATATAATATAGATGAGTACCAGTCAATATTTCATACATAAGTGTACTCTTAAATCCAAACCAAAACACTAAGATAATCTTGTAATTAGTCAAACAATTTGTGCAAGTGTAGAATACAGTGTACACTAGATTGATTTGCATCTTGTCAAAACCAGATTGTTCAAGGGATACATCAGTTGCCACTGCTGCACCCCTCCTGCCGATGTTCCATGACTCCATTCTTGCTGACCTCTTTCTCCCAAGCATTTCACCAAATAGTTCAAGTGTAAATGTTAGCTGTTTGATGACTCCAACTATAGAAATCAAGCAGCGTTACTACTAAGAACACCATTGTATCTTCTCGGAAGGTCACTGATATGCTACAGTAGTTGCATACACAATTCGCTGTAAGTCAAAACCAGCAAACAAAAGTAATAAACATGCAAAGAAAAGGTGAAGTTGTGTGAGGGAAAGCACTTGCTTGTAACAAACTTACAATAATGAAAAAACCATGACACCCGTCAGCATCTATATAGACTTTTGAAGCATTGATTATTAAAAAAAATACAAGTAGTACATTTATGTAGTACTTACATTAATGCCTTTTATCACTCTATATCCGTTTTTCCTGCAAGAAAAGGGTTTGGTAATATGAAGATGCATGGAAAAAGAAAACATCATTAAGGAAGCATATGCTAGCTAGCTATTAATTCTCCAACTTACAGAACAAGATATAAAATTACCTCACAGTAATTCTAGATTGGTTCTAGAGGCGTCTATATGCTAAGTGCCAAGCTCTCATTTGAGTTACAATGATCTCAGTTTCCACAACCTGTAGATATAAAAAGACCATAAACCTGTCGGTAAAAAATTCTAAGTTGAGATTAAATTTTCTTCCAAAACAAATTACGACATCAAATGTTATAAACTATGTTAACAGCCAAAAAAATTGTTCTACACTAATGAAACTCTTGATAGGCTGCCAATTATCAAAGCATTATTTCTTACACATATCGTAAGGCCAAATGATTTATCTCATTATATATAGTATTGTATATGAAATTAATCCTCCTTATAATATTATTATGTAAAGAATGTTGATTAGGTTAGTCTCAAGAATATGAATCTATACAAATATAATAACGATAAACTAATGTAGAGGGAAAACAAATGTCAAACACCAGATCAGAGTTGAATCAATGTAATCCTGTTTTTATGTAGAGAACAAGATTGCAGATCACCTTCAAAGTTGGAAGTCTGAGTTAATGAATCGGGTTGGTCAAAAAGCTATAGTGCATTTTGTTCTCAGCTCTATGATGGTCTATCTTGTTATGACAGTTGATCTCCCTCCATGGGTCATCATAGAAATTGGTAAGATTCGTAGAAGATTCTTTTGTTAGGAGAAGAAAAGAAATTAATGGTGGTTATTGCCTTCTGACTTGGATTAAGATTTGTCGCTCAATTGAATCCATCTCCAACGTGCAACGAAAATTAAGGACCTTGTTCCACTGTTCTTTGCTTTGTTGCCCAAAAGAAGAGCCCATAAGCATACAATATTAGAGAGACTTACTAATAATACTTAAAATTTGAATCGCTCCTGATCCAATTCAAATACACAATATGCATCCATCTGGGCAAAACCTGAAGCAACATGAAGTAGAGAGGAGATGAGCATAGAACGTCTCTTACCTGTGTGTGTTGCAATCGTTGCAGTAGAAATCCTTGCGCTAGAGGAGGGACCTCGGCCAACCTTTTCTTGTGAAGTAAAAAGCAAGGTACTGAAATAGCAAAATCAAAATGTAATTCTTATTTGAGTGTGTATAGACTACTGCAACAAAGATTATAACTGAAATAAGCTTTAGAAAAATTGATCTATGTGTTCGAAATAGGGCACCATATAACATTTTGGTATACAATCATCAAGTAATCCTGAGACTATTTGCAGCACAACTATCACTTCAGATGAGAAATGTGATAATTAGGGAAACAAATAACATTCAGGTGCAAGACAGATGAGGAATATACGAGTTCAACAAATGAAATAAAAACATAAGCCATCATTTATTTTAGAGCAGTCTCTATTTGCAAAAAGAAAAGATTAGCACACTAAAAATCTTTAACTAACCTGCTAATATTGTAGGCTATTGAAGTAGGCGATGAGAAAAATGACAGCCTGCAAACATGAGCATGTGCACCATGACTCCATGAGCAACCAAAAAATCAAAGTAAGAAAAGTAGCAGTTAAGTAACCACACAACTGATTTAAGTGTCCAAAACAGATTTAAGTGTTCTTGAAAGGTCATGTGTAAAGAAGGAAAAAGTAATTAGTCTTAGTTTGCTGCAAGGAATGACCAGAACATATTGCGAGGGCGAGGAAGATATTATAGATGACAAAAAGCTTCAGGCCCGAGCATCAAACCGCGTGTAAATTTTAGGAAAAAATCAAGACAAATTTTAGATGACAAAAGGCTCAGTTTGTTCGTTTCAATTTTAAAAATGGGACAAAACGAAACGCAAGCAAGGCACATACCACTTGGTTTATCCCTGAGAGGAGTCCCTCCGTGGAATACCCTAATAGGGAGGCCAGAAACCGTGTGCTTTTGGTTCTCATTTTAAAGTTCAATGGCAGCGGAGGAAGATCGTGAGACTACCACCGGAGAGGAAGGGAGCGAGTTCTTACCGCTACTGTTGCACGCCGAGGTCCTGAGGATGCGACCATCCATCGCCCAGTGGCATCAACTCCCGTCTATGGCTCGCGTTCGGAGCTCCTATCCAATCTAGATTTTAGAAAGGGAGAAAAAGGAACAACAATCAGGTAGCATGACAAAACAATAAATAATTTGTTGTAAGGCATGTCTTGTTCAGATACAGGACTCGGCTAAAACTGCATTGTATATATTTATACAGCGTGAAGTAAGTTAACAATATTGTACCACAATAACCAGACATCACTCTATCCTTATGCATTTACCATTAATCTCATTTGTACTCGTGTATGATATCTGACTGAAGAAACATAAAACCTGAGTATCCTAGACATCAACCAAAGTACTTCAATCAAAACATGTTAATAGGAGATTTATTCATCAATACAAGCATACATCGCTCTTTGAAGCAAATGATCATGTTGCCATTGTCACATTAATCGTAGAATCAGATTTAAATTGATTACCTAAACAAGATTATGAGGAGGACCACTACTACTCAGCCCTACATTATCATACTTAGTCATAGAACTTCTAGTTACATCAAAGCACAATCCAAGCTTTCCAAGAAACATACATGAACTCAATCTTTTCTAATTATTTACTAGTTCTACTTTTAATTAGATAATAGATATTATTTTAACACTATATGGAAACATTCAGTTTTGGACTAGTATTTTTATGAGTGATAGGTGATAACCAATCACGATTAAGACACAAATTTCACATGATCATGCTCTCTATATATAACTTACCCCAGAAGAGGCTCACTTGCATATTTTACCACTAATATGGATTGGGTGACTCCTAAAGCAAATCATTGACTTCAACACCTCAACACAATCAGCACACAAGACTAATAGGACCTGTCGGATAATCGATATAAATTTTAAACTCATCCTACGCAATATTTTAGTTCCCCAAAATCACAACATCGAACCTATAAAACCATACTTGGTAATCATGAGAGCATCACCGACACGAACATCTAATCATCCATTCACCAAATTAATTTGCAAGGATAGTGACGGGGCTCACCATGTCATAAACCAAATCGATATGTGTAAGGGCGATGACGATTTCTGGTTTAAGCTTTTTGCCAAACACCTAGAGCGCGCCAAATGGACTTTCCTCTTCCACGACAAACCTAGGGTTTTTACTCCACATATTTTACATGCATAAACATACATAATCATAATACGGAAAAGGATGACAATACAAATTGAAAAGAGAACAAACATCAGCTCTCACCGGCGATGAACAAAACATTTGCGGGGTGCTACGACAGGGAGAGACATAGCCCGGCTACAACATCCGCGTGGGGCAAAGGAAAACAGCAAGACCCTAGGCTTGAGGGCGAGCTGCAGGGTAGCGCCAGGGGCTCACTGACGAGGTCGGCCGACCATGGGGGTAGGGGCAACGACGTGCGTGCTGTAGGGACATAGAAGCTTGGGCGCCAAGGACCAAACTTGAGGAAAGGGAAGGGGAACACAACACCTGCGATGGAGACGATTGGTTGGGTGAGCTCGACATGGGAAGAGGACTAGGCGCCATGGGAGGGGCTCCCTGCAGGGGTGAGCTCGACCATGGAGGGGCGCCGGCCAGGGAAGTGCAAGGGCGAGCACCAGGGAAGTGGGCGACCAGGGAAAAAAACTGAATGATCTAATGTGCAACCAAGCACAAGAGCTATCTCAGATCAAAAGAGCACATATTGTAGCAGGTTGACATAATTAGATTGATACGCTGGATGCAGCGATGATGTAGCAGGTTGACACGAGGGATGCGGTGGTGACCGGGTGTATTTATATGTGGAATGACTAGGCGACTCAGCAAATCGAAGATGGACTGGTGATTTAGATCGATGAGCAAGATGCAGTGGTGATTTTGTAGATTGAAATGCAGGATGGGGAAGCATGTATTTAAGGGGAGGGAAGTACTAACCTTAGGGCTGTAGAGAGGAGCACCACACTTTCGCCATGCATTGACAGTGCAGATCATATTTTAGGTTTTAATTATCAACTTGTACTCAATCTCGATGACAAGACAATTATTCAATAATTACCTCTGTCATTGGAGCTCCCTTGCTTTTCAGAGGCAACCTTCCCTGAATATTTGTCAAATCTGAAAAAAATTGGGCAGCAAGGTTCGGACAATAAAAGTACATTTATTATGTCAAAGAAAAACAGGGCAGTTTTGGTCTAAAAAACAACAGTATGCATAGCCTTGTAAAATGCAATTTATTGTGCATTTACTTAAGTACCTTTTGTGTTTGTCATTGTTGCTTTCATCGTAAATCCAATTTGGTATTAGGATAATGGCATGTCTAACAAGCTTATTTTTCAGAATTCCAGTTATTACCTCCAAGTCCAGTAGCATTACTGTTTTTTAGTTTAGCTGGTGAATTAAAGTATTGACGCATTAGAGACATACATTGGTAAAAATTCATTAAGATAGAGCATTGAACTGCTATTGATTGACCTTTGGTCCTTCTGCCCTCAAACAAAATCATGGCTTTTCATTTGGTCAACAATGAAGACCCGTTAGCTTTCTGGATTGCTCAAGGTAGAAGGGGAAACTGTAGTGAAGTATGTGATGGATATTTGACCCTCTCTTTGTCAAACAAATGGGTTCTTATTCGGTGACACATGTTTTTATGTTCTTGTTTGTTTGCTCAATAATAATTATGGTTCCCACCTGGACAGCAGGTATGCACTTGCATGCTTGTATAGGTTGAACTAATTCAGTTGTTTCAGTTCACAGGTGAAATGATCAATTGAATGCATTACTATAATTTATCTATGCCCTAGCATGGTTGATTGAGGTGGATAGATGATTGTATCTAATAATGTATAAACATGAAACTAAAACACTGACCTACCCATCGAGACTATGTCGCCAGGCTGCCTAAACTAAGATAAGCAGAATACATAGCTACAAGATGCATTCAGGGCAAATCAAAGAGGTAAAAATAATGTGGATCGAAGAAAACAATATTAGCATGTTACCGTTCTAGTTCATGCAGCTGATTCCTCAAACTTCAAAGAGGATGGCCATGGCCACCGTCCATCGTCTGAGATGTGTGATGCATGCGCGTGTGGCCCTCATACTATAACTGCTGCACGACGGTCTCGTCTGAAGCCGGGCGCGCGCGCGACCAGGACAGCGAGGGCCCCGTGGAGACGCGGAGCACGGCGCGGAGCAACACGACGAAGAGGACGAGTGCTGCCGCGCAGAAGGGGCTACCTCCTTCTGCTGCTCGTGGCCAGGGCTCGCCGGGGCCGCGTCCGCCCGCTGCCGCGCCTGGATGGGGCTTGGCCGTGCACGCATGGCAGCGGCTATGTTGTGCAGGTGCCGGGACTAGGGAGTGGGGAACTAGGGAATGATGGTCTAGGGTTAGAGAATAGATGATGATGGTGGTGAGCGTGAGCCGTGAGTGATGGACATGGACCGATGGTGGGCTGGCCGTGGAGTACTGCTGATGAGCCGGACTGAGATCAAAACCATGTTCGGTTGTTTTCAATATCCTTCGATGACCCATGGGTAAAATATAAAAACCAAAATCGATCCATTTTTATCATAGATTGTACACAAACGATATCCGTAGATCAAATATTATATCCGAATCTGCAGATAAAATTGTCATCTCTAATTATTTCTAGTGGGGTCTATAATTTTGCTTTTTTTGGAAATTAACGTGAGAACTTATGACGACCAACATTGTCATAAAAAACAGTGACACTAGCTAATTGTCATGAAACTAAAAGAGCGTTCATCACAAATATGACATCTTCCATGTTTATGACTATTTTGCATTGGCCTTAATGACGATCATTTCCTTTTCGTCACTAAAGTCAATCAACCCCTACCAAACGTCATAAATATGAGAGACTTATGACCTTTTGATCTATTGTCACAAGGTATTCGTCATAGAAGGCTATATGTCTTGTAGTGTCTAGACGACTCTAATAATATCTTTATTTGAGATGGTTTCATATACAGAAGTGTCTAATATAGTAACCAAAATCTAAGACAATCCTTGCAATGTTAATGACTCAAAAGGTATATTTATTTAAGACAATTTTCAATAACAATCTGTCCTAAATTAATATAAGACATTTCTTATGATGTAACTGTCTCAAAACACTTCTTTATTAAAGACGGATCTACAAAAAACCGTCTTATCTTACTCATCGCCATATAATAAAAGACGCTTCTATAAAATGCACAAATATCCGTCTTAAAATGTGTGTCTTAAATAAGCATATTTCTAGTAGTGCGTGAAGGCAAGAGTGGATCTGGCAGCGTTATGTGATAGACCAAACCTAGAGATGAAGCCGCCAAGTGGCGGAAAGACGTGGAGAAGGCCTAAGGCCGATTTTATCCTAAGCAGGGCCCAGAGGAATGAAGTACTTCAGTGGATCAAGATGTTGATGTTCCCTGATGGGTATGCAGCTAACCTGAGTAGGGGGGGTGAACTTATCTACTATGCGAGTCTTAGGGATGAAGAGTCATGACTTCCACATATGGATTGAACAGATTCTTCCTGCGATGGTTCGAGGCTATGTCCCTGAGCATGTCTGGCTAGCGCTTTCAGAGTTGAGTTATTTCTTCCGTCAGCTTTGTGCAAAAGAGTTATCTCGGACCGTGGTTGCAGACTTGGAAAGATTGGCACCCGTGTTACTGTGTAAGCTTGAGAAGATATTTCCACCTGGCTTCTTCAATCCAATGCAGCATTTGATTCTTCATCTCCCCTATGAGGCACGAATGGGGGGGCCGTGCAGGGACGTTGGTGCTATCCAATCGAGAGATGTCTAAATACTATTCGAAAGAAATGTAGAAATAAATGCAAAATCGAGGCTTCCATTGCAGAGGCATACATTCTAGAGGAGGTGTCAAACTTCACAACAACTTATTATGGTGACAAACTGCCGAGCGTGCATAATCCACCCCCTCGTTACAATGATGGCGACAATGAATCGAACCTTAGCATATTTTGAGGCCAACTCGGAAGCGCAAGTGGCTCGACCACCAAGACCCTGACACATGAAGAGTGGTGGCATATCATGTTATATGTATTGACCAACCTTAAAGAGGTGACGCCATACATGGAACAATTTCTTCATGAATTCTAGCTTCGATCAAGGGACCCCACTCCAAAGGAATATGACACTCTTCTTCGAAAGGGTGCGAGAAATGGGTTGCCCGATTTCATTTCCTGGTTCAAACGTAAGGTACGTGCTTAGTTTGTAATAGAGATACATCTTTGAACTCAATTTAGCGTCTTTTAACTTGCGAATACTTGTAGGGCCAAAGAGATCCGTCTATGAGTGCCGAGTTGAGACAAGTAGCCAACAACTTTGCTTATAGGGTCAAGAAATATTCTGGGTATGACGTCAATGGATACCGTTTTCGCACAACAAACTACGACAAAAGTCGGCCCAATCAGAAAACAACGTGTTCTGGAGTCTTTACGCCCGGCCTTGACGATGTCGATTATTTTGGACGAATCGAAGAAATATATGAGCTCAATTTTATGGTTCCAAACCTCTTACTCCAGTGATATTCAAATGTCATTGGTTTGACCCTCAAGTGACGAGACAGACACATTCTAATCTTGGGATAGTCGAAATTCGACAAGATTCCACCTTACCAGGAGACGATGTCTATATCGTGGCCCAACAGGCCACACAAGTGTATTATCTCCCATATGCGTGCCAAACGAAAGAACATCTTAAGGGTTGGGATGTTGTGTATAAGGTATCGCCGCACGGGAGGTTACCTGTTCCTAACGATGAAGATTACAACTTTGACCCGGACACATATGATGGAGAGTTCTTCCAAGAAGATGGGCTAGAAGGGCGATTTGAGATAAACTTAACCGAAGCTATCGGAATGGACGTAGATATTGATATGGTTGTTGATGAGGAGGAGGATGAGGTGCAAAATGATAATGACTTAGTAATCCTTGAAGGCAATGACATTAATGACGAGGTTGCGTCATCAGATGGTGTTGAGATTGAAATGGTTGATAGTGATGATGAGAGTTATGATCCGGCTAACCCCGACACATATGAAGATTATTTTTAATCGATGTAATGCTATATGACTTTTTATTTCACACCAGTTTTTAAATACATCTTTTTATATGTGCTTATTTGTTTACTCTTAATTGCAGGTTTTTGGACAAATATGGTCGGCAGTAATTGGCTGAGGAGGAGGAGGGGGAGGAGGAGTAGGACGGCGGACGAGGCAGAGCAGGCGGCGCAGTAGATAACCTTGTCAGGCAGCAGGCGGCGCCTCAGGACGACGACGACCAGCAGCAGGACGATGATGACCAGCAGCAGGAGGCCTCAGGTTCTGGCGCCTCAGGTTCGAGGAGCATCTACCTGCGAGGTCCCGCGAGTCTCCCTCAGAGTCCCATACTTCGGGACAGGCGATCGCTGATTCGGCCGGATGGGGAGAGGTATGTAACTTGATGTTCTTCATTCTTGTTCATATTATGTGTTCAAAATCATAATATAAACTAATACTTTTTATTTATCACTTGGACAGGTCTTGGACGGTTGTGGATTATGCTGGGGGTCATCGTCGCCTCCCCAATGGCATCCTCGGCCTGCTGTGTAGGGAACACTTCCCTGGACTGGTTGAGTATGCCGGAGTGACGGGCCCAGCCTACACCTTCGAACACTATGCCGTCGCCCCTGATGCAGTAGACCGGGACGACCGGGAATTTAATAACAAGGCGGAGCGAGTGAAGCAAGAGCTGTGGGTAAGTCTTAGTATAATGTAAAATATGTTGCATTCATTGCAAAATCTTGAAATAATGTATGAATACATCATTTTTGTATGCAGGATTTCTTCATATGCGAGGCTGGATACGAGGCTAGGGCGGATGTGGTGGCCACCACGAGCTATAAGAAGCTCGTCGTGGACATGCACTATGAGGCCCGAATCTAGGCCATCGTCAGCTACCACGGCTCCGTCCTTGGGGAGAGGGTGTCCAAGCAGCAAGCCCGAACCATGTCGTTGATCAGGGACCAGTACCTGCAGGTAAAGTCATGCATGTTTGGTACCAGTACTCCATGCATGAATTTTATTTTATCTTCTGGTATGCACTTTACGTGTTTACTTTGTAGATGATTCCACATTGGTGCGCCGCACATCCTCTGTGCTGGGAGCAGATGGTGGATAGGTGGTGTTCGACTGAGTGGGACGAGGCACACAACGCTAGCCGGGAACGGCATATGATGATGCAAGGTCCCTCCCACCACCAAGGCAACCGGAGCCTGAGCCAATATGCAGAAGCATGGGTACGCCCTCTTTTTTATTTAGGTATATAGCACTGGATTAGATATTATTTCTAACTATCTCGTTGGTTTTCTTGCAGTCGGCGTCACATGGTAGTCAGCCTTGCTCCACCTTCTCAGCCTATGCTATGGCCCATAAGGGCAAGGCAACGTCCGACGTCACCTACAACCCGGATGACGGGCCCGAGGCCTACACCAACCCCGCCGTCTACAGCCGCCTTCATGACTACACCGCCATGGCGCAGGAGGTCCATGGTCTAGACTATGATCCAAGCACCGAGCCGATCGACCCCGATGTGCTCATGAGGGTTGGAGGAGGCAAGATACATAGGCGGTACTGGATTGCCGATGGGGCAATCGACTCGTCCTCCACACCCACTCTGTCTCAGGTGAGAGAAAGGAGCACGGGCTCGAGTCCAGCCATACGACCTCGGCATGACAGCTCACAGCAACGCATACAGCAACTCGAGGTTAGTGCTTCTGTAACTCGTCCTTCCTTGAGTTATATACCTTCTCTTTGAGTTACTATAACGTTGGCTTGTAATATTACAGACCCAACTAGAAGAAGAGAGGAGGGAACGTCAAGAGATGGAGGCGAGGATAATGGCAGAGCGGGAGGCGGAGCGGGAGGCAGAGCGGGAGGCTGATCAGAGGATGGCGGAGATGTTCCAGTACATGCAGAGCCTTGGCGCCGCACAGGGTTTCGCTCTGCCACCTCCATTGTTCCCTGCAGTTGACCCTGCTCAGTTCCATACTCCAGTGAGTATCAAAATTGTAGTTACATGTTGGTAATGCATCTGGTATAACACATGCAATCTCTTTTCTGTGCAGGGCCAATCTGGGGCGGCATCCAACAACCCTCATGAAGGGTTCAGCCCAACGCAACACCAGTCGAACCGCCCACCTCCATGAGTGTTATGTTTTTAGTGTTTAGACTTCAGAACTTGTGTTGAATACTTATGTTTGTGTTGGATACTTATGTCAGAGCTTGAGACGTATGAGACTTATGTTTGTGTTGGATACCTGTGTTGAACACTTATGTTTGTGATGGATATTTATGTTTGTGTTGGCTATTTATGTTTGTGATGATATCTGTGATGTATATATGTGATATATGTGATGTATATGTGATATCTTTTGTTTGTTTGGATGGAATATAAAAACAAATAAAAAAGGTGTATACTGGTCACTTTGCCGAGTGTGACACTCGGCAAAGAGGTGCTTTGCCGAGTGTCAGGGGCATAGCACTCGGCAAAGAACCAAGACCTAGGCACCGATAAGGTTCTTTGCCGAATGTAGTGGCCCTGACACTCGGTAAAGAACCATGCTTTGCCGAGTGCCATACCAGGCACTCGACAAAGTACCTAACAGGGGGACCCCTCTAGCGGATTCTTTGCCGAGTGCTGTCAGGCAGACACTCGGCAAAGTGGACTCCTTTGCCGAGTGTTGCCCGGGACACTCGGCAAAGACTCTGTCTCCGTCACCCATCACCGTAACGGCTGCTTTTCTTTGTCGAGTGCTCTCTGGCACTCGGCAAACTTTGCCGAGTGCCGGAGAAAAAGTACTCGGCAAAGACGACTTT
Organism: Zea mays; assembly: GCF_902167145.1. Taxonomy (NCBI): domain Eukaryota; kingdom Viridiplantae; phylum Streptophyta; class Magnoliopsida; order Poales; family Poaceae; genus Zea; species Zea mays. Next base: position 74,552,567 of record NC_050104.1, on the reverse strand, counting down.
GCCGATGCACTGTATGCCGAGCCCTCTTTGCCGAGTGCGACACTCGGCAAAGAGTTTGCCGAGTGTTTTTAAAGCTTTGCCGAGTGCTTCGTGCACTCGGCAAAGCCTGCGATTCCGGTAGTGTATGTTTCACCTATTTATAGGCATGGGACGCAGCCCGAGTAAAAATACATTTATGACCTCAACATATACTTATAATTCTAATACAAAGCATTAGGGATTAACTAGTCTTTTCATCTTCGAATCAGTGTTATGCTTGACCTTCGTCGCCACCTTAAGCCAAAGTTGTCATCCTTCGGCTCTTTACACATGTTTGTTGTAGCTTCGGCATTCGTTCTTGTCGCTTACAGACAATATCTTCATCTTGAGGACCTTCGGCAGAGAACAAGACCCCCAACAGAAGTGGCCGACCTTAGTGACGACGATATGGCGCTTGATCAAGCGCTTCAAGACCACTTTGAAGGGACGCAAGGACTATCCCAACAAGAACAAACCAAGTGGAAAATGTTCATACTTCAAGTGTGGTAAGTCCGGTTATTTTATTGCTCAATGTCCTGGTAATGAAAATGACCAGGAACAAGACAAGAAAGGGAAGAAGGAGAAGAAGAAGTTCTATAGAAATAAGAAGGGTGAGGCGCACATTGGCAAGGAATGTGACTCGGATTGCTTTGTTACACTCGGATTTAAGGGCAAACCCGGGCGTGTCTCAAATGTGTGCTAGGATCAAGTCTCATATATATGATGACTCATGGTATAAAAAACAATGTCACATATTTATTATATAATAGGGGTTCTGTATAAAATAGCTAAATAAATATATCTTATGACGACAACGACCCTCCACCATCATAGTTAACTGGGAGAGGACAACCTAGACCTCTCCAAACTCATTGTAGCATCATTTATGTTCCTCCAATGGCACCTGTTCTTGATCTGGTGTGAGTTTAACAAGAGTGAGCTTATAAACGTTCATCTCTTAGCAAGTGTGAGGAAAAATGTGCATGAGCTCACTTACGGTGGGGGCTCATGCGAAGTGTAAGGCTTACCAACGAAAGTGGTTAAGGTTGAGCATTGTTTTTAATAAGTTAGTCAAAATTTTATTAGCAATTACTAAGTGTAAGTAAATGTCGACCCAATTAAATAACTGATCAAAATTGATAATAATTCACACAACGCAATGCAAATGACATATTAAATTTAATTCTATAAATTAATCATGCGAGAGTCCTAAGTCGCTCTTGACCGTGAGCATGGCTGATAAACCAGTTTTACACTCTAGAGATGTTGCACATCTTTACCTACAAGTCGTGATACTCATCTACCATGGAGTTGTATGGACACCATACACCTCTGCCAAGGAGGCAAGGCAGGGTAGTACTACGAGGCCTTTCCAAAGTTCCACTAGCATGAGAGAACCCGCTATGGTTTCTAGGTCAAAGGCAATATAGAAATCCCTCGTCCGAAAAACTATTACAGACAGATCGACCCGAGGACCTCTCTATACCTACAGCTTCTCCACCCTGCTTGCCCCTTTTGGGAAAGGAATAACTCACACTAGCTTTCCTAATTAATCAGCCAAGGATGTCTCATTCCACCCTTGTGGTAGCATTATTATCTCAGGTTAAGCTCCATGTTCCAATTAATATAATAATCTTATCAGGAACAATAAATAATTCAGCAATAGTGATAAAGCATGATCATAATTCATATATAGCATTAATCCCAAAACCAGGTAGAGCATAGCAAAGCTACCCAATAGTTCATTTGTTTGTAAGGTGTAGGGTAAACAAGCTAGGTAACCTATTAAGTCCCATCAAATTAACCTGAGCATATCACGGTGATTATCGAGAACATTATTAGGTGAAGAAAGTGATTAAGGACACAACTTGTCTTATACTTACGATAACCTTGTAGTCCAGATGCTGACCTAGAAGTTGGACTTTAGGTTCCTCGTCACATATACTCGTAGCAATATATATAATCAAGCAAATAATGGATATGGTAACATTACACCAAACCATAAGAACAAACTACGTAAGAATGTTCTACGCGTTACTACGAGATCGTAGGTTCAAGAACCACTAAAATCGGTATAAAACAAAAGAGGTATGCATAGAACAAGATTTTTTGGGCGCAAATGATCTAAGAGATATTGCATTTAAACTAAGCAGATATTAAATTAAAAAATTTGAGTTGGTATTAATCACTTTAACAATTATTTATAAAAGTGTAGGTTAGAACTATAAATTAGATTAACTATATTGCCTAGATAATTAACATTAGTTAAACAAATAATTAATTAATTAATTAAAACATGTGGCATGATTAAAACAATGTTATTACTACATACCCAATTAATATGAACCTAACACAATTTGAGCAAATTAAAACAAATTATTTGACCTAGAAGATATTGTATTTTAATAAATTAGTAAGTTTGCAAAGAAATAGGTGACATGATGCGATCTTATTTGTTAAATCGGTTTATTAAAGGTGGGAAAGATATGTTTACAAGGCATGACCAACTAATGCAAACTTATCATGATTGTACCTACTGTTAAATTCGTGTTGCATGACAGTCTTGCATGTAAAAGGGCATGTGGTGGTGGCTATCTATCAGGTGAGAAACGATAAACCTATCACATGGGAAAGACCCCTAACCTACCACCAACTTACCTTCCAACCAATCCCTTCAATCTTACGCTACTGCTAGATATCTCGTTTTTTCGCAGATTGACGATGCATCGGAGATCCGATCGGCTAACCGAAAGCGTTGTGACGAAGCTCTTGCCGAACCGGTCACAACGATGTTCTGGGTTGCCCTAGAAGATGAACGGATGGTGAGAAATTCCTCGCCGGAGTTGTCGCTAGAGTTTGGGTGGTAATCGAACTTCGACGAGATAGTCATGTGTAACACCCTAAATCCATCATCTAAAAGCAAACCAGTTTAAGTTATTGGTTTCCAATAGAACAAAAAAATATTTGTGTTTTCAAATAATGTAATGGTGACATAACTAAATCAAGCAATTTCTTGAATAGATAAAATTTTACCAAGATTGATGCATTCATGCGAATCATAAATTTTGTTTGAATTGGTTGGCGAATCCAAATTTTGGATTTAATTTGGTGTGAAAAGCATCATTTTACAAAATAATAATAATTTGTTCAAATAACGTTCATACAAACAAGTATTAAGTTAATAATATTCTTGGATTTATTATGATTTTAGAAATATGTATGTACTTATACATTAAGATTTATTTCTTGGTATGAATCTTTCCATAAAAATATAATAAGTTGGTACAATTTTATTGTGAAAATATGCATTGTAAATATGTTAATAATATTAAAAAAATATTCTGAATTTCGGAATATATTTATTTAGTATATATATATTGCTATTTGGAAAAATAAAAAAAGAGAATTTCGAAATTAAAAGAAAATTGGAAAAATGAAAAAAATGAAACGATGGCTCGGCCTCCTAACCATTGACCAACCCAGCCACCACGTGCTCCACCTCTCCCCTTCGCTGCGTAGCACTAGCAGGCCCGCCCGTCATTCTCTCCGATGTCTCTCTCCTATGTGGACCCCAGTTGTCATTCCCTCCCTCCTCTCTTTACTTCTTCCAGTCGTTTTCATATACTAGGTGAGTGCCCGTGCGTTGCAACGGAACCATATAATAACACGATAACTTATGTATATATGTGTGTTATATTGTTATGAGAAAATATTTCGGAATCCATTTGTGATCTTATCCATATATAAATTTTGTTATTTTAATCTAATAACATACATCCATGCCACAGATTTTTCTTCTTCGTTCATCCGACCATGGTGCGCTTCCTGTCCCGTTGCCTCACTATTTTGCAAAGAGTAGACAAAAAGTCACTACTCACATGAGTGCAGCTAGCAACGAAGGCCTTGCGCTACCACAGGGGGGCAACAAGACCATGCCATACCTTGAGCCAGCTTGTTCTGGGTGGAACACCATTGCTTCCAAGTCTTTCTTTACGCCGCAAGGATTTTCTCCATCTGGTTCATCATCAAGATCAGTGCTATTACCCACATAAGTTTGCTAAGGCATGATTAACACAACATAACAGACCTGCATAAAAACCATAGGAAACAAGATGCCACGAACAAAAGGAAAAAGCATAAATCCAATTGCAACTGGACTAATCTGTGTTGCAGAGTCATAAATGTTTGCACAGATCAGTCGAGCCCAAGCACAGAATAACAGTTTAGCAAAACCAAATATTGACCAAACATATATGGAATTTGGCAATGGTAGTGAGTTCCTACACCAATAGAAAATGAGAAGAAAACAGAACAAGTGTTCTTTCTTTACATTGATGTCCAAGCCTTTACATCATTGATTTCAAATATCTAGTAATAAAAATTTAACGTTAGAAAAAATCAAATGCCCTTGAAGAAAATAACTGTAAAAACCCTGTTACCATGAGTCTTAAGCTATAAGCGTAACATAAGTCTTAAGATAGCTAACATAAATGTCCATTAACCAATAAGGGTTACAGAACAATTTAGGATATTCATGCTATACTGGTAACAGAACCCATATAGCATTCACATATAGCCATCAGTTATCAGACATATATAACACAAGCATATAGGACATTCATGGAAGTTCACACGAACTGAAATTGTTCACAGAAGTCCACATAAATTGAAACTGGAACAAGTTCACAGAGCTACAAGGTGGCGACCAATACAAGTTCACAGAAGTACAAGAAACTTAATTCGTCCTACATTGCAGCAGTTTCCTTAGTGTCAACTTCTTTTTAAGCATACAAACACCTGAACCTTCACTTGGGCTCACTTGGCTAGATGTAGCCTAAACTTCGTTGGTACTGCCTTGCACTGCTAATGCCTGCCACCATTCAACTACTACTGCCTGCATCACTTGTGCTGCTTCACCTTGTGTAACCTGAACTTCAGTACTCGACACAGTTGAGGATGGACATCCACTTATTGAAAATAGCACAAGACGACTACATAGAAACTGAAAAAATAAACATTGTTAGGTTTGAATGGTAGCACGAGATGACCATAGAAACGTAGTGGATTAATTATTCACCTATCATATACTGGTTGTGATGGTTCTTGTGATGGTTCCTGTGAAGGCTCGTTTGCTCCAACATCTTTTCAGGTCATTTGCTAATCTCCACCACACTAAGAGGGGACTTCAACAAAACTTCTTCCCTCAACCTGTAAATCATAATAAAACTATCATCCCAATTACGGATGAAGAAGCCATCCCGACGGTGTCTGCCTCCAGTCGAGCCTGGAGGTCGTCGTAGAGCTGGTACTGGCCAACATCGCCTCCTCCAATTATGCCTCCAGTTTTCAAGAATGAAGAAGCCATGCATTAGGACTATTGCCATGTCATGATACGATACCTGAAGAAATGAAGCACATCTGCGACTTGATCAGCGAGATCAGCAACACATGGCACCGGCACATCTGACGACATTGGAGCTGCTCCCATCTGTAGGACTCTTAACAAAAGCCACACAACAAAGATCATGTAAGTAACCAACTCGAAATACAGAGGCAGCACACCTTATCACAGGGATTGAACCAGCATCACTGACCTCGTGCCTGTCACACCCGGTTTTGGAAGGCAAACCGAATGCGAACTATGTACGTGCCAGGATCAGAACTCACGTACACAGCGATTACATAAATGAACATCATCACACAATGCTCGAATAATAACATAAAAGAGTACTTATTACATCATAGAGTCATAGACATCCACATAGTCATTGTCTTAACAAGTAAATCAAAGTGCTAAACGAAACGCAGTAAAGCTAAGGCCTTCACAGGCAGCTGACTGGGGGTTGCCGCCAACCCACACCTAGAATTCATCGTAGTCTTGGAACTCCTGGAAGTCTCCTTCCACGGCTTCACCTTCCCCTGAGCAGTGGTTACAATGCGGACAACCTGGTGTTTTGTGGTAAAGCAAGGATGAGTACACATCAACGTACTCAGCAAATGTCCCGTTTGGCTGAAGTGGACTAGCTTTATGTGGGGTTAGGCTCAAGCAGTTGCTTTTAGTTGGTCAAGTATTTATCATTAGTAGAAGCCAGATTTTAGCATTAACCAACCCGTAAACCATTTCCTCATCGAGGAACAACATCATCATAGTCGAACCAAAACCAAAACATAATCCTTGAATCTCGAACCATCTGTATCTCTAATCAAAGAGGATCCCAAGGCTGCTCTTAACCGTGAGCACGGCTGATATATCAGTTTCACTACCCTCTGCAGAGGTTGCACACTTTACCCATGAGTCATGATTCCCTTTCTACCCGGGGAGAGCTAATCCCCATTGACCACTACCTAGGTGGTCCGGCATGGCATCACTACGTAGCTTTTACAAAGATTCCCTAAAGATCATAGCTGCTCGTTAGGTTTCTCCAGTTTGATAAACACAGTACCCCTCCCCGCAGGAGAGTGACTAACAAAGAGCAAAACGAAAGAACCTCGGCACTCAGCCTCGGTAGAGCAAGCACTGTGCCTGGACCCCATTGACGGCACGACGGCTAAGCAACTACACCTCTAGTTCATCTAATTAATCAGCTAAGGGCATCCCATTTCACCCTCATGGTTGCACTGTTATCCCGGGTGGTCTCTCAACGAACCAGTCCTTACGGAGAGGTACTCAGGAAACAGCCTGAGCCCCCTAGAGTATCACAAGATCATCAACATCATCAGGATAACAGTATCATAAATAGTCACATCATGTTCATTGATTATGTTAAAGCAATAGCAAAGTGCTAACCATAATAGCCCATAAGGTCATCAAGGATAAAGTAAAATGTAAAGCTAGTCAATCCTTAGGTTTCAAGTAAGTAGTGCGGGGTAGTAAGTTATAAATGAATAGGACATAATGGGACAGAGGACACTTGCCTTCACCAAACTGCTGATCAGGGACTTCCTCTGCAACCTCCTCGGGAAACACAGACTGCTCGTTGTCTACGTAAAGTAATCATTCACACTATGCACTTGGGAAGATAACAAACAAAAAGCAACATTCCAAACATATGCAGCAGAGAGATCACAAGTTCATAGTTGAAAAGGGATAGGCACTCTGGTGTTCCCTAGGTCTGGAGTAGAGGACTATACAAAGTGATTCATTATCCACTAATCAAGTTTAAGTCAGTGGTGGAATTAAATCATTACCTGGTTTTAAGTTCCTAAACTTAGGTGTTTAAGTCCATAAACTTAAGTAATCCAACTTTTATTAAAGTCTACCAATTTCTAATTATCTCAAATAAGGTTCCAATAGTCTTAATCCTATCCTAGTGATTAACTATTAATTGGTACATGGAAACAGCAGGGAAACATTGTTTGAATAGATAGACAAAAACATAATGAGCATTTTGCAATTTGAAGCACCTCATTTGGAGTTCATATGACAAAGTTATGAATTTTACAAGTTTGGGGATTAAAATTATACCCTAAATACCTATTTTGAATTAAATAAAAGGTCCAGGGACTTATCTGCGAGAAACCAGGGACGGCGGGTTCAAATTCCAGAAAACCGGGGGTCTCTTTAAGAAAACGCGCGGGCGAAGGGGTATCGGGCTACTACGGCCGTCAGATCTAAAGCGAACGGCCAGGATTAGATCCTGCGGGCGGGGCGCGCGAGCGCGCGGCGGCCTGGGCGACTGACAGGCGGGACCGGGCGGGCAGCGCGGGGCGCGAGCAGGCTGACAGGCGGGGCCGGCGGGCAGAGCGCGCGCGCGGGCGGGCTGACAGGCGGGGCCCAAACGGCAGGGAGACGGGGTGCGGGGAAAGCGGGCCTGGGCCGCTGGATCTCCGGCGGACGGCCAGGATTGGGTCCGGGCGAGTTGAATCAGGGCCGCCCGATCTGGGATGAACGGCGGGGATCGGGTGGGCGGCCTGGGTCTTTCCTACGGCTAGCTGGGGCGGCGGCGCTCGTCCCCGCGGCGGAGGGCTCGCCGGAGACGAGGGGCGCGGGCGTTTGGCGGGCCTCTGGGGCGACCTGAGTGGCCGGGAAGGTTGGGGAGGGCACGGGGAGTCCTCTGGTGGGGTCTGGGTCGGGGCAGGGGCACCGGAGGGGGGCGGTTCACGGCGGAGCGGCTCGGCGGCGGGATTACTCTACTCCGGCGAGGAATTACACGCGGCAGAGAGCAAAACAAAGGTCGATAGGGGCGGGAGAGGTCCCTTACCTCAAGGCGGGCTCCGGGGACTCCTCGGCGGCGGGAATGGCGCGACGGTGGCCCGGGGCGACGGTGGGGGACCTCCGCGGCTGCACGGGGAACGGCGGGTGAGCGCGGGCAGAGAGAAATAGGGAGGGGGAGAGGGATTTGGGGCGCGTCCCGGGTTGCGGACGTCGGGGCGGAGCTCACCAGGGCAAAGGGCGCGGCGGAGCTCCAACGGCGACGGGGAACCGAGCTCGGGACGGCGGGGGTTATGGCGGCGGCGCTCTGCGTGCGCGCAGCGAGGGGGAAAGAGGGTCTACTGGAGCGCAAATGGGGGAGGGGGAGAGGGCGAGTGGGGCTCGGGGCTCAAGTGGCCAGGGGCGGGTCAGTTGCGAGCTCCACGCGCGACGTGGGCGCGGGGAAGGCGGGCGCGCGCAGCTCGGCGGCGGTTACGCGGGGACGACGGGGCTGACAGCCCGGGCCCGCGAGCAGAGAGAGAGAGAGAAGAGCGGAGGCGGGCGCGCGAGAAGCGGCTGCGGTGACGGGCGGGCCCGCCAGGGCAGAGAGAGCGGGGGAAGAGGGCGCGCGCGCGGGATTGGGCCGACTGGGCCGAAAGGCCGAGGAGGGCGGGGGAGTGGGCTTCTTTCCTTTTCTTTTTATTCTGAATTGTTTTCTCTTTTTCTTTTTATTTTCTCCAATTGATTCAAATCCAAATGAGCCACAAATTCAAATCAAACTTTCAAAGAATTATGCACCAAGCAAAAGTGAAATCTAGGGTTCAACATGATGCAACAATTCATACTCCCTTAGGGTTTAACATAATAAACTATAATTACAAATAAGATAAAGCACTTTTCTCCTATAGAAATAAGAAAGAAAAGAATGAGGAAGGATGAGAAAAGGGGAGTAACACCTGAATTTGTGAATATGAGCAAAGAAATTTTATACCCCCAAATTCAGGGTGTTACAAACCTATCCCCCTTAAAAGAATCTCGCCCCGAGATTCAAGGTTGGTCAGCAAAGAGTTCAGGGTATTTGGCCTTCAGGTCATCTTCTCGTTCCCAGGTTGCTTCTTCCTCAGAGTGGTGGCCCCATCTGACTTTGCACATCCTGATGGTGTTCCTCCGGGTGACTCTGTCTGCAAACTCCAGAATCTGCGTTGGCTTCTCTATGTAGGTCAGATCCTCCTGGACCTCCAAACCCTCCACTGGCAACTGTTCTTCTGGTACTCGCAGACACTTCTTCAATTGCGACACGTGGAACACATTGTGCACTGCCGACAAACTTTCTGGTAGGTCAAGCTGGTAGGCCACTTCTCCACGCTTTGCTTGAATCTGATATGGTCCGACGTACCGGGGTGCTAACTTGCCTTTAACTCCGAACCTTCTGACTCCCCTGATAGGTGACACCTTCAGATAGACGTAGTCTCCCACTTCAAAACTCAGTTCTCTTCTCCTTCTGTCCGCATAGCTTTGCTGTCTTGACTGGGCTATCTTCAGGTTCTCCCGAACCATCTTGATATTTTCTTCGGCTTCAAGCAAAATGTCGGGGCCAAACACCTGTCTCTCTCCAGGCTGGTCCCAATGCAGCGGAGTCCTACAACTCCGTCCATAGAGCGCCTGAAAAGGTGACATCTTCAAGCTGGCCTGGTAACTATTGTTGTAGGAGAATTCTGCATAAGGTAACCTTTTGTCCCATCCTGACTTGTCTTGCAACGCACAGGCTCTCAACATGTCTTCTAGGATCTGATTAGTTCTTTCAGTCTGACCGTCTGTCTGCGGGTGATAAGCTGAGCTGAAGTTCAAATGCGTGCCCAAAGCTTCTTGTAGCTGCTGCCAAAAATGAGAGGTGAACTGCGTTCCTCGATCTGACACTATCTTCTTCGGCACACCATGAAGGCAGACTATCCGTGACATGTATAACTCAGCTAACGTTGCTCCGATGTATGTTGTCTTCACAGGTATGAAATGGGCCACCTTTGTTAATCGGTCCACAACCACCCAGATGGAGTCATAACCGGCCCGGGTACGAGGTAGGCCAACTATAAAATCCATCCCGATCTCATCCCACTTCCACTGAGGAATCCGCAAAGGCTGCAACAATCCGGCGGGCCTTTGATGCTCTGCTTTGGTTCTCTGACAGCTATCACAGATGGCGACATATTCTGCGATCTCTCTTTTCATGCCATACCACCAAAACCTCCTTTTTAAATCCTGGTACATCTTCTCACTCCCTGGGTGTATGGAGTAGGCTGTCTCATGAGCTTCCTTGAGGATCAGCTCCCGAATAGGTTTAATGCCGGGAACACACAATCGGTCCTTGAACCATATTACTCCCTCTTCGTCCTCTCGAAAGTCTTTGCCTCTTCCTTCTAAGATCAGCTGCCGGATCTTGTTGATGTTTTCATCATCCTTCTGCCCCTCTTTGATCTCCCGTTCTAGGGTGGGCTCTAATTCCACTGTTACTCCTTGCGTACTGTTCAAGAAACCGAGGCTTAGTCTGTCGAACTCTTTGGCTAACTCGTACGGCATCGGGTACGAGGCCAACATATTAACTTGACTCTTCCTGCTCAAAGCATCTGCAACAACATTGGCTTTGCCTGGATGGTAATGTATCTCCAGCTCATAGTCTTTGATCAATTCCAACCATCTTCGCTGCCTCATGTTTAACTCTGACTGGGTGAATATGTACTTCAGACTTTTATGATCTGTGTAGATGTCGCACTTCTGCCCATACAGGTAATGTCTCCAGGTCTTTAAGGCATGAACCACTGCTGCCAACTCCAGGTCATGTGTGGGATAATTTTTCTCATGGATCTTCAGCTGTCGAGACGAGTATGCTACAACTCTTCCTTCTTGCATCAGCACACATCCCAATCCGGTGTACGAAGCGTCGCAATACACTGAGAATGACTTGTGAACATCAGGCAGGACTAACACAGGAGTTGTAGTCAATCTATTCTTCAGTTCTTCAAATGCTTCCTGACACTTTTGAGTCCATTTAAACTCAACCTTCTTTGCTAGTAACGCTGTCATTGGTCTAGCAATCCTTGAGAAGCCTTCAATGAAACGCCTATAGTATCCAGCCATTCCAATGAAGCTCTTGATCCCACGAACATCCTTCGGTGCTTTCCAGTTCAGGATATCTGCTACTTTCTTTGGATCCACTGCTAACCCATCTTGATTTATGATGTGACCCAGAAATAAGACTTCATGAATCCAGAACTCGCATTTGCCCAGCTTGGCATACAATTGATGCTCTCGAAGTCTTTGCAATACCATCTTCAAATGCTCTACATGATCTTCCTCACTTTGAGAGTATATGAGGATATCATCGATGAACACTACCACAAACTTGTCTAGATAGTCCATGAACACGCTGTTCATCAGGTACATAAAGAAGGCTGGCGCATTTGTCAAACCAAAAGACATAACTGTGAACTCATATAACCCATACTTGGTGATGAATGCCGTCTTCGGTATATCTGAGGGTCGGATTCTGAGCTGATGGTAACCTGATCTCAGATCTATCTTCGAGAATACGCTGGCACCTCTGAGCTGGTCGAACAAATCTTCTATCCTTGGCAGGGGGTACTTGTTCTTGACAGTGACTTCATTCAAGGCTCTGTAGTCTATGCACATCCTTTTGGTACCATCTTTCTTCTCTACAAACAACACTGGGGCGGCCCAAGGCGAGGTGCTTGGCCTGATGTAGCCCTTCTCTAACATCTCATCTATCTGCTTCTTGAGTTCCACCAATTCTGGTCCAGACACTCGATAGGCTCTTTTGGAAATGGGGGCGGTACCAGGGATAAGCTCTATGGCAAATTCAACCTTTCTCTCGGGTGGCATGCCCGTTAGCTCCTCGGGAAACACATCCGGAAAGTCCGACACAACCTTGATGGCCTTGAGCGGGTTGGGCTCTTTACTATCCACTGAAATCTGGTGACAGACTCCCTCTTCTGATTTAGGCATCCATAGCCTGGCCACTACCTCTTCTCCTGACGGGGACTTCAATGTTACGGTCCTCTTGTCACAACTAACATTTGCTTCATACTTCATTAACCAATTCATCCCTAGAATAACATCTATCCCAGGGGTGTCTATTACTATTAAGTCACTGGGGAATCCTATCCCCCTTATTTCCACCATTATATTTGAGCATATTTTATCTGTTTGCACCTTGCCACCAACCGAATTAATCCTCATGGGCGGCATCATTGCCTCTACTGAGATATTATGCAATTCTACCCAGGTTGCAGTGACAAATGAATGAGTTGCACCAGTATCAAATAGCACTTTTGTGGGATGAGATTCGACTGAGAACATACCTACTGCCACATCTGGTGCATCCTGGATTGCTTCGGCCTCCAAGTGGTTCACCTTTCCACGGTTGTACGCTTGGTTACGATTGCCTGCTGTCGGCTGCAGTACACCTTGCCTTGTTGGAGCATTGGGGTTGGTCTGCTGCTGAGCCATCTTCTTTGGGCACTGCATCGCCCAGTGTCCTTGTTCTCCACAGTGGAAACATCCTCTGCCTCCTCCTTGTGCTGGGGCTGCTTGATTGTTCTGATTCGCTGCTGAGGCAGGAAGGCGAGGTGCCTGGTTGTTCTGCTTCTGATACTGATTACCTCCCTGCTGGCTGTGCTGACGATACTGCTGCTGCTGCTGTGGGTACTGCCTCTGAAACTGCTGCTGATGCGGACGCTGATTCTGATTCTGATATCCCTGTGGGTGACCAGGCCTGCCTTGCTGAGACGAACTGCCTGAGAAACGTGGACGGCTGATGCCTCCGGACTGGGGTCCACTCATCTTGCGCTTCCGATCTTCCATATCCTTACACTTCTTCTCAGTCATAACTGCCCTATCGATCAGGTGCTGGAAGGTGGGGAAGGTGTGATTCATCAGCTGGTAATGCAGGGGATCCACCAAACCTCTCATGAACCTGTACTGCCTTTTGGCATCAGTGTTGACATCCTCAGGTGCGTAACGAGATAGCTGCAGAAACTTGTCTCTGTACTCACTAACAGACAGGGGTCCCTGCTTCAGAGCCAGAAACTCCTCCTTCTTCACGATCATCAGTCCCTCTGGCACATGGTACCGACGGAAACTCTCGCTGAATTCCTCCCAAGTGATGGCTTCGGGGTCAGCATGGGTGGCGAGGTAGGACTCCCACCAGGACTGGGCTGCTCCCCTCAGCTGACGGGGGCCATACAGAACCTTCTCCCTGTCGTCACATTGGGCGGTGCGCAGATCCCTTTCCACTGCGCGCAGCCAGTCTTCTGCATCCATGGGGTCAGCAGAATGGGCGAAGGTAGGAGGGTGCCCTCTCATGAACTCACCACGCTTATCCCGTGGCATCTGGGGCATCTGCACTTGCAATTGGGGTTGGGGTTGCTGTTGAGCCTGCTGCATGGCTGCCAGAGTCTGCCCAATGGCCTGCACCGCCTGGGTCTGCATCAAGAACATCTGCTCCACTGACATCGGGGGTGGTGGGGGAGGCTGCCTCTGTTGCTCCTCCTACTGGTCATGCTGCTCTAGCTGAGCACGCCTGTTGCATCGGCGCCTGTTGTCAGACATCTGTGGAAGACATTCATACATCAGCGTTGATCTTACAACCCTTCAGCAAAAGAAGAGAGAATACAGAATTCTTCATGACACTGAGTGAACAAAGAGCTTCACTGATCCTCATTCATGATTCAACACAGCCTCTCAGATAAGAAAGGAAAGTAAGAGTAAAGGGTTTCCCAACTAAACAACTGACTTCATTAACATTACTAGCTAAGCCAAACTGCAGGGGAACCCACATGTTGGCTACAGTCATTACAAAGATTCAAATCAAGCACAAGTTCATCATGACAAGCATGCAAGCAATTGATAAGCAAACTAAACTAAATGGAAGCAACTGATAAGCAAACTAAACTGACTACCTAAGACTGAGACATCTGACTTAAGGATTATTACAAACTCCGACGCTAACGACCTAAGGATCCAGATCTATCCTGGTCTTACAGACAGGGGAACCATAAGTGTGGTGACCACGTGGCGGTGAGCGGTATGGGTGCTGAGTCCCAACAGGAGCGGGGGAACCACCCTCCTGGTGATGGCGCTCTGCCAGCTCAGCACGCAACTCCGCAATCTCCGTTCGAGCCCTGCTTAGCTCGTCCAGAGAGTGATCCAGCTCAGTGTTAAGCACTGCGACTAGGTTGACTGTGCTGCTCAACCTAGGGTTAGCCTCACCAACAGATGAGACAACCACACTCTCTGTGCTGCCAGTAGGGCGGCGGGGGTAGTACCGAAGGTTAAGACCGTCGGCCACGCCACCGAACAAAGAACAGTACTGGGAGAGTGCACGCCGTGCTGCATCCTGCATAGCCGCCTCCGCAGTGTCCCTCTCGGAGATGGAATAGTGCTCCAAAACGGCCTCCGCACCCCGGAGGTCATCCTCCGGACGGCGAACTAGGCAGGTAGCCTCCCAGCGGTCCGGGTACCTCCTGCGACTGTGCTGGTAGACTACACAACGATACTCGATCGACCAGGTGTGCCGGTCGAAAGCCTGGCGCAGCAAGGTGTCGAGTGCGTCGTGGAAGTGACAACCGCGAGCGGCGTCACGGGTGATGGGTCGGGCGACCCATCCTTCCGCCTCCTGCGGCTCAGAAGACTCCGTGCTGTGGTCTGAGTCGTCGTCGTCGGGGTCTCCTCCAGTAGCTCCTCCAACAGCCGGGGCGTCCCGCAGTGGTGCAGGGGGCGCCTCCAGCTGGGCCACAGAGGAACGGGGCCTCACAGACTCCACCTCTCGCTGGGGTGGGGAGGAAGAGCCCTACTGCTCTCTGTGCTGGCGCCGGCGTTCCTGCTCCTCACGCAGGCGGTGGTGCAGCCTCTCCAGGTGACTCGACTGACCAGACACGGTGCGGTGCAGAGGACGCTCCGCAAGTCGAGACGGCAGGAAAGGAATCACCGACTTACGTGCAGTGTGTCTAAGACGAGCCATCTACAAAAGACACCGTAAGCACAAGAGTAAGAGCAGAACTAATATGACAAGTGAATAAACCCAAGATAGAATAAGATAAAAATTTTAACAAGGTATAGTATAGATAGATAGTAAAACATAGGGTGGGTCGAGGTGACCGACTTTTGAAGTAACATCAGATGTCAAGGTGAGGGGGAGGGTCAATAGTCCTTAGTACGACCAGTGCTACTCTAGGTCAGCGGTCCTACAGTCAGCATGGCTTTGATACCACTTATGTCACACCCGGTTTTGGAAGGCAAACCGAATGCGAACTATGTACGTGCCAGGATCAGAACTCACGTACACAGCGATTACATAAATGAACATCATCACACAATGCTCGAATAATAACATAAAAGAGTACTTATTACATCATAGAGTCATAGACATCCACATAGTCATTGTCTTAACAAGTAAATCAAAGTGCTAAACGAAACGCAGTAAAGCTAAGGCCTTCACAGGCAGCTGACTGGGGGTTGCCGCCAACCCACACCTAGAATTCATCGTAGTCTTGGAACTCCTGGAAGTCTCCTTCCACAGCTTCACCTTCCCCTGAGCAGTGGTTACAATGCGGACAACCTGGTGTTTTGTGGTAAAGCAAGGATGAGTACACATCAACGTACTCAGCAAATGTCCCGTTTGGCTGAAGTGGACTAGCTTTATGTGGGGTTAGGCTCAAGCAATTGCTTTTAGTTGGTCAAGTATTTATCATTAGTAGAAGTCAGATTTTAGCATTAACCAACCCGTAAACCATTTCCTCATCGAGGAACAACATCATCATAGTCGAACCAAAACCAAAACATAATCCTTGAATCTCGAACCATCTGTATCTCTAATCAAAGAGGATCCCAAGGCTGCTCTTAACCGTGAGCACGGCTGATATATCAGTTTCACTACCCTCTGCAGAGGTTGTACACTTTACCCATGAGTCATGATTCCCTTTCTACCCGGGGAGAGCTAATCCCCATTGACCACTACCTAGGTGGTCCGGCAGGGCATCACTACGTAGCTTTTACAAAGATTCCCTAAAGATCATAGCTGCCCGTTAGGTTTCTCCAGTTTGATAAACACAGTACCCCTCCCCGCAGGAGAGTGACTAACAAAGAGCAAAACGAAAGAACCTCGGCACTCAGCCTCGGCAGAGCAAGCACTGTGCCTGGACCCCATTGACGGCACGACGGCTAAGCAACTACACCTCTAGTTCATCTAATTAATCAGCTAAGGGCATCCCATTTCACCCTCATGGTTGCACTGTTATCCCGGGTGGTCTCTCAACGAACCAGTCCTTACGGAGAGGTACTCAGGAAACAGCCTGAGCCCCCTAGAGTATCACAAGATCATCAACATCATCAGGATAACAGTATCATAAATAGTCACATCATGTTCATTGATTATGTTAAAGCAATAGCAAAGTGCTAACCATAATAGCCCATAAGGTCATCAAGGATAAAGTAAAATGTAAAGCTAGTCAATCCTTAGGTTTCAAGTAAGTAGTGCGGGGTAGTAAGTTATAAATGAATAGGACATAATGGGACAGAGGACACTTGCCTTCACCAAACTGCTGATCAGGGACTTCCTCTGCAACCTCCTCGGGAAACACAGACTGCTCGTTGTCTACGTAAAGTAATCATTCACACTATGCACTTGGGAAGATAACAAACAAAAAGCAACATTCCAAACATATGCAACAGAGAGATCACAAGTTCATAGTTGAAAAGGGATAGGCACTCTGGTGTTCCCTAGGTCTGGAGTAGAGGACTATACAAAGTGATTCATTATCCACTAATCAAGTTTAAGTCAGTGGTGGAATTAAATCATTACCTGGTTTTAAGTTCCTAAACTTAGGTGTTTAAGTCCATAAACTTAAGTAATCCAACTTTTATTAAAGTCTACCAATTTCTAATTATCTCAAATAAGGTTCCAATAGTCTTAATCCTATCCTAGTGATTAACTATTAATTGGTACATGGAAACAGCAGGGAAACATTGTTTGAATAGATAGACAAAAACATAATGAGCATTTTGCAATTTGAAGCACCTCATTTGGAGTTCATATGACAAAGTTATGAATTTTACAAGTTTGGGGATTAAAATTATACCCTAAATACCTATTTTGAATTAAATAAAAGGTCCAGGGACTTATCTGCGAGAAACCAGGGACGGCGGGTTCAAATTCCAGAAAACCGGGGGTCTCTTTAAGAAAACGCGCGGGCGAAGGGGTATCGGGCTACTACGGCCGTCAGATCTAAAGCGAACGGCCAGGATTAGATCCTGCGGGCGGGGCGCGCGAGCGCGCGGCGGCCTGGGCGACTGACAGGCGGGACCGGGCGGGCAGCGCGGGGCGCGAGCAGGCTGACAGGCGGGGCCGGCGGGCAGAGCGCGCGCGCGGGCGGGCTGACAGGCGGGGCCCAAACGGCAGGGAGACGGGGTGCGGGGAAAGCGGGCCTGGGCCGCTGGATCTCCGGCGGACGGCCAGGATTGGGTCCGGGCGAGTTGAATCAGGGCCGCCCGATCTGGGATGAACGGCGGGGATCGGGTGGGCGGCCTGGGTCTTTCCTACGGCTAGCTGGGGCGGCGGCGCTCGTCCCCGCGGCGGAGGGCTCGCCGGAGACGAGGGGCGTGGGCGTTTGGCGGGCCTCTGGGGCGACCTGAGTGGCCGGGAAGGTTGGGGAGGGCACGGGGAGTCCTCTGGTGGGGTCTGGGTCGGGGCAGGGGCACCGGAGGGGGGCGGTTCACGGCGGAGCAGCTCGGCGGCGGGATTACTCTACTCCGGCGAGGAATTACACGCGGCAGAGAGCAAAACAAAGGTCGATAGGGGCGGGAGAGGTCCCTTACCTCAAGGCGGGCTCCGGGGACTCCTCGGCGGCGGGAATGGCGCGACGGTGGCCCGGGGCGACGGTGGGGGACCTCCGCGGCTGCACGGGGAACGGCGGGTGAGCGCGGGCAGAGAGAAATAGGGAGGGGGAGAGGGATTTGGGGCGCGTCCCGGGTTGCGGACGTCGGGGCAGAGCTCACCGGGGCAAAGGGCGCGACGGAGCTCCAACGGCGACGGGGAATCGAGCTCGGGACGGCGGGGGTTATGGCGGCGGCGCTCTGCGTGCGCGCAGCGAGGGGGAAAGAGGGTCTACTGGAGCGCAAATGGGGGAGGGGGAGAGGGCGAGTGGGGCTCGGGGCTCAAGTGGCCAGGGGCGGGTCAGTTGCGAGCTCCACGCGCGACGTGGGCGCGGGGAAGGCGGGCGCGCGCAGCTCGGCGGCGGTTACGCGGGGACGACGGGGCTGACAGCCCAGGCCCGCGAGCAGAGAGAGAGAGAAGAGCGGAGGCGGGCGCGCGAGAAGCGGCTGCGCTGACGGGCGGGCCCGCCAGGGCAGAGAGAGCAGGGGAAGAGGGCGCGCGCCGGGATTGGGCCGACTGGGCCGAAAGGCCGAGGAGGGCGGGGGAGTGGGCTTCTTTCCTTTTCTTTTTATTCTGAATTGTTTTCTCTTTTTCTTTTTATTTTCTCCAATTGATTCAAATCCAAATGAGCCACAAATTCAAATCAAACTTTCAAAGAATTATGCACCAAGCAAAAGTGAAATCTAGGGTTCAACATGATGCAACAATTCATACTCCCTTAGGGTTTAACATAATAAACTATAATTACAAATAAGATAAGCACTTTTCTCCTATAGAAATAAGAAAGAAAAGAATGAGGAAGGATGAGAAAAGGGGAGTAACACCTGAATTTGTGAATATGAGCAAAGAAATTTTATACCCCCAAATTCAGGGTGTTACAGTGCCCCTGGGGATTGGTGTGGTAGACGCAGAAGTTGTGTAGCAGCAAAGACGCCACTTCCGAGCAGAAGAAAAATCCTTGGAAACAGGACATGTCTGTCCAAGCCAATAGGAAGCAGCGAGATATAAACAATGTTAAGTCTTGGCAGTGAATCAGAAAAAATCTTCGATCGACAGCACTTACAGTTCAGAGCTACATCCGGGTACGTTATAAGCGCTGGCTTGTCCCCGTCTCCGTACACGGCAACAGTCATAGAACCACATCTCGTCCTCACAAGATGTTCCTGGGGAAGAAGAAGAAAAAGTAGTCACCTTTTAGCAGCTATTTCAGCAGCACCGGCACTGACCACACCAAGCCAAAAAGAAGAATAGAAAAAAAGAGAGAACATCATGGAAGTGGAACAGACAAAGTTTGGCAGATTTCAGATGACTCCCATACACATTTACCAAATACAGGTAGTAGTTTTAAGAAGAAACATTAGAATTCTGGCATGCTGTTTCACTGAACGTATTACTATATAAATTGAGTTTCACCGAACCAGTCATCTATCTCTAAGCAGAACGAAAGGGCTAGACTCTACACAACAGCACATAAAGAAACCAAACTCAATTCAATTGCCATCTAATAAACTAACTGAAATCAACCAGTACAAAAAATAGAGCCGCGTGGCCCAAAATTCAAGTTCAAAGACTTTAGCCTATCCTTTGATTGGAATAAATGGCAAGATGTAATCTGCTAGAAGCACAAGTAATGTAATCAAGGTGCCAGATAGTTTACCTTGACTGGAAACGTGACAGATATGAAGTTTGGCTGTCAAGAGTTCCCTAAGCCTCCTGATAGCCTTCACTTTGTTTGCTAGGACATCAAGCAGAGGGATCAAACCTGTGATGGACGCACGTTTAAAAAACTTCATAATATAAATATAAAGCATAAACATAACAATGCATTTTAGGTTTGAATCAATAATGTATTAATATATAATACAAAGATTCAAACCAAATGAACAGACACATCTTGTGCAAAATTCAGGCCCAAAGACATGCCATTCTCAACTCTTTCAGTTTTATCCTACCAATCTAGCATGTCTTTCAGTTTTTTAATCTTTTCAGTTTACTACGTGCAGCGTGGTCAGTGGATTAAGAAGTAGTAGACACCTAATATTAATTAGGGAAAACTGCATAAACACGCTTGCAAATTTAGGGGGTTTTCAAATACCCACTTGCAAGTATTTTGTGTCAAACACCCGCTCCAAATTAAGATGTTGCTGGTCAATTGCACTTGGATGAAGCAGTAAAACAGCTGAAGGAGGATAGAAATTAGTACCAATAACCATCTCCTTCATATTGAAATTTTACTGGTGCGTATGGGCAGATTTAACACGGTGTGAAATTATAGTGCCATGTAATGTCTGGCTTCACTGTCCCACTTGATAAATGAGAACTACATGTATGTAACCTAACAAAAGGAAAACGTAGATTGTTACCAGAGCATCAAAATGGTGGTCCCTTTGCAATCGATCCGGCTAATGTTGTAACCAACTAAAAGAGAAAAAATATGCAAAGAATACTGTCAGTAATAATATCACAGTAGGTTGTCATAGTGTGCACTGAAGGAGATGAAATGCAATGTAATGATTGAAAGTGACAAAATGAACTCTCTGACAGCTAAAATACGTCAGCAGTAAACTTAGTCATGAATTAGTACCAATAACCATCTCCTTCGTTTTGAATTTTTTTAGAAGCTGACCAATACCAAGCAGCAGCAGCACAGCCCAGCAAGACTGCAATGCACTCAACAGACAGGGAATATTTTGCTGAGACAAAAAAACTAAAACAAGCTTTGATTCACCTCTCCAACAGACAGGATCATGAACATCAAATATGTCTACATATTGGAAAACTATGCACCAATTCTTTTGCCAAAAAACTAAAAGGAGCATTGCAACAGTTGCTCTTGAGCATTGCAATGGTCTGCTCTTGTCTTCTTGGCTTAAGCAGTATGGTCTCTATGCTCTTGTCTTGTACATGGCATGCATGTGGGTGTTTCAGAGCCTATCAAAACTCCATCACCGTGCCCCCAGTCTAATCCACATTTGGGATTAACAAATAAGCAAGATGGAACTAAACAGACAGGAACCTAAGCATATCATATTAATAAAAGTGTAGAATGTCTAACAATACCTCTGAGTTGGTACTAATTTCTTCAGGGATTAAAAGAATGGACAGAGGACAGGAACATGAACAACCTTAAGGAATGGTTCATAAAGTGTAAAATGTCTAACAATACCTCTGAGATGAAAAGAACGGTTGTGAATCGGTGAATCTGAGGAGAGTGGGGATGGGTTGGAGGACTCACCTCTGTCCATCCTTTTAATAGCAGTCGATTGAGGCAAGGAAGGGGGCGCAGTGAATGTTGTCACCACGTATGGAATGGGGCGCGTCCACGGATCTCGCCTTCCGGTTTGGTGGGGGGCAGGTCAGGGGCGAGCTTGGAGGGGGGCGGGCTCGGGGGCAGGGTTGGTGGGGGCGCGAAGGTCGCGGCCTTCCTTCCTCTCCCTCACGCGCAACCAGATCTCGCCTTATGGTGATGCCTGGCGGCTTTCCCGGCGGCGACTCGCGCGACCTTCCTTCCTCTCCCTCGCGCGCAACCGGATCTCGCTTTAAGGTGATGTCGCGCGTCTTTCCCGGCGGCGAATCGCGCGGCCTTCCTTCCTCACCCTCGTGCGGCATCACTGTGACGGCTGCTCTTGACGCGCGGAGCGCGAAACTGGTGGCGGAGATTGGTGGCGGGTATCCCGGCGGCGGCTCGCGCGGCTGGTGGGCGCGCGGAGCGTGAATCTGGCGGGGGTGGGCTACCGGGGAAGGAAGGGCGGCGTTGGTGGGGGACTTGACAGCATTTGGGGGAGCCGAGGAAGGAAGGGCACCCGGCAGCGAGATTGGTGGCGGGCGGGCTCGAGGTTGGTGGGGGCGCGGGCGAGATACCGTGACCTTGGCATCAATTCCTTCCATGTCGTGCAAGCGATGGCTGGCGCGTGCGGCGAGATTGGCGCGCGGGGAGGAAGCCGCGTGCGGGGCGGCGGGGGCACGGTGATGTCGTGGACGCCCTCGCTGTACCCTTAAGGTGTAGTAGAGATTAGCATCAACCGATATATACCGGAAGAATGCATATAAACTTTATACCCCAATAAAAAACCCCCAATACACACAAGCTCGGCATTGTATTACTTAACATATGTCATATAAAAGTTATATTAGGGGAAGCATAAGAACAACAAGAGGCTACTTTCATGTCAAAAATGAACCAATACCAAGTTGTTTTTTGTAATAATGTATTATCTTTTTTTCTTTCATACTATTCGTGTGCTTATTATATACTTATCAACCATTACTAAGCAAAGAAGGGAGTAGGAGATGTGCAGAAACAATCATGCTAACCTTTGATAGTAGAATAGAGCACCTCTAAAATGCTTCAGTGGATCCAAGAATGGGAGAGCCTCTAATTGTCGACAAGCTGGGAAATTATTCAAAAAAAATAAAAGTTATATTAGGGGAAGCATAAGAACAGCAAGAGGCTACTTTCATGTCAAAAATGAACCAAAACCAAGTTGTTTTTTTAATAATGTAACACAGCAAAAGAGTAGCCTAAAACAAAAATTTATCCATGAATTGAACTAAGGGATAGGAAAAGGTTTCTGCAAGACTAACACACGACAGGACGTTTATCCATGATTTAATTAGCTGTGAACCCCATTATTAAATAATTAACGAGGCAATAATACAACCCACGACACCATGAGAAATTAGTTGGGTAGATTTGAAAGAGAGGGTTAAGCTTAAGCACTTCGCCAACTGCCCATGCTGTTTTGAGGAAACCTGAATTCTGAGGCAGGATTAAGCACTTTGCAGGTTGGCATTTGAGCTGCTAAGAGCCTAATCGCAGGTTTTATCCAGTATTGTAAACAGCTGCTTGTAGGCTAGATGGATCTAGTACTAAATCCTCTCTTCACTGAAAATCTCAATTCTACACTCATCCGATTAAAAGCACACAGACGCGTGTCGCTGTAATTATGATGTGTTGGCACACTAAGCAACGGTGACTACGAAACATGATTGATGCCTAGGATTTTTAATACTCAGCCAGTCACGTTTTTAACTTGATTAGGTAGCTAATCCCCAATTGAGAATTGGGCATCAAAGGCGATTGCAACACACTGGAGACGCCAAGTTGTTGCTAGCAAGGGGACAGCATGATCCGGCTACATCCCAAAGCGAGCTACGTAGCTATTCCTACCATGTCTTTCCCATGACTTGAAAATTTGCGCAATCAATGTTGGATCTTTTATGGGCTTGGCCCATTTATTAAATAAACTCTATGGTGTGTAATGGTGGAGAATACCAATAGTACCACATTGGAAGTCCAAGGGTCTTTTGCCTTGACTTATATGGTGGGATTTATTCCACTTAACTTGAGAAGTCAAGAAATGGACAAGGGCGTGCCACACGCGCGCGCGCGCGCCGCCGCCGCCGCCGGCCGGGCGTGGCGTGGCGTGGCGTGGCGTGGCGTGGCGTGGCGTGGCGAGGCGAGGCGAGGCAGGCAGGCGAGCGGGCGTGGTGTGGTTGTGTTAATTTTCACTAACCGCGTACGTTAGCCGAGTGACCCTGTCTCTTCGTCTGTCGAGTGACCCTGTCTCTTCGTCAGCCAGCCGAGTGACCCTTCTCCTTCAGCTGCCGACTCATGGCGTGACTCGGCTAGAGCTGGCCGACTCATGGCATAACTCGGCTAGAGCTGGCCGACTCTTGGCGTGACTCGGCGACCTTTCTCCTTCAGCTTCCCTCTGCGAGAGGTTAAATAGAGGAGCACCCCTGTCACTCGGTACACGCGAGAAACACTTTCAGTCTCACAGTCCAGCCGCCGAGTGAGGGTATTTCCATCTCGTGACTCTGCGCGCACAGAGAAGCGAGAGGGCAGGTGCCTCCGAAGCCGGTGCCGTTCGAGACCTTGCACGGGGGATCGGCAATTAGGTTTTTGGGGAGCGTCTACGCGACTGCCCAAAACATCTCCAACATGACAAGGGAAGCTGGACAAGGATCTGGATCATCAGAGCGCATAGGAGGGTATGATCAGTTTATTTACTTACTGTTTTGTATTCTGGAGATTATATATGTTTCATATATTCATCTATGTTGTTTCATATTTACGAATGATTTTATCTTATCTGTTCTGTCTTATTATAATATGATAGATCTGTCTGTTTCAATTTTACAGTCATGTTATTTATGTTTCTATCTGTTTATTTCCAGTTGTTCAGTCAGCTTACATGTTTATCGTATTTATATGATTTATATAATTCACATGCTCTATGTTCTCTTGATTCATATTGGTATGGATCAATTTAAGATCATGATTTCTATGGTTAATTATTTATTATATGTCATCATCATTATGTTAATTTATGGAATTAAAATAATACGGAAAATGCCTATAATTCTAACAATCCAAAAACCTAAAGTTAGGCATTTTTCTGTCAGAGGTTTTGCTGCTGTGCTAAAGCCTGATCCTTTTGATGGTAAAAACTTCTTGATATGGAAAGCTAAAATGGAATTGTGGCTAACTGCAATGTCTTGTTTTCATGCCGCTGAGGGCAAGCCTGCCAACTTACCTCCTGAGGATGAGGCTAAGTTTAAGGCTGAAGACAACCTCTTTCGAGGAGCAGTGATTAGCGCACTTGACACAAAATTCCAGAAAAGCTATATCATCCTTCCCACGGGGAAAGAGCTGTGGGATGCTCTTGTTGGAAAGTTTGGAGTTACTGACGCTGGTAGCGAGCTGTATCTCATGGAGCAGCTGTATGACTACAAGATGGTTGAGAACCGATCTGTAGTGGAACAGGCTCATGAGTTTCAGGCACTAGCTAAGGAACTCGAACTTTTTCCTTGTCCTTTGCCTGACAAGTTTGTGGCTGGCGGTATAATCGCCAAGTTACCACCTTCTTGGAAGGACTTTGCTACCTCTCTCAAACATAAGAGACAAGAGTTCAATGTGGAAGAGCTCATTGGTACTCTTGATGTTGAGGAAAGGGCTAGAACTAAGGACAATGGAAAAGGTGTGGAGACCTCTACTGCTAATGTGGTACAGAAGAGAAATTTCCACAAGTTTAACAAGAAGAAAAACCAGAACAAACCAGAGAACGCGAATAAACCTGTTCAAACAGCATAGTTTAAAAAGAAGAACAACAATAACAAGGGAAAGGGAGGATGCTTTGTCTGTGGCAGTGATCAACATTGGGCAAGAGAGTGCCCTGATCGCAAGTTCACTCAAGACAAGAAATCAGCTAATGTTGTAACCACTGAAACTGAAGGAGGAACATCTGGGTATGGTAATTCTTTACCATTTGTTCTTTCAGTCTGTAATTCACCTGAGTGGTGGATAGACAGTGGTGCAAACATTCATGTGTGTGCTGATGCCTCTATGTTCACTTCCTATCAGGTCGGGAGGTCTGGCGCCTTGTTGATGGGAAATGGGTCGCGTGCTCATGTTCTTGGTGTTGGTACGGTCATTCTGAAGTTTACTTCGGGAAAGACGGTGTCATTGAAGAGCGTGCAGCATGTGCCCTCTATCAAGAATAATCTCGTTAGTGCTTCTATGCTATGTCGAGATGGATACAAAGTTGTTCTTGAATCTAATAAATGTGTTGTGTCGAAACATGGTACTTTTGTTGGTAAAGGATATGACTGCGGAGGCCTGTTCCGCTTATCATTGCATGATGTGTGTAATAAACTGGTGAATTCTGTTCATTTTTTTGATGAGTCAGATTTATGGCATTCACGTTTTTGTCATGCAAGCTTTGGTTGTCTTATGCGGTTAGCAAATATAAATTTAATTCCTAAATTTAACTTGGTCAAAAAGTCTAAGTGCCATGTGTGTGTTGAATTAAAACAACCCCGCAAGCCACACAAGGCTGCTGAGGCGAGGAGTTTGGCACCTCTAGAACTTGTTCATTCTGATCTGTGCGAGATGAATGGAATTTTGACCAAAGGTGGTAAAAGATACTTTCTCACTTTTATAGATGACTCCACTAGATTTTGTTATGTGTATCTCTTAAAAACAAAAGATGAAGCGTTCAATTATTTTAAGGCCTATAAAGCTGAAGTTGAGAACCAACTTGAGAGGAAAATAAAACGGTTAAGGTCTGATCGAGGTGGAGAATATTTCTCTAATGTGTTCGATGAGTTCTACGTGGAACATGGTATTATTCATGAGAGGACACCGCCATTCTCACCACAATCCAATGGGATTGCTGAAAGGAAAAACCGTACTCTAACAGATTTGGTGAATGCCATGTTGAGTACAGCGGGATTATCCAAGGCATGGTGGGGTGAGGCGATTTTGACAGCATGTCATGTCCTGAATAGAGTTCCAACAAAGAACAAAGAAATCACTCCATTTGAGGAATGGGAAAAGAGAAGATTAAATCTCTCATATTTGCGCACTTGGGGTTGCTTGGCTAAAGTGAATGTGCCAATCAACAAAAAGCGTAAACTTGGGCCTAAAACTGTTGATTGTGTATTCCTTGGGTACTCTTTTCACAGCACTGGGTATAGGTTCTTAATTATAAAATCTGATGTGCCTGATATGTATGTTGATACTATCATGGAATCAAAAGACGCAACATTTTTTGAGAATGAGTTTCCCATGAAGAATACACCTAGTGATATAAGTCATGAGACTATAATTCCCCATGAGCACGAACTGTCGATTCCTATAGATCATGCTGAGGATTCTCACGTGCACATCCCTGAGGAGGATGACACTATAGTCACTCGAAAGAGCAAGAGACAGAGGGTTGCAAAATCCTTTGGTAATGACTTTATAGTGTACCTTGTGGAAGACACACCAACTACCATTAGTGAGGCATATTCCTCTCCTGATGCTGACTTATGGAAGGAAGCAGTAAGGAGTGAGATGGAATCTATTATGTCTAATGGAACTTGGGAGGTCGTTGACCGTCCTTATGGTTGTCAACCTATAGGTTGCAAATGGATCTTCAAGAAAAAGCTTAGGCCTGATGGTACAATTGAGAGGTACAAGGCAAGGCTTGTGGCCAAAGGATATACCCAAAAGGAGGGTGAAGATTTCTTTGATACCTACTCACCAGTGGCTCGATTGACTACAATTCGCACATTAATAGCCGTGGCAGCCTCTTATGGTCTTATCATTCATCAGATGGATGTTAAGACAGCTTTCCTAAATGGAGAGTTGGATGAGGAGATCTATATGGATCAGCCAGAAGGGTTTATTGCGGATGGTCAAGAGAACAAGGTGTGCAGGTTGATAAAATCATTGTATGGCCTAAAACAAGCACCTAAGCAATGGCATGAAAAGTTTGATAATACTCTTACAGCAGCTGGCTTTGTTGTAAATGAATCTGACACGTGTGTATACTATCGGTATGGTGGGGGTGAGTCTGTTATGCTGTGCCTTTATGTTGATGACATTTTGATCTTTGGATCAAATCTCAATGTGATTGAGGAAGTTAAAAATCTTCTATCGAGCAATTTCGAGATGAAAGATTTGGGAGAGGCTGATGTCATTCTAAACATCAAGCTTGTTAGAGAAGCTGATGGTGGGGTAACTTTGTTACAATCCCATTATGTGGAAAAGGTATTGAGTCGCTTTGGTTTTAGTGACTGTGATCCTGCTCCAACACCTTATGACCCCAGTGTGCTATTAAGAAAGAATCGGAGAATAGCAAGGGATCAATTGACATACTCCCAGATCATTGGCTCGCTCATGTACCTTGCAAGTGCAACAAGGCCAGACATCTCTTATGCTGTGAGTAAGCTAAGTCGGTTTGTGTCGAAACCAGGAGATGATCACTGGCGTGCTCTTGAGAGAGTGTTGCGGTATTTGAAAGGTACTATGACATACGGTATTCATTATACCGGAAACCCAAAAGTGTTGGAAGGCTATTGTGATGCTAACTGGATTTCTGATGCTGATGAGCTTTATGCCACAAGCAGATATGTGTTTCTGTTTGGAGGTGGCGCTGTTTCCTGGAAGTCTTGCAAGCAGACTATCTTAACGAAGTCTACAATGGAAGCAGAACTCGCAGCATTAGACACTGCTGGGGCTGAGGCCGAGTGGCTTCGTGATTTCCTATTGGACTTACCGGTAGTTGAAAAACCGATATCGGCTATTTCCATGAACTGTGACAACCAAACGGTGATTACAAAGGTTAACAGTTCTAGGAATAACATGAAGTCTACCAGGCATGTTAAGAGGAGATTGAAATCTGTCATAAAGTTGAAAAACTCCGGAGTTATAACTGTGGATTATGTCCACACATCAAATAATCTGTCAGATCAATTCACTAAGGGTCTATCACGCAATGTGATAGAAAGTGCATCGAGGGAAATGGGTATGAGACCCATGTGAGATCTACTCTAGTGGTAACCTGCTCTATGTGATCGGAGATCCCGTGAAGTAGAGTGGTGAAACAAGCTAGGAGTAGATTGTGAGGAAAGATCCCTTCTTTAACTCATTTCTGATGCACATCTTTCCTATCTGTAAGGCAGGATGGTTTTTACCTTAATGTATTCCAAGAGTCTTATAAAGGTGAGATGTTGTCCTACAGAACATCTTCTGAGGAATACACCTATATGAGTCAGACTGCTGGTCACAGTCTATGGGACTTGGGTAATCCCTAAATACTCATGAAAGGCACTGAAGTGTGACTTATATGCTTCTAAACAGCGGGAATACTCTTCTGCAGCCTAGTATCAGCAAAGGATTTGAGTGAATCTTATTTTGCACAAAACTGTCAATTCAAGGCATAGTCCATTGTTCAGTTGTGAATGAGTGAAACTCTTATTCTAGATGGATGTTCAACTTAACAGTCTCCATCGAAACACTGGTATATCAAAGGATTGTGATTCTGATACTTCATCATTACAAACCCTAGAGTTTGGTGGGGATTGTTGGATCTTTTATGGGCTTGGCCCATTTATTAAATAAACTCTATGGTGTGTAATGGTGGAGAATACCAATAGTACCACATTGGAAGTCCAAGGGTCTTTTGCCTTGACTTATATGGTGGGATTTATTCCACTTAACTTGAGAAGTCAAGAAATGGACAAGGGCGTGCCACACGCGCGCGCGCGCGCCGCCGCCGCCGCCGGCCGGGCGTGGCGTGGCGTGGCGTGGCGTGGCGTGGCGTGGCGAGGCGAGGCAGGCAGGCAGGCAGGCGAGCGGGCGGGCGGGCGGGCGTGGTGTGGTTGTGTTAATTTTTAGCACTCACTAACCGCGTACGTTAGCCGAGTGACCCTGTCTCTTCGTCTGCCGAGTGACCCTGTCTCTTCGTCAGCCAGCCGAGTGACCCTTCTCCTTCAGCTGCCGACTCATGGCGTGACTCGGCTAGAGCTGGCCGACTCATGGCATAACTCGGCTAGAGCTGGCCGACTATTGGCGTGACTCGGCGACCTTTCTCCTTCAGCTTCCCTCTGCGAGAGGTTAAATAGAGGAGCACCCCTGTCACTCGGCACACGCGAGAAACACTTTCAGTCTCACAGTCCAGCCGCCGAGTGAGGGTATTTCCATCTCGTGACTCTGCGCGCACAGAGAAGCGAGAGGGCAGGTGCCTCCGAAGCCGGTGCCGTTCGAGACCTTGCACGGGGGATCGGCAATTAGGTTTTTGGGGAGCGTCTACGCGACTGCCCAAAACATCTCCAACATGACAAGGGAAGCTGGACAAGGATCTGGATCATCAGAGCGCATAGGAGGGTATGATCAGTTTATTTACTTACTGTTTTGTATTCTGGAGATTATATATGTTTCATATATTCATCTATGTTGTTTCATATTTACGAATGATTTTATCTTATCTGTTCTGTCTTATTATAATATGATAGATCTGTCTGTTTCAATTTTACAGTCATGCTATTTATGTTTATATCTGTTTATTTCCAGTTGTTCAGTCAGCTTACATGTTTATCGTATTTATATGATTTATATAATTCACATGCTCTATGTTCTCTTGATTCATATTGGTATGGATCAATTTAAGATCATGATTTCTATGGTTAATTATTTATTATATGTCATCATCATTATGTTAATTTATGGAATTAAAATAATACGGAAAATGCCTATAATTCTAACAATCAAAGAACCAAAAGGCGGCGCCCGCCCGCCCCCTGCCTTTGTTCGCTTTACAATGGCGCACCGTCCTCTTCTTTGCCAATGAAATAAGGGCCTGCAAATTTAGTATTATATCCACTGATTTTGTTGAATGAGAGATGGTTACTACTACTACTTCTCTTTTTCTAGATTTGAGAGTCCTGAACTTAATATGAATATGCAGTTTGCATACATGGTTTCTTCCATGAAACTGCCGTGTATGATGTGTTCTTGTTATTGGTCTTTAACTACTATATTTTCCATCTCATTTGATTTTCTTGTCTTTTACCTAACATTTTGTTAAAGGTAACCTTTCTACACTTATGAATTCTATTACGTAAATTCGTGCTTTATTGCAGGGAGCGACTATAGAAGATATGGCTGTCATCATCACACCAGCCACCGATTACAAGCTACCAGCGTTTGTTTTAGCTGATCTAGAGGTAGAACCATGTTACATTCAAATCCCCCATTAGCAAAATTTCTTTTAACAAGCTCAGACTCCTAATGCCACCAACTGCATTATCAGTCAAAAAACACTGGTGGCATGGAATCTGCTCTTCAGAAGGCTGAGGATATTGCAGTTTCTATGTTAGCCAAAGGGTTTGTTCTCGGCATGGACGCAGTTGAAAAAGCAAAGGCTTTCGATGAAAAGCATCAGCTCACATCAACTGCAACTGCCAAAGTCGCTTCCCTTGACAGGACAATGGGCTTAAGCCAGAAGTTCAGCACCGGGACCTTAGTGGTGAATGAGAAAATGAAGGAGATGGATGAGAAGTACCAGGTTGCAGAGAAGACCAAGTCAGCATTAGGTGCAGCCAAACAGACTGTCTCTACTGCTAGTTCCTTCATCATGAGTAACAGGTATATCCTGACAGGTGCAGCATGGGTAACTGATGCCTACAACAAGGTTGCAACCACTACAACTGATGCTAGCAAGTCGATAAAGGAAAGGATGATGGCTGAGCAGGAGGGAGCCAATCAAAGCGGTGAAACCGCAAAAGTTGATTTGCTTGAAATCTCTGAAGCGGATGAGCAAGAGTGGAAGCGCCATGAAGATGACTCTACAAAGAACGTCGTTCAAGAAAGTCCTGAAATGACTTGTCAGGAGAGTGAGCATTAGGCGGGTGAACGTCAAATGACTAATGTAGCAGGTAACTCGAAAACGGGTATAGAGGAGCAGAAAAATCACGAGGGTGAAATAGCAGTAGTATCCCACATGCAAGAAAACATAGATACAGCTGAGAAGGATCCTAGCTGCCACGAGAGTGAAGTATCCAAGGCCAATGTTCATGATAGCGTTCTAATGACAGAGCAAAGTGAGCGAGAGCATAATCAACCCGAAGGTGAATTTGCAAACACTCATGTCCCAGGAAGCCCTGTCACTATTCTGGTCACCGTGTCCACTATTGACGGGAACTCTAGCAACGGTCCCAAGAAGCCTGATTCTGCTGAGGGTTTTCTATGATATGTTATTGTAAATCTAGATTGGGGGTGATGATGATAGTTCATTTCAGCTCTTTCTATTGGATTTGTCATCCTTCTTGCTTAATTGTTCACAGGCAATGATAGTTTTATTCAGCTCTTCAGCTAAATTTTTCACCCTTTAATGTTGCTTTCGGGCAGTAGTTTATTCAGCTCTTGCTGTTGATTTTGATATCCTTCAATGTCGTTTCTGAGCATAATAGAGGCTACAAAGTCGTAGTAGCAACATTTTATTATTCTTTGAATATTATTTCCATGAAGCTACAACTTGAGCTGTCTTCTACATTTCTTGACACAGATTGTTTTACCATCTGTGCTGGAAGTATCATCTTAGTTATTTTTTCAACTTTGCTCCTGTCTTGTTTAGGGAAAAGAAGAATGGGAGGGTGAAGCACCGATCAGGCAACTATAGTCTAGAGGGGTGTGTGAATGTGAGCTGATTCAAAATTTTCCGATGAGAAATCAGCCTACTGCACATTAAACAACTATTTACTTTGAAGGCACTTTTTATGTTTGTCCAAGTTCAGAATTTCCAACTCGCCTTGATCCTACGTAGAACACACTCCGCCCAGAACAATTAAACTAACTCATCAACATGAGGAATAAGAGGTTTGGCCAAAGATCAAATCGTCAGCACGTAATCTTTAAGCAATAAATCCCTAGAACCCTAATCTCAATCAAAGAGTAAAGAGCGAGAAGGACAGGGGGTGAGCAGAACACCTTGAATCGCCGAGGATGAGATTTCCACATCGGGGTACAGCAGGTCCCCGGCCTTCCATGGAGAGCAGCGTGGATCTCGCACAGGAGTTCGCGACCTCGGTAGGAAAGCAGCTCGGTGGGGGAGTGGATCACGGGGTAGAGCAAGTCCCTGTCCTTCCTTGGAGAGCAGTGTAAATCCCTAGAACCCTAATCTCAATCAAAGAGTAAAGAGCGAGAAGGACAGGGGGTGAGAAGAACACCTTGAATCGCCGAGGATGACAAGGGGGTGAGCAGCACCACGGGCTTGGAGAGCTTGGAGAGCGGACGCGCGGTGGCGGACGCCGCGGTCACGACGGTGATGGGCGGGCGGAGCAGGACGAAGGCCGTAGCGGCGGCGACGACCGCGGTGAGGAGGAGCAGGAGGCGGGAGGCGGTGGAGGGCTGGGGTGCGGCCACGGAGGGGGAGAGGAGAGCAGCGGTGGGCCGCGGCGAGTCGTCGGGGGTCCGGACCTCGACTGAGTGGGGCGGAGACGCCATCGGCAGGCGATGCTTTGGGGCGTTGCAGGCTGTCCAGCGGGAGAGAAGATGGGGCGGTGGAGCCTGACAAGCGGCGGTGGCGCAGGGCACTGGAAGTCGCGGCCGCGGGTGGAGGCGAGCAAGCCACGGGCGGGGGCGCAGGGCTGGATGCCGCGGCCGCGGATTAGGGTTTCATGGGAGATGGGCCTCGGACAAATTGGTAGATGGGCCTCACACGGCGCATGTGTCTGTCTTTATTTTTTTGCAAGGTAAAATTAGTACCACATTGCCCATCGGTTGGTGTTGAAACCTGCTTATATGTCTTCCTGTGCGCATAGTAGTACGATTGTTATCACATGGCGCATGTGTCTTCTGGTGCGCGTGACATGTGTAGTAGTACTATTTTTTGTAAAAAATGTGTTATGGGCTAAACCGGGGGCTTGTACGCAGGAGCAAGCGGGCCCTACCTGTCAGAGACCAAACGGCAGAACACAAAAAGGCAGGCTACTATTGCTAACTTAATAAGTAGTAGGGATATGTTAAAAACGACGTCGCAGTCATAGTCTGCACCTTGTAAGATGGGTTGTGTCGTGCTGGCCCGGCACTAGCCCATCGTGCTTCGGGCTTCAAATTGTCGGACCGGGTCAGCACGAATTTCATTCAAGCCGGATCTTATTGGGTCTGTCTCCTAAAATATAGGCCCAGCACGGTCCTAAAACACGGCGTGCTTGCTTCGAGCCGTGCTTTACTAGGCTCGAGACACAATTATCATATATTCACAAAACACTCTCAAGCACAAGTCATATTAACAATAAACAGAAATATAAATTAAACAACATAAGTGAAAGTCACCTAGAGGGGGGTGAATAGGGCGAAACTGAAATTCTCAAAAATAATCACAACTACAAGCCGGGTTAGCGTTAGAAATATAATTGAGTCCGCGAGAGAGGGTGCAAAACAAATCGCAAGCAAATAAGAGGTGTGACACGCGGATTTGTTTTACCGAGGTTCGGTTCTTGCAAACCTACTCCCCGTTGAGGTGGTCACAAAGACCGGGTCTATTTCAACCCTTTCCCTCTCTCAAACGGTCCCTCGGACCGAGTTAGCTTTTCTTCTCAATCACTTGGAACACAAAGTTCCCACAAGGACCACCACAAGATTGGTGTCTCTTGCCTCAATTACAAGTGAGTTTGATCGCAATGAAGAATCAAAGAAAGAAGAAAGCAATCCAAGCGCAAGAGCTCGAAAGAACACAAGCAAATCTCTCTCACTAATCACTAGGGCGTTGTGTGGAATTTGGAGAGGATTTGATCACTTGGGTGTGTCTAGAATTGAATGCTAGAGCTCTTGTAAGTAGTTGAAGTAGGAAAACTTGGATGACTTGAATGCGGGGTGGTTGGGGGTATTTATAGCCCCAACCACCAAACTAGCCGTTTGGTGGGGCTGTCTGTCGCATGGTGCACCGGACAGTCCGGTGCACACCGGACATGTCCGGTGCGCCAGCCACGTCACCAGGCCGTTGGGTTCCGACCGTTGGAGCTTCTGTCTTCTGGGCCCGCCTGGATGTCCGGTGGCACACCGGACATGTACTGTAGAGTGTCCGGTGTGCCAGCGCGCGCGTGCCTGACTTCTGCGCGCTTCTGGCGTGCATTAAATGCGCCTGCAGGTGACCGTTGGCGTGAAGTAGTCATTGCTCTGCTGGTTCACCGGACAGTCCGGTGTACACCGGACATGTCCGGTGAATTATAGCGGAGCAAATTCCCGAGGCTGGCGAGTTCCAGAGCCGCTCTTCCTTGGGGCACCGGACACTGTCCGGTGTACACCGGACAGTCCGGTGAATTATAGCGGAGCGCCTCTAGATTTTCCCGAAGGTGACGAGTTTGACTTGGAGTCCCCTGGTGCACCGGACACTGTCCGGTGGTGCACCGGACACTGTCTGGTGGCACACCGGACAGTCCAGTGCGCCAGACCAGAGGTGCCTTCGGTTATCCCTTGCTCTCTTTGTTGAACCCAATTCTTGGTCTTTTTATTGGCTAAGTGTGAACCTTTGATACCTGTATAACTTGTACACTAGAGCAAACTAGTTAGTCCAATTATTTGTGTTGGGCAATTCAACCACCAAAATCATTTAGCAAATAGGTGTAAGCCTAATTCCTTTTCAATCTCCCCCTTTTTGGTGATTGATGCCAACACAAACCAAAGCAAATATAGAAGTGCATAATTGAACTAGTTTGCATAATGTAAGTGCAAAGGTTGCTTGGAATTGAGCCAATATAAATACTTATAAGATATGCATGGATTGTTTCTTCAATTTTTGACATTTTGGACCACGCTTGCACCACATGTTTTGTGTTTGCAAATTCTTTTGTAAATCCTCTTCAAAGTTCTTTTGCAAATAGTCAAAGGTAAATGAATAAGATTTTACGAAGCATTTTCAAGATTTGAAATTTTCTCCCCTTGTTTCAAATGCTTTTCCTTTGACTAAACAAAACTCCCCCTAAATAAAATTCTCCTCTTAGTGTTCATGAGGGTTTTGATATATCAATTTTGAAAAGCTACTTTCTCCCCCTTTTGAACACAATAAGATACCAATGTTAAATTTATCAATTGAGAATCATACCAATTGAAAAACTCTTTTTTTAAAATTAGATGGTGGTGCGGTGCGGTCCTTTTGCTTTGGGCTAATACTTTCTCCCCCTTTGGCATGAATCGCCAAAAACGGAGTCATTAGAGCCCTTAGAATTACTCTCTCCCCCTTTGGTTATAAATAATTGAGTGAAGATTATACCAAAGACGGAGTCCTTTTCTCCCCCAAAGATGGAGAGTTGCTCGGAGTGACGGCGAATGATGAGTTACGGAGTGGAAGCCTTTGTCTTCGCCGAAGACTCCAATTTCCTTTCAATACACCTATGACTTGGTTTGAAATAGACTTGAAAACACATTAGTCATAGCATATGAAAGATACATGATCAAAGGTATATAAGTGAGCTATGTGTGCAAATCAACAAAAGAAGTTCCTAGAATCAAGAATATTTAGCTCATGCCTAAGTTTGTTAAAAGTTTGTTCATCAAGTGGCTTGGTAAAGATATCGGCTAATTGATCTTTAGTATTAATGTATGAAATCTCGATATCTCCCTTTTGTTGGTGATCCCTTAAAAAGTGATACCGAATGGCTATGTGTTTAGTGTGGCTATGCTCAACGGGATTATCCGCCATGCGGATTGCACTCTCATTATCACATAGAAGAGGAACTTTGGTTAATTTGTAACCATAGTCCCTAAGGGTTTGCCTCATCCAAAGTAGTTGCGCGCAACAATGGCCTGCGGCAATGTACTCGGCTTCGGCGGTAGAAAGAGCTACGGAATTTTGCTTCTTTGAAGCCCAAGACACCAAGGATCTTCCCAAGAACTGGCAAGTCCCCGATGTGCTCTTCCTATTAATTTTACACCCTGCCCAATCGGCATCCGAATAACCAATCAAATCAAAAGTGGATCCCCTAGGATACCAAAGCCCAAACTTAGGAGTATAAACTAAATATCTCAAGATTCGTTTTACGGCCGTAAGGTGAGCTTCCTTAGGGTCGGCTTGGAATCTTGCACACATGCATACGGAAAGCATAATATCCGGTCGAGATGCACATAAATAGAGTAAAGATCCAATCATCGACCGATATACCTTTTGATCGACGGATTTACCTCCCTCGTCGAGGTCGAGATGCCCATTGGTTCCCATGGGTGTCTTGATGGGTTTGGCATCCTTCATTCCAAACTTGCTTAAGATATCTTGAGTATACTTCGTTTGGCTTAGGAAGGTGCCCTCTTGGAGTTGCTTTACTTGAAATCCTAAGAAATACTTCAACTCCCCCATCATTGACATCTCGAATTTTTGTGTCATGATCCTACTAAATTCTTCACATGTAGACTCGTTAGTAGACCCAAATATAATATCATCAACATAAATTTGGCATACAAACAAGTCATTTTCAAGAGTTTTAGTGAATAAAGTAGGATCGGCTTTTCCGACTTTGAATCCATTAGTGATAAGGAAATCCCTAAGGCATTCATACCATGCTCTTGGGGCTTGCTTGAGCCCATAAAGCGCCTTAGAGAGTTTATAAACATGGTTAGGGTACTCACTATCTTCAAAGCCGGGAGGTTGCTCAACATAGACTTCTTCCTTGATTGGTCCATTGAGGAAGGCACTCTTCACGTCCATTTGATAAAGCTTAAAGCCATGGTAAGTAGCATAGGCCAATAATATACGAATTGACTCAAGCCTAGCTACGGGTGCATATGTTTCACCGAAATCCAAACCTTCGACTTGGGAGTATCCCTTGGCCACAAGTCGAGCTTTGTTCCTTGTCACCACACCATGCTCATCTTGCTTGTTGCGGAAAACCCATTTGGTTCCTACAACATTTTGATTAGGACGTGGAACTAAGTGTCATACCTCATTCCTAGTGAAGTTGTTGAGCTCCTCTTGCATCGACACCACCCAATCCGAATCTTGAAGTGCTTCCTCTACCCTGTGTGGCTTAATAGAGGAAACAAAAGAGTAATTCTCACAAAAATGTGCAACACGAGATCTAGTGGTTACCCCCTTATGGATGTCGCCGAGGATGGTGTCGACGGGGTGATCTCGTTGGATTGCTTGGTGGACTCTTGGGTGTGGCGGCTTGGTTCATCATCCTCCTTGTCTTGATCATTTGCATCTCCCCCTTGATCATTGTCGTCATCTTGAGGTGGCTCATTTGTTTGATCTTCTACTTCATCAACTTGAGCTTCATCCTCATTTTGAGTTGGTGGAGATGCTTGCGTGGAGGAGGATGGTTGATCTTGTGCATTTGGAGGCTCTTCGGATTCCTTAGGACACACATCCCCAATGGACATGTTCCTTAGCGCGATGCACGGAGCCTCTTCATCACCTATCTCATCAAGATCAACTTGCTCTACTTGAGAGCCGTTAGTCTCATCAAACACAACGTCACAAGAAACTTCAACTTGTCCAGAGGACTTGTTAAAGACTCTATATGCCCTTGTGTTTGAATCATATCCTAGTAAAAAGCCTTCTACAGTCTTAGGAGCAAACTTAGATTTTCTACCTCTTTTAACAAGTATAAAGCATTTGCTACCAAAGACTCTAAAATATGAAATGTTGGGCTTTTTACCTGTTAGGAGTTCATATGATGTCTTCTTGAGGATTCGGTGTAGATATAACCGGTTGATGGCGTAGCAGGCGGTGTTGACTGCCTCGGCCCAAAACTGATCTGATGTCTTGTACTCATCAAGCATGGTTCTAGCCATGTCCAATAGAGTTCGATTCTTCCTCTCCACTACACCACTTTGTTGTGGTGTGTAGGGAGAAGAGAACTCATGCTTGATGCCCTCCTCCTCAAGGAAGCCTTCAATTTGAGAGTTCTTGAACTCCGTTCCGTTGTCGCTTCTAATTTTCTTGATCCTTAAGCCAAACTCGTTTTGAGCCCGTCTCAAGAATCCCTTTAAGGTTTCTTGGGTATGAGATTTTTCTTGCAAAAAGAACACCCAAGTGAAGCGAGAATAATCATCCACAATTACTAGACAGTACATACTCCCGCCGATGCTTATGTAAGCAATCGGGCCGAATAGATCCATGTGTAGGAGCTCCAGTGGCCTGTCAATCGTCATGATGTTCTTATGTGGATGGTGAGCACCAACTTGCTTCCCTCCTTGGCAAGCACTACAAATCATGTCTTTCTTAAAATGAACATTTGTTAATCCTAAGATGTGCTCTCCCTTTAGAAGCTTGTGAAGATTCTTCATCCCAACATGGGCTAGTCGGCGATGCCAGAGCCAACCCATGTTAGTCTTAGCAATTAAGCAAGTGTCGAGTTTAGCTCTATCAAAATCTACCAAGTATAGCTGACCCTCTAACACCCCCTTAAATGCTATTGAATCATCACTTCTTCTAAAGACAGTGACACCTACATCAGTAAAAAGACAGTTGTAGCCCATTTGACATAATTGAGAAACGGAAAGCAAATTGTAATCTAAAGAATCAACAAGAAAAACATTGGAAATGGAATGGTCAGGAGATATAGCTATTTTACCAAGACCTTTGACCAAACCTTGATTTCCATCCCCGAATGTGATAGCTCGTTGGGGATCCTGGTTTTTCTCATAGGAGGAGAACATCTTTTTCTCCCCTGTCATGTGGTTTGCGCACCCGCTGTCGATAATCCAACTTGAGCCCCCGGATGCATAAACCTACAAAACATGTTTAGTTCTTGACTTTAGGTACCCAAATGGTTTTGGGTCCTTTGGCATTAGAAACAAGAACTTTGGGTACCCAAACACAAGTCTTTGACCCCTTGTGCTTGCCCCCAACATACTTGGCAACTACCTTGCCGGATTTGTTAGTTAAAACATAGGATGCATCAAAAGGTTTAAATGAAATGTCATGATCATTTGATGCACTAGGAGTTTTCTTCTTAGGCAACTTAGCACGGGTTGGTTGCCTAGAACTAGATGTCTCACCCTTATACATAAAAGCATGGTTAGGGCCAGAGTGAGACTTCCTAGAATGAATTCTCCTAATTTTGTCCTCGGGATAACCAGCAGGGTACAAAATGTAACCCTCGTTATCCTGGGGCATGGGAGCCTTGCCCTTAACAAAGTTGGACAATTTCTTAGGAGGGGCATTAAGTTTGACATTGCCTCCCTGTTGGAAGCCAATGCCATCCTTAATGCCAGGGCGTCTCCCACTATAAAGCATACTACGAGCAAATTTAAATTTTTCATTTTCAATTTCATGCTCGGCAATTTTAGCATCTAATTTTGCTATATGATCATTTTGTTGTTTAATTAAAACCATGTGATCATGTATAGCATTAACATCAACATCTCTACATCTAGTACAAATAGAAGTGTGCTCAACGGTAGATGTAGAGGGTTTGCAAGATTTTAATTCTACAACCTTAGCATGCAATATATCATTCTTAGTTCTAAGGTCGAAAATAGTAGCATTGCAAACATCAAAATCTTTAGCCTTAGCAAGCAATTTTTCATTCTCAATCCTAAGGCTAGCAAGAGACATGTTTAATTCTTCAATCTTAGCAAGTAAATCATTATTATCATTTCTAAGATTGGAAATTGAAACATTACAAACATTTGAATCAACCATAGCTAACAAATTAGCATTTTCATTTCTAAGGTTGTCTATTGTCTCATGGCAAGTGCTTAGCTCACTAGATAATTTTTCACATTTCTCAACTTCTAGAGCATAAGCATTTTTAACTTTAACATGCTTTTTGTTTTCCTTGATTAGGAAGTCCTCTTGGGAGTCCAAGAGATCATCCTTCTCATGGATGACACTAATCAATTCATTTAATTTCTCTTTTTGTTGCATGTTTAAATTGGCAAAAAGAGTGCGCAAGTTATCTTCCTCATCACTAGCATTTTCATCACTAGAGGATTCATATCTAGTGGAGGATTTGGATTTAACCTTCTTCTTTTTGTCGTCCTTTGCCATGAGGCACTTGTGGCCGACGTTGGGGAAGAGAAGTCCCTTGGTGACGGCGATGTTGGCGGCGTCCTCGTCGGAGGAGGAGTCGCTAGAGCTTTCGTCGGAGTCCCACTCCCGACAAACATGGGCATCGCCGCCCTTCTTCTTGTAGTACCTCTTCTTCTCCTTTCTTCTCCCCTTCTTGTCATCGCCCCTGTCACTGTCACTAGAAATAGGACATTTTGCAATAAAGTGATCGGGCTTACCACACTTGTAGCAAACCTTCTTGGAGCGGGGCTTGTAATCCTTCCCCCTCCTTTGCTTGAGGATTTGGCGGAAGCTCTTGATGACGAGCGTCATTTCCTCATTGTCGAGCTTGGAGGCGTCGATTGGTTGTCTACTTGGTGTAGATTCCTCCTTCTTCTCCTCCGTCGCCTTGAATGCAACCGGTTGAGCTTCGGACGTGGAGGGATCGTCAAGCTCGTTGATCTTCCGTGAGCCCTTGATCATAAATTCAAAGCTCACAAAATTCCCGATTACTTCCTCGGGAGTCATTAGTGTATATCTTGGATTGCCACGAATTAATTGTACTTGAGTAGGGTTAAGAAAAATAAGTGATCTTAAAATAACCTTAACCACCTCGTGGTCATCCCACTTTTTGCTCCCGAGGTTGCACACTTGATTCACCAAGGTCTTGAGCCGGTTGTACATATCTTGTGGCTCCTCCCCTTGGCGAAGACGGAAGCGACCGAGCTCCCCCTCGATCGTTTCCCGCTTGGTGATCTTGGTGAGTTCATCACCCTCGTGCGCGGTCTTGAGCACGTCCCAAACTTCCTTGGCGCTCTTTAATCCTTGCACCTTGTTGTGTTCCTCCCTACTTAGAGAGGCGAGGAGTATTATTGTGGCTTGGGAGTTGAAGTGCTCGATTTGGGCCACTTCGTCCTCATCATAATCCTCATCCCTTACGGATGGTACCTGTGCTCCAAACTCAACAACATTCCATATACTTTTGTGGAGTGAGGTTAGATGAAATTTCGTTAAATCACTCCACCTAGCATAATCTTCACCGTCAAAGGTTGGCGGTTTGCCTAATGGAACGGAAAGTAGTGGAGTATGTCTATATGTACGAGGATAGTGTAAGGGGATCTTACTAAACTTCTTGCGCTCATGGCGCTTAGAAGTTATGGAGGGCGCGTCGGAGCCGGAGGTAGAAGGTGATGAAGTGTCGGTCTCGTAGTAGACCACCTTCCTCATCTTCTTTATTTTTTCGCCACTCCGATGCGATTTGTGAGAAGAAGTCTTCTTCTTCTCCTTCTTCTTTTCCTTGTTGCGGGACTCTTCCGATGAAGCCTTCCGGTGGCTTGTAGCGGGCTTGTCGCCGGTCTCCATCTCCTTCTTGGCGAGTTCTCCCGACATCACTTCGAGCGGTTAGGCTCTAATGAAGAACCAGGCTCTGATACCAATTGAAAGTCGCTTAGAGGGGGGTGAATAGGGCGAAACTGAAATTCTCAAAAATAATCACAACTACAAGCCGGGTTAGCGTTAGAAATATAATTGAGTCCGCGAGAGAGGGTGCAAAACAAATCGCAAGCAAATAAGAGGTGTGACACACGGATTTGTTTTACCGAGGTTCGGTTCTTGCAAACCTACTCCCCGTTGAGGTGGTCACAAAGACCGAGTCTCTTTCAACCATTTCCCTCTCTCAAACGATCCCTCGGACCGAGTGAGCTTTTCTTCTCAATCACTTGGAACACAAAGTTCCCACAAGGACCACCACAAGATTGGTGTCTCTTGCCTCAATTACAAGTGTGTTTGATCGCAATGAAGAATCAAAGAAAGAAGAAAGCAATCCAAGCGCAAGAGCTCGAAAGAACACAAGCAAATCTCTCTCACTAATCACTAGGGCGTTGTGTGGAATTTGGAGAGGATTTGATCACTTGGGTGTGTCTAGAATTGAATGCTAGAGCTCTTGTAAGTAGTTGAAGTAGGAAAACTTGGATGACTTGAATGCGGGGTGGTTGGGGGTATTTATAGCCCCAACCACCAAACTAGCCGTTTAGTGGGGCTGTCTGTCGCATGGTGCACCGGACAGTCCGGTGCACACCGGACATGTCCGGTGCGCCAGCCACGTCACCAGGTCGTTGGGTTCCGACCGTTGGAGCTTCTGTCTTCTGGGCCCGCCTGGATGTCCGGTGGCACACCGGACATGTACTGTAGAGTGTCTGGTGTGCCAGCGCGCGCGTGCCTGACTTCTGCGCGCTTCTAGCGCGCATTAAATGCGCCTGCAGGTGACCGTTGGCGCGAAGTAGTCGTTGCTCTGCTGGTTCACCGGACAGTCTGGTGTACACCGGACATGTCCGTTGAATTATAGCGGAGCAAATTCCCGAGGCTGGCGAGTTCCAGAGCCGCTCTTCCTTGGGGCACCGGACACTGTCCGGTGTACACCGGACAGTCCGGTGAATTATAGCGGAGCGCCTCTGGATTTTCCCGAAGGTGACGAGTTTGACTTGGAGTCCCCTGGTGCATCGGACACTGTCCGGTGCGCCAGACCAGAGGTGC
Source organism: Zea mays (assembly GCF_902167145.1). Taxonomy (NCBI): domain Eukaryota; kingdom Viridiplantae; phylum Streptophyta; class Magnoliopsida; order Poales; family Poaceae; genus Zea; species Zea mays. The sequence continues at coordinate 74,509,681 of NC_050104.1, read as the reverse complement.
CTTCGGTTATCCCTTGCTCTCTTTGTTGAACCCAATTCTTGGTCTTTTATTGGCTAAGTGTGAACCTTTGATACCTGTATAACTTGTACACTAGAGCAAACTAGTTAGTCCAATTATTTGTGTTGGGCAATTCAACCACCAAAATCATTTAGGAAATAGGTGTAAGCCTAATTCCCTTTCAATAAGCAACAATGAACATAAATAACTTGTTATTAACATTAACTCTCTCAAACAACATAAACAGTAGGACAAACAAGTTTTGAGGAAAAAAATACATTTTATTCCTCGATCTGCCTCGTTAAAAACCTTACACCTCAGTGTGGGGCTCCCTCTGTAAGGAAAAGAGTACAGATCGGTAAAAGTTTTAATGTCCACAGACCATATTACATTAACAATCCACAATAACAGAATGAATTAGATAAAAGAAGTAACACTAATCATGACTGAAATCAGCAAAAGCTTGTTCAATCTCAGGATCTTCAAGTTGATGATGCTTTGTATCTTATGCTCTTTTCCAATCCTTAAGGCAGGTGATGGCCTCCATTGTCTCAGGTGCAAGAGAGGACCTCCTTTGTTCAATAATTCTACCCACTGTGCTGAATGTGGCTTCAGAAGAAACAGTCAAAACAGGAAAAAGAAGAATATCTCTAGCAAAATGAGATAATACTGGGAAACTATACTTGTGTTCCCTCCACCATTCAAGTAAGTTTACCTTATCACCCTTCAAGGTGCGATCAATGGTTGCAAAGTTAGTAGACAAATAATGATTCAATTCAGCATTAGGATTCCACCTTTGATTTACCATTAAGTTAGCAGATTCTTTCCCCTTCGATCTCTTCCATAAGTGGGCTGTCAAAGAACTATCTGAATGTTCTATGTCATGTTCATCCATTGCTCCTGTAACATCACTTTCAGCATATTTGTTATAGTAAAAGCCAAAAACACGAAATAATCCATCTTTCACATGATTAAAAGCATCTGAGTAGTCCATATCTAGCAAGTCACCAATTCCTTCTAAAGCAGTTTGTAACCCATCAAGTTTTTTTCTAGGATCCTGAATAGTTGAAAAGCAATATATATGGGATATGTTATCAAAGTATTTTAGAAATTTTAACTCCATTGGAGCAACAACAGTGCAAAGAAGGGAATCAGATTTATGCTTAGCAAATGACTCAGCAATTAACCAAATGTAATCAATGACTAAGCAAGATGTAGGATAGTAAACACCTGATAGAACATTTGTGGCTACATAAAAGGGCATCAAGAATTCTCTAAAATGTTTCACCATATACCAATCAGCCTCAGTTAGCACCAAATCAGTATCAAGAGCATTAGCATTCACAAAGACAGTTATAATTTTTCCATAACCTTCTAGTTTCTTAAGCATAAGATAGGTCTGTTGGGGGCCTTCGTCTTCTGAAGGTCCTCAAAAACATGATTTAACAATGTTTCTGGAGTATAATACATAAACAGGTACCTTCGGACTCGGATCAGAACCACAATGTAAAGAAGTACGAAGAATACGATGGTTGGCGCAGAGCCAAAGTTGTGCGCAGGGGACCTTCGGCATGATAGCGGAAAGGGGAACCGACTTAAAAGGAAAAAGGCTATTTGGACCTCGATGGATTACTATAGAGTTATTAGCAAATGTAAAGGGCATGAATGTAATTTTACATGGGCTGCATCCCGTGCCTATAAATAGATGAACAGTGCTCCCCTATTGTTCACGCTGACTTGTCATTCTGCTTTTGCGTCACGCTTGTACTTTTACCTTCTTTCAAGCCGAAGGTACATTTGTAATTTGATATCATTTCTATTTTTCCATGATAATAGAATAGAAATGAGTTTACAATAATATATAATTGTTCATGTTATTTCTTATGTTTCATACATTTCTTCTTTCATTAATGTATACTGTGATGATGAAGGTATGTCCTTCAAGACCTTCATCCGAAGATCATTATATCCTAAAGGAAATAACGCTTCGAAGGACGAAGAGCATTAACCATTAACCTTTTTTGTGTTGCCTTGTTCTCAACTCATAGCATTTGAGAGCAAGTCCCCAACATTGGCGCCCACCTCTGGTGAACTCTTTTCGACCACCTTCGGCAAGCACTGACCTTTGTCATGCCACCGAAGAAAGCTTCAGCGACAGGGGCTGCCGCTCTGCAGCCGCTGGACCCGAACCAGGAGACCCTTTCTCTTCGAGAGGCTCGAAGCCAGAAAAGGAAGGCCACTAGTCCAACACCCCAGGAGGACGAGTTGGACCAAGAAATCAGAAACATGGAGATGCTTCATCAACAAGTACAAAGGAAGAAGGAGAAGATGGCCCGACTAGCCGACCTTCAGAGGCAGATTGACGAAGCCACTGAAGAAGTACGCCATCTTGCTCAAGATGAGCAAGAACGAAGGCCCCAACATAGGGAGATTCATCAAGAAGGTTTGTTCGATGATGATGGATGGTATGATGATTCTAATCATGGTACCTTTACTTTTGATGATGCTTCTCCCTTGGCAGCAGAACTGTAGGCTATCCCGTGGCCACCATCATCAAGCCACCTCAGTTTCCAATGTATGATGGGCATTCAGACCCGAAGCAGTTTTTGATGAGTTATGAAGCAACCATATCTTCATATGGAGGCAATGCAGCTGTCATGGCCAAATCCTTCGTCATGGCAGTTAAGAATGTGGCCCAGACATGGTATTCTTCTCTTTGGCCAGGAACTATCACTTCATGGCAGAAGCTCAAGGACATGCTGGTGACAAGCTTCCAGGGCTTCCAGACGAAGCCAGACACAGCTCAGGCTTTGTTTCAATGCACGCAAGATCATGAGGAGTATCTCCAGGCATACGTCCGAAGGTTCTTGCGTCTGAGAGCACAAGCGCCTACAGTGCCCAATGAAATTGTCATTGAGGCCATGATGAAGGGGCTTCGCATAGGACCTATTGCCCAGTATTTTGCTAGAAAGCCTCCACAGACTTTGGAGAAGCTGCTTCAAAAGATGGATGAATACATCCGCGCTGATAATGACTTTCGTCAAAGAAGGGAGGAAGCCTACAGGTTCTCTGAGATGACTAGGGGCTTCGGAGGGAGAATCCACCCAAGGCACGTCAGATCAATCCATTCCACCTAGAATGACGACAGAGGAAGTCAGCAACAGAGGCCACAGTATTCCCGCAAGCTTCGGGGCAGCAACAAAGCTATCTTCGGCCGCCAGCTCCAAGGGGCAGAGGCGTCAGGGACTTTGGAGGAAGGTTTGGGGATCAGCCCAGAAAAATTTATTGCCTATTCTGTGGTGAGGACAAGGGTCATACTACAAGGATGTGCCATGTCACCATTCAGAAATAGAATGAAATAGCAGAAGCTGCAGCCCAATAGAACCAGCCGAAGCAGGTCATGCACACTGCTTCGTATCACTCACCCTACATACCAGAGTATGTGGGTAACCATCCTGCAGCTTCTGTTGCTTCGGCTAGCCAGCCACAGGCATCATGGCAACAACCTCCACCTCCGCCACCACTACAACCTGTGTATTCACGAAGCCAGCAGCCAGAGGGGAGTCAACAGACCCACCAGCAGCGATACTTCAGGGAGGAGTCCGAAGCTCGTACAGTCAACAGTACTGTGCCAGAATCGAAGCATATCTACTGAGAGATATCCTACTCCTGAAATAATTTTTACATTCATTGCCATTTTCTTTTTTTAATATGGAACAATTATTGAAAACTTAGTTCTCTCGTCATTTTCCATTTCTTGTAATAGCTTCGTTTTTGCCATAGTGGAATATATCTTCTACACAGACTCGCCGAAGATACCAAAAATCGTTCTAAGGAACGCGACATAAGTATCACCGAAGCTATAAAAAGTCGTTCTACGGAACGCAGCGTAAGTTGCCAAAGCTACAAAAAGTCGTTCCTAAGGGAGCGCAGTGTAAGTTTTCTGCTCAAAAGTCGTTCCAAAGGGAATGCAGAGCCAAATACCGCCGAAATATAAGGCGAAGCGCGAAAAGTCAACGAGAATACCGCCGAAATAGAAGGCGAAGAAGTTCAAAAGACGTTCCTAAGGGAATGCAGAACTTACAGCGAAAAGTCAGCGCTGATACACCGAATAATAAGCGGTGAAGCCGAAAAATAAACGGAAAAGAGATTGTGTATTCCACTGTGGGGATGTGTGTGTGTGTCTGCGGCACAAAAATCATTTTGCATAGCATAACATCATTACATCATTTCGCATAACATAACATCATACATCATGTTACATCAATGGCACAAGAAGGGGATACAATGTTGACCTTCGGAGGATGCTTCGAAAAAGCGAAGTTGTGCTAAGGCACAAAATAAGTTTTGAAGAAATACAGCTTCATCAGCTCTGACATGGAGGAAAAAATCTATTGTTGACGAAGCATTAATGTTTTTGGCGATACGAATCACTATGATATGGAGGGAAAAATCTATTGTTGACGAAACATTAAAGTTTTTTTGGCGACGTCTGGAGGATTTTTCACGAAGCATAAAAGCTCTTCTTTACGAAGCATGAAAAGAAGGGAAGGTGTTTTTTCGCTGAAGGCTCAAAAACAGTATGTACATAAAAATTTCATGCATCGCAAAGAAATGAGTTACAAAAATATTTATATATTACATTCAAAACCCATGATCACCAAATATTACAAGCATAGTTCAGCAAATATTACATTAATAATCTAGCAATGTTTTTACAATAACTATTCTTCTTCTTTCAAAACTTTATCTGCAGCTTCGGTCAGCAATCGGGTAAGGACTTCGTCTATAATAGTTTCGGCCATGCTAAGAATTTCTGATGATTCTTTTGCCTCTGCTTCGGCCAGTGGCTCGAAGGGCTCTGGGGGAGGAGATAGTTCAGCTGCGGTAGAAAACGTAAATTATTTCGAAGTCGCAAAAGTAAACAACAAAGGTAAAAATCATTAAGTAATACCTATTCGTCTCTCAAGCTCCGCAGCCTGTTCAGCTATTTTTGTTGCTTCTCTAGTGTCGTGAGTGTCTTTTTCACTTTTCTTTATTATTTCGTGAGCCATCCCTCGACCGCCATTCTCCCAAATGTCAGTGAAAAATTTTCCGCCTATTAAGCTTGCCTCGGCCGAGGGATCCTTCGTATCATCAATGGAGAAAGCAGCTTCGGCTTGGGCCAAAGTTTTAACATGTTCGCACCCCGCTCTCTCCAAAATAGCTGCAACTCCCCTCGCGCCAGAAAAGGCGCATACATCCCCACGGCCACTCAAAACTTCTTCAAAAGCTTCGGCTTCGCTGCTGATCCATTCAATTGGGCCCTCAGGATCACCTCTTATGAAGTTGTCCTCGCTTGAATATGCACCAACGTTGGCGAAGCTAGTTTTTATTTTCTTCACGCAGTCCATAGATTTTTCAAAGCATCTTTCCTTGGATATGCGAAGTTCTTCAACGTTCTTCTCTAAATGATTTGTCCATTGTTCGCTAATTCCTCGTTTAGCTTCTGCAACTGCGCACTTCTCTTTAGATTCGGCCAGTTGCTTCCGAAGGTCTTCAATCTCAATTTTTTGGGCTTCAGATTGGGTTTTAAAGTTAGCTTCATCCTTCTTTACTTTATCCACCAATGTAAGCAGAATTTTATATTTTTCCAAAGCTTCGTTCCTCAGCTTAATAACCTCTGTTCGAAGGTTGTTGAAAGCAATAGTGTAGCTCTCGTCTTCGGCATTCTTTTGCGCCCTCAAGGCATTGCTAAGTATTAAACCCTATATGAAAAAATTTAGTATAAGAGCAAAAGAATAATTCAAAATTTATAAACTTCCAAATATACAATTTTTGTACCTTCAGACTGTTATATGCGAGGCTGTCTGCCAGATCGTCCTTCGTCATAGCACAAAGGCCAGCTTCGAGCTTCGGAAAGCCCATACTTCTGGCCATCTCCCGGCAGACAGATAATTCTTTGTTGTCTGGGAGGCAGTATAAGAAGTCATCTTCGTCTGCGCCATTGAACACTAAGGCCCCTTTCGGATACTTCAGTTCTCGGGCATAGTATTTAGCTTAAAAAATCTCTTCTTCAGATAATCTTTTTCCCGAATCGTGTCGTACAATATAATCAAGTACTTCGGAAGATGCTTCAGGAGTAGGAGTGGCAGTTTTTTCAGGCAGAATTTGTTCTGCAGCTTCTTTTTCCGTTTCCTTTTCTCCGGTTTCCAAGGATTTCTCCTTGGCGGGCTGTGAAGGCCCAGCTTCGGTCTCGGCCTGGCTCTTTGCAACTTCAGTTTCGGTTAGTTTTGTCTCAGTCTGTGCTTTTGAAGCTTCGGCAATTTTCCTTGGAGTAGAGCTTGAAGTCTTTATCGTCTCCAGCGCATCTAGTACGTTGACCATCCTTTTCCTCTTGGGGTCGCTGTAAGACCTTTTTGTGCCTTCGGCACTGTCACTTCTGCCGAAGGGCTTATAACTTCTAATATCTTTGTTCCTTCGACCCCTATCTCTTCAATATTATCGGCCTTCGGCTCAGCTAATTTGGCTGAGGATGCCTTCGGCATTGCAGCCGGCTCTTCAATCTTCTGCGTAAGCACAGGTTCTTTGGCTTCAGTAGCCGAAGAGGTCTCACCGCCAAATTCGGGCACTGTGACCGGTTCAATGTAGCGCGGTCGGTGAGTAAGAACCTTCACTTTTCTCCTCTTCGGCGCAGGCTCACTCGGAGCAGCTGAAGTAACATCCTTCCCAGAAGTTGCACTCTTTCTCTTCTGCCCCTTTGGCAGGTAGCGGTAGTCAGGATACATAAATCCGATAGCATCAAAAACTCTATTTAGCCTCTTCTTTTTTTGGCTCCCGAAGGCCGCAGATAGTGCGTTATCTTCAGACTTGGAGTAGGCTCCAAGTAGTTCATCGCTGGTGTTTTCAACGTACTTCAGCCAGTCATCGTCTAGTTCGATAAATTGGTCTCTAAACCTGAAGGTATATTTTAATCGAACCAAACCACCTTCGTTAGGGTTGCCGATGGTCTCTTTTGGCATCTCACAGTTGTCTACCAATGGCCATATCCTGTAGGCCACGTGCTCTTGGACTAAGTCCCTTGTCCCAATAAATGCGCAGACTATGCTGAAGGCCCTCTGGCACGCTTCGGTTACCTCATTAATCTCTACCTTCGGCTTTCGGAGGCCGAAGCGCGACCAGATGGGGCGCATGATGATATCTTTTATATCTTCTCTTGCTTTTAAATCATTCTTCACGTAGAACCATTCTTTCATCCAGTCTCCAGGCCATCTCTTTCGAAAGGTTGGCACTAGGCAGCTTGAGTCTGAGCGGGCAACGAAGCTGTAGCAACCAAAGTTGTTATGATACTGCTCCTTACCCCAGGGCTTCGTCTCATATAAAAGTTCGTGCATGCTGCATAAACATTTTGCACTTGGTTCTAAACCTTGACTCCTCACGGCCCACACGAAGATCCCCATTCTGATAATTGCTTCGGGGGTAATCTGGTGAAGGAAAATCTCATATATCTTTAGAACTTCAACCACAAATCTGCTTAAGGGGAACCGAAGCCCAGCCTTGAAGAAGCTTCGGTAGATTACGACTTCATTCTCTTCAGGAACAGGAACAGTCCTCACAATAGATATGTCTCAAAAATACTTTCCTCTCATGTTATCAAGATGACTGTCTGATAGTCGATTTTTCGAAGACTGTGTGACTTGGTCGCCAGGGCCGATCTTCGGAGTCTTTGCCCCCACTTTCTGCATCATAACTATCGCTGTCATCAGTATCTTCAGATAAGCCTTCTAGAATTTCTTTCGTAATCTTTTCTGTATTTGTCTTTGCAATTGACTCAATGAATCCAGCACTCTTTTCCTCAAGAAGCTTCTCCTCTTCGGTTAGCTTCGCTTCAGCAACTGCTTTCATGTCTTGAGACATCTTATCTTCGGAACTAACGAAAATATGTCCTTAAATCCGAAGTTCAGAGAACTTAAGAAACAAAGCAACTGTTGAAAAGCAAGAGCTAAGAAATCAAGCAAAGCAAAGTAAGCGTACCAAATATGCTCGGGGTGAGTTCTTATTTATACGCCCAGCGCGCTCCAATTTGGAGGGCCCAGGTTGTCATTGAATGTTGCTATTCTAGCAAAGGGAAGGTGTTTTTTCGGACCTTCGGCTTAGGGCCTTCGTCCATATCTCAATCTGAATTCGTTATTCTAACAAATTAACCTTGCGAGGGGCTACTGTTGGGGGCCTTCGTCTTCTGAAGGTCCTCAAAAACATGATTTAACAATGTTTCTGGAGTATAATACATAAACAGGTACCTTCGAACTCGGATCAGAACCACAATGTGAAGAAGTACGAAGAATACGAAGGTTGGCGCAGAGCCAAAGTTGTGCGCAAGGGACCTTCGACATGATAGCGGAAAGGGGAACCGACTTAAAAGGAAAAAGGCTATTTGGACCTCGATGGATTACTATAGAGTTATTAGCAAATGTAAAGGGCATGAATGTAATTTTACATGGGCTGTGTCCTGTGCCTATAAATAGATGAACAGTGCTCCCGTACTGTTCACGCTGACTTGTCATTCTGCTTTTACGTCACGCTTGTACTTTTACCTTCTTTCAAGCCGAAGGTACATTTGTAATTTGATATCATTTCTATTTTTCCATGATAATAGAATAGAAATGAGTTTACAATAATATATAATTGTTCATGTTATTTCTTATGTTTCATACATTTCTTCTTTCATTAATGTATACTGTGATGATGAAGGTATGTCCTTCAAGACCTTCGTCCAAAGATCGTTATATCCTAAAGGAAATAACGCTTTGAAGGACGAAGAGCATTAACCATTAACCTTTTTTGTGTTGCCTTGTTCTCAACTCATAGCATTTGAGAGCAAGTCCCCAACAAGGTCGAATTCCATCTTGTCTTCATATCAAGGCCAAATTTCCTTGATTTCATATTATTTGCCTTGTAATACTCGCCAAATTTATTAATCGTTTGAGGAGTACTAGTTATGAAACGAATAACAGCACGAACATTATCCAAATACTTACTAACAACTGTTATGCCATCCTGAACAACCAGATTAATAATGTGGCACACACACCTTTGGTGGACAACACAACCATATATGTATGACTGCAGATGAGGGGCAAGAGATTCTATCGCATTTGTATTTGAGGAAGCATTATCAAGAGTAATAGACATAATCTTATTCCTTATATTAAAATCATTAACCACCTCAAGAATATGATTAGCAATTGCAGTACCGATATGTGAATCATTCATCACTCTAAAACCTATAACACGCTTATGAAGACAATATAAATTATCCAAATAGTGTGCAGTAACAGAAATATAACTAGCCTTTTGATGTGATAAAGTCCAAATATCTAAAGTTAAAGAAAACGAAAACTGAACTTTTTTTAAACTTTCTTTAAGAGCAGCTAGTTGTTTGCGGTACTGAGACATCAAATTAGATTTTATAGTAGTTCTACTAGCATGTTGGTATTGTGGGCAGAAGGCACGCTGAATCAGATTCTTAAAATTAGGGCTTTCTCCCATCATAATAGGTAAGTCTTCAAAAACAATGTATTTAATAATTTCTTCATGCGCTAATTGTGGATTGTAAACCCAAGTACTTACAGTGCCGTCCGCGGCGAAGTTTAGTTGAGTTTGCACACCTGTACCAAAAGTTTGCCCTGCCTTTTTCAAACAAGCTCTGAAGTGTCGATTCAAATGCCCAGTGCCACCAGTAGAATCTGCACTCAACTCAGTTTTACAATAGTGACATACAACAATATAACTTTTTATACCATTCTCGACAATCTCCCGCTTATCCATATGCTTCCAGCACTTTGCCCTAGAAACAGATGGTTTAGCACCCTTTGCTGACACATCACCACCAATATCCCCATTACCATTAGAAACACCTCCAGTAACATATGATGGTACTAGTAAGGAACTAGAACCAGGTACACCTTTAGAACCAGACACAGGCCCAGTGCCACCACCATTTGCTCGTACTCGTAAGGAGGGACTACAAACAGATCGAGACCCCGTACCTTCCACTTCCATGGTAGGGGAGAGTTTGCTACGAATAGGATCGCTAGAACCATCTATCCTACTACTACCAGAAGATTTTCTAACAACTAACCTCTTCCTCGCCATTGTAGAACAAGTGAATACAGATCTAGCAAGTGACCAGCAAGCAAACTGGGGTAGTGGGTATATAAATAAAGCACGAGGCAACAAGCAAACTAAAACTAGGGTACTAGGACGGGGTAGTGAGTACTAGTGAGCACTGAGCAGCAGCAAGCAAACATTTGTAGAGCACTTGAGCAAACATTTGTAAAGCACTTACTACTATCTCTTGGGAAAAGGCACGAATGTGAACGGGCCGAACAAGGGCACTTTTCCATACCTTGGCGAAGATGCGAAGTCCGTTGAGCACTTGAGCAGTTGAGCTGGCATCGGCGGGACGTTGGCGCTTCGGTTCCTGGGAAACATTACCTGGGAATCGGGATTAGGGTTTCGAGATGCGCACGGAGCTGCGCAAGCGCAACGGATCTGAACAAAGCACATCAGAGATCCAACCATGTCGCATCAGCTGGAAGAGACGATGGCGGGCTGGAGGCTGGATCCTGGAGCGGCGGCGGACGAGGGAGGCGAGAGAAACGAGAGGTTGGGAGAGGAGAGGTCGGGACTCGAGAGAGAAACGAAGTGAATGCCGCCACGTCGTGGCCTCGTACTCGTAAGTCGTAAGACTCGTAACTTTGTCAATGATGAATGTTGTATGTTATTGAGTGGTGTTGTTCCTTCTTGTTTGTTTATGTGATGTTCAGTGATTGATCAAGTAGTTGAGAATCAAGATTTATTCCGTGGAAGAATCTCAAGTATTCTATAAGCAAGGCAAGTGGTCTTCTCCCCCTGCATATTCTGTTTGAACCAATTCAACACATGATAACTAAGTTTACATTCATGATATGCATAATTTGATGTGTTACCTATTCAAATACACCTAACCTTTCTAACCTTATTCCTTGATCAAACCTGGGTATTGTACTTTACTTTAATAGATATGTTATTGCTACAACTTTAACTCTATGCTGGTACTCCTACTGATGATATTAATGTTAAGTTTACATTATTGTTGTTAATCCGATGATTAAACAAGATCATATGATTTAATTGGAACATGGAGTGACCACCCAGGAAAATAGTGCTACCATGGGGGTGGTATGGGACGCCCTTGGTGTCGGTGTTTTGGGTCCGACCGCACACTCGGGGTTCCCCCTCAAGGTGTTTTAGGAGTGGGATGGTGTCGCCGACTGTAGCTAAATGGTTTGTGCCTGATGCACGAGGAACAATGGACAATGTTTACAGGTTCGGGCCGCATGGAAATGCGTAATACCCTACGTCCTGGTGAGTATGCTTTGCGTATGGAATACAAGGTTGCTCTCCAAAGCGTAGAGAGTTGAGGTCGATGGTAGAATAGTAATGGGGTTGATCGTTCTGAAGGGGTGCCCCCTAGGCCTTATATATCCGACCGTGAGGCACTACATGTGGATATGCACCTAAAAGATAGTGAACCGTTTTTGTCTATCTTCCTATGATTCTGCCGACTTATCCTCGCCTGGTTACGTCGTTCAGGGCTGCAGCGCGGGAAAGTCAGATCTTCTGTTGCGATCGCTTGCTCAACGCTGTGGGGTCATCCGGGTTTGCGCCCACCCGGCCTTATGCCGATCTGCTTTACTAGTCGTTTCTCCCAGGCCCATGAAGGAGTGACCTCACGATTTATTGGGCTCTTGGGCCTTTCGTGGGGTCTTTTATCCTTCCAGTGGACCCGAGGGATATCTGTCCCCCACAAGCCCCCGATCTTCGGGCTGATTTTAAGATAATCAGCCCAAAGATCCTAGGTCCAGCTTGCGGTCTTTGTTTATGATAAGATATGCTTTCCAAGCAGTCCGGTAAAAATGATTTTTTACTGTCTCCTTCTGCTTAGATCACTCGTAGACTGGAGCCTTGCTTCATGCTTATGCCTTAGAGGTCGGCATTTATTTTTGTAGGACCCTGGACTTCATTGGGCGCACCGAAGGTGCACCCAATGGGTGTAGCCCCCGAGCTTCGAGTGGATTTTGGAAAATAATCCACTCGAAGGTCTTCATCAGAAAATATTTTTATTTTCCACTTGTACTTTGGTTGAGGACCAATTTTGTCTTCAATCTTGCCTTATGCCTTAGAAGTTGGTGTTGTCTCCTCTTGAAATGGTGGTTCATTGGGTGCACCGGAGGTGCACCCAATGGGTGTAGCCCCCCAGCTTCGAGTGGATTTTTGAGGATAATCCACTCAAAGGTCTTCCTTTCGTGTCTTTTTGTTGAAGGTTATCTTTTCTGCCTTAGAAGTCGGCATTATGTCATCCACATTATGCTTTAAAGGTCAGCATTATGTCATCAATATTATGCTTCAGAGGTCAGCATGTATTTTGTCTTTTGCAGCCGAGTTCGTGATCCGCCCATATCTTGCTAGGTGGTGCAATTTATTTACTCTATGACTGATTGGACATTTGATGGACGTTCCCTGGCTAGTCTTCACGTCGCTTCTGTCGGTCAGATTTTGTACTTCCCCGGCTATATTTGGCTTTCCTCTGATCCTTATTGATATCTCATTTTTGTCTTGAGGTATTCATTGCATGCCCTGCACGGATGTGACAGTTTTGAAAAATATACTGATAATTCCTGGGCGTCCCCCCCCAATGGGTGTGGGCAAGGGACGGCTTGGTACGCTGAGTGTTTTAGCCGGCTGCTTCTGAGTAGTAATGTGATGCGACGGCGGGCGTAATCATATCATCCACGCTGTTGACTGGAGTCCCAATGGGTGTTGCGTTGCATGAAACGGCGTCAGCCGCCTGACGTGTCTTCAGACGGGTTGAAGTGTGTATTGAATGCTTCGCGACTGTTCAGTGACCGTGGTTGGAGGTGAGTGGTTGCCTTCTTCTTCTATAAATAGTACCTTTGCCTCTCTGGTTTTTTCACATCTCTTGCTGTTCTCCGCTGCTTGCTTTCTTCTCCTTCTCGCGCTTCCACCATGGGCAAGAACAACAAGCGCAAGCGTGAGCCGACTCCTCCATCAGAGGACTTTGGCGACTCAGAATACTTAGAGAAGGAGTTCTCCTCTGAGTCTGAGGGGTCTCCGGCTCCCGTCTCTCCCCCAGTGTCGTCCGATGACTCGGACGACTCTCAGGGGATTGCCGCGGAGGTCTGGACTTACATCCGGGCCGTCGAGCGCTCCGGGCTCGAGGGCTCGAATGAGTCAGAGTACTCCTCGGACGAGGAGGACTCATCCAAGGAGGGCGGCGAAGGTGACGACGACGACGACGACGGAGGCGACGGCAGCGACGACGGTGACGGCGGCGGCAGGGGCGGTAGCGGCGGCGGCAGGAGCGGCGACGACCGCAGCAGCAGGGGCAGCGGCGGTGGCGGCAACAGCAAGGGCAGCAACAAGGCCAGTGGCTAAATGCCACTGGTTTTGAGATATTAGTATAGATTAGAAGTAGTATAGTGAAATAATGTAGTAGTAGTAGTAGTAGTGTAAAGTAGTATAGTGTAGCATAGTAGTAGTAGTAGGGGAGTATCAACTCATAATGAGTTGATTTGTAAGTACTATTACTTCCCTTAAATGAAGAATGATTTCGCCTCCTCCTGTGTCCATTGTTTTGTTTCGTTGCAAGTTGATCTCTTTTCGGTGAAGTTGATTTCTTCAGAATAGAGACTAAGTAATTCGGGCATCATATTGCCGCTTTGGAGGTGATGGCCGAGCTATTGTTGTCGATACTTTACGCATTTGAAATAGAGTCCGAGTGATGACGAAACTATGTCAGCGTCGGAACGACTGATGACCACGTCTGCGCTCTTAGAGTTGACAGCCGAGTGTCTTGTGACATTGCCAGCGTTTTTTAGAGATAGCCGCCGAGCGACGGGTGACAACGTCGGCGCTTTAGAGATAGACGCCGAGCGACTGAGGGCATCATCGGCACTTTAGAGGTAAATGCCGAGCGACTGAGGACAACATCAGTGTTTTAGAAATGACAGCCGAGCGACTGAGGGCATCGTCGGCGCTTTAGAGATAAACGCAGAGCGACTGAGGGCATCATCGGCACTTTAGAGGTAAATGGCGAGCGACTGAGGACAACGTCGGTGTTTTAGAAATAACAGCCGAGCGACTGAGGGCATCATCGGCACTTTTAGAGGTAAATGCCGAGCGATTGAGGACAACATCGGTGTTTTAGAAATAACAGCCGAGTTAGAACGGTCTGTGTCAGCCACTTTGAGGGTAACAGCCGAGTGATGATGTGGCACACCAGGGGTTTTAGAAGTAACCGCCGAGTGATGACGTGGCGCGCTGGTGTTTTGGGAGCAACTGTCGGGTGCTGACTGGGTGCTTTTGGAAACGGTATCTGGCTCAGGAATATCCCATAAGTATTGCGCTTTCGGCCGCCTCTGCTTTCCGTGCCCTAGTTCTTGCTTTCCTGCCTTCAGATTCTCTCTGCAATTCGTCTCCCACTCTGTTCGCCGGTAGAATTGAGATGGCGCCCAAGCGGAAAGCCTCGAGTTCATCCGCCGTGGTGATTCCCCCAATCGACCCCAACAGCCAGTTGTCTTTCGCAGGTAACCATATGTCCGTTGTCTCCGAGCCTGACCTTCTCCACCTTGTGTCCATCGGGGTCCTTCCCCCGAGGGAGCTTTGTTCTTGGCGGATTTGCCACGGGGTCACTGTTCCGACAGAGGATACCCACGAGTCCGTGATTTATGTTCCTTTTCTTCTCCGCGGCCTTGGTCTCCCCATTTCTCCCTTTTTCCGCGGCCTCCTTGATTTCTACCGTCTTAACTTGACCCACCTGAATCCCAATTCCATTCTGCAAATTTCCATTTCCATTCATTTATGCGAAGCTTTTCTTGGCGTGCTGCCGCATTTTGGTTTGTGGAAATACTTGTATCACTGTCGCCCTGGGATGGCCGGGGGGCAGCATCAGCTGGTTGGGGGTGCTAGTTTAGAGATGCGCCGTGGGAGGAAGACTGGATATCTTGAAATCCCTCTCAAAGACAGTATCAAAGGATGGCGCTTGGAGTGGTTTATTGTTGAGAATCATGGAAATTCTCTCCCCCCTAGGTCGGGAAGACAGCCGGATGTTCGCACTCCAAGTTGGACCGAATCCCCCACTGATCAGGAGGTGACTGAGGCAGGGGCTCTGCTAGCTGAAGTTGGACTGCTGAAGGAGAGGGGTCTGACTGCAGAGGTTGTGGTTGCTGATTTTGTTTTCAAGAACATTCAGCCGTTGAAGGACAGGGCTCACCCGGCTTATTTGTACCGAGGCCTAGCTGACTCAACTCGGGTTACCAACAGAAGGATTCCCTCTGTAGACTTGGTGAACCGACTTGAGATGATTCTTAGAGGCAAAGTATCAAATGTTGGTGCCCCTGTGGCATACTCGGCCTGGAACCTGCCTCCTTCCAAAGCCTTCACTCATTTTGTTTCAAATCCGCCTGTTGCTGATGGCAGTTTGGGCCTTAGAGTGCGACCCTCTGCTGAAGAAGTTAACACTTTGGTTGCCTCGCTCGGGAAAATTCCTGATGATGAGCGGCAAGTCCACTTTGAGGTACCTTTGGATCCTAGTGACGCAGAGATAAGTGCTATGCTTGATTTGCTAGCTGAGGACTCTTCTGATGCTGCTCCTGCTGGGACGTTGGTGGTGGCACCTCCCCCAGAAACTGATATAACCTTAGATATTCAGAAGCCTGTCAGTACTCGCCCAAGGCGCCCTTCCCGAGCCAATCAACTTGATCCTCCTGCTGATGAGCCGAAAAAGAAAAAGAGACGTCTCCGGCGAGTATCTAGTTTGGATCGGGATGTTGGTCCTTCGGTTCCTGCTGCTGAAGAAGTGCTTGTTCATGAATTTACTGACGTTGAACTCGATGGGGTGCTCTACCTGCTGTTGACCCCAATGGGGGTGCTCCTTCTGCTGCTGACCCCAATGGGGGTGCTCCACCTGTTGCTGATGAAGATGACGGGGAGGAAGAGGATGAGGTCCCTCTGGCTCGGAAGAACAGTCGGCAGTACGTCGCCAGTGGTGAAAGTAGTGGAGTTCCTTCTCCTGCCCTGTCTGCCCTCATTAGTCTACAAGAGTTGTCCCTGGCAAACTTTGATCAGACTCTTGAAGATATGGTTCCAGAAGACCTGCTGTCAGAGCCAGCGGACGATGGTGTGATGGAGGTTTGTGCTGATGTGCTCGACGCCGGGTTGGGATCATCCCGGGCAGCGTCCCGTGCCTCGTCGACCTTAGAGCGCAGTCTCGAGGGTCAGGACACTGACTTGGATCGTCTTGCTTCCATGGAAGTAATTGAGGGACCCTCAGCCTTAGAGGTGGCTACTGCGGAGAACTTGGTCCTCAAGGATGGCATTGACGCTTGCCCAACCCCCGAGAATGTTGCCGGGGATGACTCGGCTCGGGTGGGAAACGCAAGCCACTGCCAAGCTCCTGAGGGTACTGCTGGAGATGATCCGGCTCAAGTGGGTAGCACAAACTATAGCCCAACCCCCGAGGGTGTCCGAGCGGGGTCTCCCTCTTGTACCTCCATGGATGTTCACGCAGGATCTCCTCCACGCTCCGGTTGCATGGTGGTAGCCCAAGCTTTGGACCAGGGAGTCGCTTTAGAGGCTAGCGTTCCCGCTAACCAAGTTTTGGGCTCTGTTGATGGTACCGAGTTGGTCACTGCTGGTTCATTGCAAACTGCTTCGGGTGGCGACCTTATGCTAGGTCATCAATTGATCTCTCACGATTTGGGAGTCCCTTCGTTCTTCTCTAATCTCCAGGTACTGTGGTATATTCTGGCCTGACTTTTTACACCATACGAACTGCTACCAATCACGCTCATACATCCTCCATATCAGGCATTGGTGGACGGAATGGCTAGTCAGCTGAGGTTGCAAGGTGCTTCTGTTCCAGAAGGAGCTTCATCTCTAGCACGTTGGAATCTGGTGTTGCTCCAACATCGTGTCTCTGATTTGGAGGCGACGAATGCTGGTTAGTACTCTTTTGCTTCTCTTTGTCTATCTTATTGAACTGCTTTACATTTTGACTCTTTTTGCTTGATTGTATCTTGCTAGATATGGCTCGGCAGATTTCCATTCTTGAAGAAAAGCATTCTCAAGCCCAGGTTGAACTGGTCCAGCGGTGTTCTGATTTTGAGGAAAAGTATTCTCAAAGCCAGACTGAGCTAGCCTAGGTCTCTGCTGCTCTAAATGACGCTAAGATGCTGAACTCTACTCTTCACACTCAGCTTGATTCTGAAAAGGTGGCTTATGAAACTGTGCCTTGTATTGTTGTGTTCTTATTGCTTGCATGATGTTTGAAGGAGTTGATTCTTGTTTGCAGGAAGAAAAAAGTGTCCTTGTTGCTTCTCGCGACAATCTTGACAGACTGTATCGTGATTCTAGCAACTCGTTGACCATCCTAGAGAGGAGTCATCACTTCACCATGGAGGAGTTAGACAATCATCGTTGTAAGCTGCAGGAATCTACAGATGAAGTGATCCGTCTCCGGCAGTTGATATCAGCTAAGGATGCTGCTATCAAAGAACTCCGTGCTTCCAAGAAATCCATCGCCCAAGAGCTAGAGACTGCTCAACTGGCTGTCAAAGTTGCTGAAGAAACTTCCATCACTCTGAGGGCCCAGCGCGACAGAGCCATGGATAAAGCCATTCGCGCGGGGTGAATCTTGATGAGGAGACCCGGCGTGGTTGTTCCTGATGATATAAGGGCTGACGTGAACGCTGCTCCTGATTCCTCGAGTCGCCCTTCTTCGTCGATTGCTCCTGAGAAAGATATTGCGAAATAGAGAGACATTTTACGTGCTTTGAGCGCGCGGTTAGCATGATCGAGTATTTGTTAGAGGACACCGGTTCAGCATTCGAATGATATTGTTACTCTCCCATTGTTTCGGAATTCGATAGTACGTAATTTTGCAGTAGTAAAGTACTATGTGATGGTTTTGGAACTTGTTTATGGGATATAGAAGTCACCCCTATATGAGTATTCGTAAGCATGCAAAATCGTCTTAAGTCGTTGCTGACTTGAATCGATCGCTTTTGTTAGTAGGGAATAGTGGTCACCCCAAGTTAAGTAAGTGTGAGCATGTTGCACCGCCTTAAGTCGTTGCCGACTTAAGCCGATTGCTCTGTTAGCAGGGCATAGTGGTCACCCCGAGTTAAGTAAGCGTGAGCATGTTGCACCGCCTTAAGTTGTTGCCGACTTAAGCCGATTGCTCCGTTAGCAGGGCATAGTGGTCACCCCGAGTTAAGTAAGCGTGAGCATGTTGCACCGCCTTAAGTTGTTGCCGACTTAAGCCGATTGCTCCGTTAGCAGGGCATAGTGGTCACCCCGAGTTAAGTAAGCACGAGCATGTTGCACCGCCTTAAGTCGTTGCCGACTTAAGCCGATTGCTCCGTTAGCAGGGCATAGTGGTCACCCCGAGTTAAGTAAGCGCGAGCATGTTGCACTGCCTTAAGTCGTTGCCGACTTAAGCCGATTGCTCCATTAGGTAGGGCATAGTGGTCACCCCGAGTTAAGTTAGAATGCAAGTCAATGAACAAACTGAGTATCTTTGAAGCCTTTTTTATTGATGACATATTTCCCATTTTACAGAGTACATCGTCGTCCCGATAGCTTTTGAAATACAGCTAGGGATAAAACTTCCTGAGGTGTTCTATATTCCAAGAGTTCCCAATTTCTGTGCCGTCCATTTGAGTGAGACGGTATGATCCCGGCCGAGTGACTTCTGCTACTATGAACGGTCCTTCCCATAAGGGCGATAACTTGTGTCGTCCCTCCCCCGTTAGAATTCGGCGGAGGACGAGATCTCCTACTAAAAAGGATCGTTGCCGCATGGCTTTGTCGTGATAGCGTCTCAGGGTCTGCTGGTACCGTGCCGATTGAATTACTGCGTTTAGCCGCTCTTCTTCGAGTACATCAACATCTTCCAGCCTAGTTGCTTCGGCCTCTGCTAAGCTTTCAAAAATCAACCTCGGCGCCCCAAACTTGATATCAGCAAGTAGTACTGCCTCTGAACCGTAAACCATGAAGAAAGGAGTGTTCCCATGCAGAGCTTGGCTAGGTTGGGTTCTTAGGCTCCAAACGATGTAAGGCAATTCCCTTATCCACTTTCCTGCGAACTTCTCATTTTTGTCGAAGACCTTTTTCCTGAGTGCCTCCAATATCATTCCGTTAGCTCGTTCAACCTGCCCGTTGGCTCTCGGGTGTGCTACCGAAGCATACTTGATCTGAATGCTTTTTTGCTCGTAGAAATTGAAGAACTCTGAACTCGTGAAGTTGGATCCCAAGTCGGTTATGATACTGTTCGGTATTCCAAATCTGAATATTATGTCTTGTATGAATTCCACGGCTTTAGCTGAGGTTAAAGAAGCAATGGGTTTGAACTCTATCCATTTAGTGAATTTATCGATTGCTACCAGTACATGTGTGTATCCTCCTTGAGCTTTCTTGAAAGGTCCAATCATATCTAGCCCCCAGCATGCAAAGGGCCAAGTCTCCGGTATGGTCTGCAATTGCTGTGCTGGTAGATGTTGTTGCTTCGACAAGTACTGGCAAGCTTCGCACCTCTGAACTAACTCGGCGGCATCACTTTTCGCTATTGGCCAATAGAATCCCGACCTGAAGACCTTCCCGACTAGTGTCTTGGACGTTGCGTGTATTCCACATTGTCCAGCATGAACCTCATCCAGAAGTTGTTTCCCAGTAGACGATAGAATGCATTTCATGAAGATGCCTGATGCGCCCCTTCTGTATAGTGTCTCCCCAATGAGTGTGTAGTGAGCCGACTGTCTGGCGATGCGCTCAGCTGCCCTTTTATCGTCCGGCTCTTCTTCATTCTTTATGTATCTGATGATCGGCCTTCTCCAGTCGTCAGAGCTTGACTCCGGTTGATTCACGATGTTACACTCTTCTGCCTGATCCATTGAGATGCTTGGTTGTGGTATTTCTTGTGCAAAGACTCCAGGTGGGACTTGAGTTCGACTGGATCCTAGCTTGGACAATACATCGGCTGTCGTGTTTCGATCTCTTTCTACATGATGAAATTCCAGGCCTTCAAATTTATCTTCTAGTTTTCGGACGGCAGTGCAATATTTTCCCATTGAATCATTCGAACAGTCCCATTCCTTGTTTATCTGGCTTATGACTACCAAAGAATCTCCATATACCATCAGTCTCTTGATGCGCAATGATATAGCGATGTTCAATCCATGGACCAGAGCTTCATACTCAGCTGCATTGTAGAGGCTGGAAATAGCAACTGGAGGGCATATTTGAGGTGCTCGCCTCCAAGTGCGATGAAGAGAATTCTCGCGCCCGCTCCCTGTAGCTTCAGCGAGCCATCAAAATACATCCGCCATACTTCCGCAGTTTCTGGGTTCTCTGGTACTTGTTGTTCAGTCCATTCTGATACGAAGTCAACCAATGCTTGAGTTTTGATGGCAATGCGAGGTCGAAATTCGATGTCATGAGATCCCAGCTCGCAGGCCCACTTGGCTATTCTGCCAATGGCTTCCTTGTTATGAAGAATATCCCCTATCGGAAAACCAGTGACTACTATGACTTTGTGGTCATCAAAGTAGTGACGTAGCTTGCGGGCAGTTAGAAGTACTGCGTATAATAGCTTCTGAACTTGAGGATACTTTTTCTTTGAGGGACCCAGAACTTCACTGATGAAATAAACAGGATGTTGCACTGGGTAGGCATGTCCTTCTTCTGCTCGCTCGACTACCAACGCGGTGCTTACCACGTGAGTCGTGCAAGAGATATACAGCAGCAGATCTTCAGCTGGTTGAGTTGATGTGGCTCGCCGTGGTGGCTTCAGTACTGGTGGCGTTGTCAAGAATTTCTTCAGTGCATCTAGGGCTTCCTGTGCTTCTGGAGTCCATTGAAACTTGTCCACCTTCTTGAGTAGCTTGTAAAATGGTAAACCTTTTTCTCCCAACCTGGATATAAATCTGCTCAGGGCTGCCATACATCCGGTAAGTCGCTGAACCTTCTTTTGCGATCGTGGAGCTTCCATTTTCATGATAGCTTCAATCTTATCCGGATTAGCTTCAATTCCCCGGTGGCTGACAATAAATCCGAGTAGCTTCCCTGTTGGTACTCCAAAGACACATTTTTCGGGATTAAGCTTCCATCGATATCGCCGCAGGCTATTGAAAACCAGCTGTAAGTCTTCGATGAAGTTTTCCGAGTTCTCTATTTTGATTACCACGTCATCCACGTAGGCTTCCACACGCTTGCCCCAGTGATCGACTAAGCATGTTTGAATGGCTCTCTGATAAGTCGCTCCAGCGTTTTTGAGGCCAAACGGCATGGAGATGTAGCAGAAGGCACCGAATGGAGTGATGAACGCTGTTTTTTCCTCATCTTCCTTTGCCAAACTGATCTGATGATATCCGGAATAGCAATCCAGAAAAGACAGCACAAAACATCCAGCGGTGGAGTCGACCACCTGATCTATCCTAGGGAGCCCGAAGGGATCCTTTGGACAATGTTTGTTGAGATCTGTATAGTCGACGCACATGCGCCAATCCACTTTATTCTTTCTGAGTACAAGAACAGGGTTGGCTAACCACTCGGGATGTAACACTTCTCTAATAAACCCAGCCACGACTAAGCGAGCCAACTCAGCGCGAATGGCCTCTCTTTTGTCGGGCGTGAAGCGACGTAGTTTTTGACGGATCGGCCTTGCTTGGGGATAGACCTTCAGTTTGTGCTCGGCCAGTTCTCTCAGGACTCCCGGCATATCCGCAGGTTGCCATGCGAATACGTCTCGGTTGTCTTGTAGAAACCGGACGAGCGTGCCTTCCTATTTATCGTCCAGGCTGGAGCTGATGATGGCAGTCTTGCATTCATCAGCAAACCCCAGGTTGATCCTTTAAGTTTCTTCAGTTGGCCGCATAGAGGTCGCGGCTTGAGCTTCGTTCGCCGGTGCTGTAAAGTCTTCCTCAGGCTTAGAGTTCGCCTGCGCCGAAGAAGTCGTCGGCGGTTTGGTGGTGAGGGCCGCTTGGATGGCCACTCGGAAACATTCTGCGGCGCCTTGGAAGTCATCGCGCACAGTTATGATTCCTTGTGGTCCTGGCATCTTCAATATCATGTACGTATAATGCGGGATGGCCATGAATTTCGCTAATCCCGGCCTCCTGATGATGGCGTTGTACCCGCAGTCGAAGTTTGCCACCTCGAACCTTAGGAACTCAGTTCTGTAGTTTTCTGGAGTTCTGAAGGTGACGGGCATGTAGATGTGGCCCAGCGGGTATTCCCCTTCAGTCGGCACGATGCCAAAGAAAGGTGTGTCTGACTCGCGGAGCTCTTTGAGGTGAACTCCCAAGCCTTGGAGTGTCCGGGGGATGGTGACGTTGATGCTGCTTCCCCCATCCACTAACACCTTCTTCACCCTACTCTCTCGGATCACCGGATCGACGAGGAGCGGGTACTTGCCTGGGTGGTCGAAGTTGAGCCACTGATCTGCCCGAGTGAAGGTGATCGGGTGCTCCGACCATCGGTACGGAGCGGGAGGACCGGTGGTCGCCACCAGTATCTGGCGATCGTTGAGCTTTTGTTGTCTTTTGTTCTCCTGCGATCCGTGTCCGCCGAAGATGACGTTGACCTCCCTGTCAACGCGTGGGAAGGCTCCTCCTTCCCCCTCCTCCTGCTGGGGTTGTCGTGGTTCTTCTGGTCCTCCCCGCGGCGGAGGAGGAGGTAGAGGTTGGAAGGGCCGGCCGTGCCCGATGGAGTGCTTGAAGTCCCTGCAGTTCCGCAGGGTGTGGCGCATGTCCTTGTGGTATGGGCACTGGGCGTCGAGGATGTCGTCCAGCGTGCGCTCGCCTCCGCGAGGTCCTCCCCGGGCACGAGAGGCAGGTGGTCCGGCGGCGTGCACCTCTTCGCGAGGTCTTTTCTCCCAGCGCTTGTCGGGTTGCTGGTTCGTGTCGCGTCGTGGCACTGCCGGTGCGGGCTTTGCTCCCCCGATGAGGTCCTGAGCTCGCTCGTCAGCGGTGATGTAGAGGTCGGCTTCCCGGAACAGCTGCTCGGAGGTAGTCGGCGCTTTCTGCAGTATGGCTCGGACAAAGGCCGAGTCATTGGATCCTCTGTAGAAGTCCTCGATCACGGCCGCCTACGTGACCTCGGGGATATGATTTCTCATAGTCTGGAACCTTTTGAGGTACGACCGTAGAGTTTCGTCCCCCGGCGCTTGATGGATTTGAGGTCCCATGGTTGCGCTGGCTTGTTGGAGAGGGACTGAAAGTTGGCAGTGAAGCGTCGACTGAAGTCGTTCCAGTCGTCGATGCAGTGTCGAGGTAGATGTCTCAGCCATTGTAGTGCGTCTTGCCCGAGGACAATGGGTAAGTACGTAGTCATCACGTCCTCGGATGCTCCGGCGGCTCGGGCGGTAGTGGTGTAGACGGCCAGCTAGCCTCCTAGATCCTGCTTAGGTTCATATTTGTCGACATTGGATACCTTGAAGTTAGGGGGCCACTGAATGGCCCTAAGGCGTGGAGTAAGGGCTGTCACTCCACACGTGTCCTCCTGTCGTCGGGGATGATGTCTGTCCTAGGGAGGGGAGTAGTTGTTGCGATCCTTCGACCGTCCCCGGGTAGTACCACCAGTCGAGGCTGTTGCTGACTCGGTTCTGGTTGCTTGACTCCGAGCTGGGATACCATGATCCCTGTCGTACTCCTCCCGGCGGCGGATCTCGTTCTCATGTCGTCGTTCACGCGAAGCGTTGATGGAACTTCGCGCATCCCGGCGACTGTTGATGGCGTGTCATAGATCGTTCGGCGGGTGAGCGAGCGGTAGAAGATGGTTGGCTGCCTGGGTGAACAGTCGTCGATAGCCCTCGGCATCAGGAGTCCGAGGGAGTCTATCAGCTATCCGAGCTAGTACCCCTCCGACTTCACTCGGCGTGTTCATGGCTCGGGCGAAGTCGGGATTCAGGTTGCGCCCGAAGAGTGGATTTTCCCGGCGCTGCCTTGCGTCCTGCTCGGCTTGTTCCTGAGCTCGTCGGCGATCACGTCGGCGGGAATTCCTTCGTTCCCTGAAGACGCGTTCCTTCGGAGTTTCCCCTATCTCCGAGACCTCGTCCCGCGAAACAGGTTGCTCCGGATCCCGTTCTCCGGCCTCATGATGTCGTCGAATGTTTCGGCGCCGATTTCTCCGCCGGCGGGATTCCCGCTGAGGTGGTTCTTCTCCGGGCGCGGTCGGCTCGTCGTCGAAGACGGGGGGCGACTCCGCTCTCCCGATGAAGAGGATGTCGGGGTAGAATGGCGCGGCGGTCGTGGCGATCTTCTTCCCGTTCTCCTTTGAGGGCGGAGGAACGGAAAGAACGACTTGCTTCCTCCTGGTCTCTTTCTTCCTTGCGATCTGTGTCCATTCTTTCGTCGGAGAAGTAGACAACGGAGTTTTCCGGGTCAGCGGGCTCTCGGCCCCTGGCTTGCCGAGGGCGATCTTTTTTTGGAGCGCTGGAGGTCGCGCTTTTTCCTTTCTCACCCCGATATTCTTGGAGCGTGTTGGAGTGGACTTCTTCTTTGGTGGATCGGCGATGCGGTGTAGAGTTCCCTCTTCATCTGCTATGGACGAGATCGTTCCAAAGCAGAATACGAATCCGGGTCGGAAGGTGATCTTGCTGTAGAAGACGATGGCCATTGAGCTAACTTGGATCGGCGACACACCCCCTACCTGGCGCGCCAGCTGTCGGTGTTTTGGGTCCGACCGCACACCCGGGGTTCCCCCTCAAGGTGTTTTAGGAGTGGGACGGTGTCGCCGATTGTAGCTAAATGGTTCGTGCCTGATGCACGAGGAACAATGGACAATGTTTACAGGTTCGGGCCACTTGGAAATGCGTAATACCCTACGTCCTGGTGAGTATGCTTTGCGTATGGAATACAAGGTTGCTCTCCAAAGCGTAGAGAGTTGAGGTGGATGGTAGAATAGTAATGGGGTTGATCGTTCTGAAGGGGTGCCCCCTAGGCCTTATATATCCGACCGTGAGGCAATACATGTGGATATGCACCTAAAAGATAGTGAACCATTTTTGTCTATCTTCCTATGATTCTGCCGACTTATCCTCGCCTGGTTACGTCGTTCAGGGCTCCTGCGCGAGAAAGTCGGATCTTCTATTGCGATCGCTTGCTCAACGTTGCGGGATCGTCCGGGTTTGCGCCCACCCGGTCTTATGTCGATCTGCTTTACTAGTCGTTTCTCCCAGGCCCATGAAGGAGTGACCTCACGATTTATTGGGCTCTTGGGCCTTTCGTGAGGTCTTTTATCCTTCCAGTGGACCCGGGGGATATCTGTCCCCCACACTTGGCTAAATAACTAGGGAAGTCTTATGTTGGGTGCTGGTCTTGGTCGATCGGAACAGGGGCATCTGCCAAGCGCTTATATTTCAGGTTCAGGTAGATTGGATACGGACATAGTTCCCAAGCTTTACCCTGCAGACTGAACTATAAGTTTGGGTTACGTCTGATGTGCTTTATGCAGTTTGACCATTTCTAACATCTCCATAGTGAGGACCCTAGGGAAAAGCCTCATAGTGAGACCCTAGCCAGTCACCTTGGAAGTGAATACGAGACTTGCAAACCCAGGATAGAAGGGAATCACGACTCATGGGTAAAGTTGTGTCACCTCTGCAGAGTGTAAAACTGATATATCAGTCGTGCTCACGGTTACGAGCAGCCTGGACCCTCATATGATAATTAAACTTGAAGATGGAAATAAATCGTGATCGGTTTTGTTTAAGCGGTATGCTTAAGTGTTTCTCTCAAGTGGTTGAGCTTCATGTTGATGGTATTTACTCAAGTGGTTTGAGCTTATGATGATTATGAATTATGCTTAATTGGGTTTGGTATATACTTATACTTAGTAATCAGGTATTGATAATAAAATGTTGACCAACTAAAATGCTAACCGCATTAAACTTTAGCCTTACCTTGTTAACCTTGCATTTTCACCCCACTTGCTGAGCCCCCACCATAAGTGAGCTCACCCTTGCTTAATTTTGATCAGAAGTTTGCAGATGGAGATTATGACGATGAAATTGATGGATGTTAGTCTAGTGATACCCCCGATCATCTTCCTGTGGAAGGATGCCCATGTTTCGTTGTACTTTGATGAATAAAGGTTAAGATATTATGTCTGCATAAAAGTGTAATATGTTAATATAATCTTTATTTACACTTTTATGCATTGTTCTTTTGATATATATTACACTTATGACGTCAACATATGTGTGGAAATAGATCCTGGCACACATATGCTATGCATTCGGTTTTGCCCTTAAAACCAGGTGTGACATAATGTCGGCTTATGGCTGCGAGCATATCTGACGGTGGGCTGTTCTGGCTTAGATGATGGGGGCGTTCCTATGAGGCTATAGAGGAGACGAGTCTACGGTTGATGGCTTGAGGCGTTATGGTGGCATGTATTTATTGAGAGCACCTAGAGGGGGGTGAATAGGTGATCCTGTAAAATTCGACCTAAATTCCAACAAGCTTGATTTAAGAGATATTAGCGCAAGTTAATCAAGTCTATGAGGCGAGCTCTTGCGAACACAAGTAATCACAAAGAGAGCAATTATAAGAGACACGTGATTTTTATCCCGTAGTTCGGCCAAGTAGCACTTGCCTACTTCCACGTTGTGGCGTCCCAATGGATAAGGGTTGCACTCAACCCCTTTCAAGTGATCCAATGATCAACTTGAATACCACAGTTTTCTTCCTTAGTCTTTCTCCCGTTTGTGAGGAATCTCCACAACTTGGAGCCTCTCGCCCTTACAATGATGATCACAAAAGAAGCACAGAAGTAAGGGAGGGAAGAGCAACACACACAAGACTCAAATCCAAAGCACAACTACGCACACAAGTCACAACTTGAGCTCGAAGTACAACACACGGAGTTCGCAACTCAAATGGAGCTCAAATTGCTAACACAGAGAATCAAATGCTTGAGAGCGGAGTTTGGATGCTTTAGAATACTCAGAGAATGCTTGGGTGACTCCTCCATGCGCCTAGGGGTCCCTTTTATAGCCCCAAGGCAGCTAGGAGCCGTTGAAGACAATCTTGGAAGGCTAATCTTGCCTTCTGTTGTGTGGTGCACATGACAGTCTGGTGCACCACCGGACAGTCACTGTAGCTGTCCGGTGCGCGATTGTCTTCCAAATAAGGCACAGTCGACCATTGCAGCTTCGGGCTCGATGTCGCACCGGACAGTCCGGTGCCCCCTGCCGACCGTTCGTGCGGGCCACGCGTCGCCCGCGGATTGCGCGGCCGACCATTGCGCTGGCGACCGTTGGCTCACCTGACAGTCCGGTACACCACCAGACAGTCCGATGAATTATAGTCATACACTGCTAGTCTTTTCCCGAGAGCGGCCTTTACACTGGAGACCAGCCTGGCGCACCGAACACTGTTTGGTGCACCATCGGACACTGTCCGGTGCACCACCGGACAGTCCGGTGTGCCAGACTGAGCTGAGTTTTGGCTCCACCGAGCCAAGTCTTTTTGGTTTCTTTTCTTCTTCTTTTTCTCACTGTTTCTAGCACTTAGATAACTTCATTAGTATTCAAAAACAAATGTACTAAGTCTAGAAACATATCTGATGCCTTGATTTGCACTTTTTCAATCTTTGTCACATTAGGACTTAAAGAATATGTGTTGGGCACTTAATCACCAAAACATTATAGAAATGGCCCAAAGGCACATTTCCCTTTCAATCTCCCCCTTTTTGGCATATTTGGATCATTCTTTGCCACCACTTGGTTTGTTTATGCAAATCAAATTCTTTTTCCTACCTCTAAGTCAAACACACTTGTTTGGGCACATAGAGAGTTATTCCAAGCATAAAATTGATCAAGTGCCAAACCCCCCCCCCCCCCCTTTCCCATAATCAAAATTCTCCCCCACAAGAGACCAAATTTTGCAATAGGAGTATTTTGGACAAATCAAAAGTTCTAACTCTATTGTTTACAAAATTCACAAGTGGTTGGTTGATCCATTTGCTTTGGCCTTAATTTCTCCCCCTTTGGCATTAAGCACCAAAACGGGATCATTTTTGGCCCCTTAGCCCCATTACCTCACCAAAAATGTCAATTAAGAGCAAAAAAGGCAATGAGAGCATAAGTATGAACTTGGAGGTGAGTACACTAATACCGGAGTGCAGTGGAAGTCTTTGCATGGTCCAAGTTCACCTTTCCTTTTCAATTCACCTTTGAGACTACATCAAGTATACTCAAATACAAAGGTTAGTCTCAAAGGGTCAAGTTGTAGCATATCTCCCCCTAAATATGTGCATCATTCACACATGGACTTGTGAGGTCCGGGGATCCCTTGCACAACGTGAGCACCATAAATAAGCAACAAATCACATAAATACATGAAGTAACATGATCAAAGGCATAGAACACATGTATGATATAGATCAATCCAAGTTACGCGAATCTAAGACATTTAGCTCACTACGCAACCTGCAAAAAGTTTTCTCATCCAAAGGCTTGGTAAAGATATCGGCTAGCTGGTTCTCGGTGCTAACATGGTACACCTCGATATCTCCCTTTTGCTGGTGGTCTCTCAGGAAGTGATGCCGGATGTCTATGTGCTTAGTGCGGCTGTGTTCAACAGGATTATCCGCCATGCGGATTGCACTCTCATTGTCACATAGGAGTGGGACTTTGCTCATATTGTAGCCAAAGTCCCTGAGGGTTTGCCTCATCCAAAGTAGTTGTGCGCAACACTGTCCTGCGGCAACATACTCGGCCTCAGCGGTGGATAGGGCAACGGATGTCTGTTTCTTGGAACTCCAAGACACCAGGGACCTTCCTAGGAATTGGCACGTTCCTGATGTACTCTTCCTATCAACCTTGCATCCAGCATAATCGGAGTCTGAATATCCAATCAAGTCAAAGGTAGACCCCTTTGGATACCAGATCCCGAAGCAAGGCGTAGAAACTAAATATCTAAGAGTTCGCTTAATGGCCACAAGGTGACATTCCCTAGGGTCGGATTGATATCTAGCACACATGCATACACTTAGCATAATGTCCGGTCTACTAGCACATAAATAAAGCAATGACCCCATCATAGACCGGTATGCCTTTTGATCAACGGACTTACCTCCTTTGTTGAGGTCGACATGCCCATCGGTTCCCATCGGTGTCTTCGCAGGCTTGGCGTCCTTCATCCCAAACCTCTTGAGAAGGTCTTGAGTGTACTTTGTTTGGGAGAGGAAGGTGTCGTCCTTGAGTTGCTTCACTTGGAACCCAAGGAAGTAGTTCAACTCGCCCATCATCGACATCTCAAACTTTTGAGTCATCACCTTGCTAAACTCCTCACAAGACTTTTGGTTAGTAGAACCAAATATTATGTCATCGACATAAATTTGGCACACAAAAAGATCACCATCACAAGTCTTAGTGAAAAGAATGGGATCGACTTTCCCAACCTTGAAAGCATTAGCAATTAAGAAATCTCTAAGGCATTCATACCATGCCCTTGGGGCTTTCTTAAGTCCATAGAGCGCCTTAGAGAGTTTAAACACATGGTCGGGGTACCTGTCATCCTCAAAGCCAGGGGTTGTTCCACATACACCTCCTCCTTGATTGGCCCGTTGAGGAAAGCGCTCTTCACATCCATTTGAAACAACCTAAAAGAGTGGTGAGCGACATAGGCTAATAATATTCGAATAGACTCTAGCCTAGCCACAGGAGCAAAAGTCTCCTTGAAATCCAAACATGCGACTTGGGCATAACCTTTTGCCACAAGTCGAGCCTTGTTTCTTGTCACCACTTCGTGCTCGTCTTGCTTGTTGCGGAACACCCACTTGGTTCCCACAACACTTTGCTTTGGACGTGGCACCAGGCTCCAAACTTCGTTCCTCTTGAAGTTGTTGAGCTCTTCCTACATGGCCAACACCCAGTCCGGATCCTGCAAGGCCTCTTCTACCCTGAAAGGCTCAATAGAAGAGACAAACGAGTAATGCTCACAAAAATTAGCTAAATGTGAGTGAGTTCTTGCTCCCTTGCTTATGTCACCCAGAATCTGATCGACGAGGTGATTTCTTTGAATCGTCGCTCGGACTTGAGTTGGAGGGGTCAGTGGTGCTTCTTCCTCCATAACTTGTTCTTCTTGTGCTCCCCTTGATAACGTGCTTCTTCTTAAGGAACCCGTCCATCATCTTGAGTTGGGGGATGCACCATTGTAGAGGAAGATGGTTGATCTTGCTCCTGTTGTTCCTATGGTCGCACCTTTCCTATCGCCATCGTGCGCATTGCGGTCGTTGGAACATCATCTTCATCTATGTCATCAAGATCAACTTGCTCTCTTGGAGAGCCATTAGTCTCATCAAATACAACGTCGCTAGAGACTTCAACCAAACCCGATGATTTGTTGAAGACCCTATATGCCTTTGTATTTGAGTCATTCCCTAGTAAAAACCCTTCTACAGCTTTGGGAGCAAATTTTGAATGTCTACCTTTCTTCACCAAAATGTAGCATTTGCTCCCAAATACATGAAAGTAAGAGACATTGGGTTTGTTACCGGTAAGGAGTTCGTAGGAGGTCTTCTTGAGGAGGTGATGCAGATATAGCCAGTTTATGGCATGGCAGGCTGTGTTCACAGCTTCCGACCAAAACCGCTCGGGCGTCTTGAACTCTCCAAGCATCGTCCTCGCCATGTCGATAAGTGTCCTGTTCTTCCTCTCTACTACACCGTTTTGCTATGGTGTGTAGGGAGCGGAGAACTCGTGCTTGACGCCTTCCTCCTCAAGATATTCCTCAACTTGCAAATTCTTGAACTCGGACCCGTTGTTGTTTCTTATCTTTTTCACCTTGAGCTCAAATTCGTTTTGAGCCCTCCTTAGAAAGCGCTTTAGGGTCCCTTGGGTTTCTAATTTATCCTATAAAAAGAATACCCAAGTGAAGCGGGAAAATTCATCAACAATTACAAGACCATACTTACTTCCCCCGATGCTAAGGTAGGCAACGGGTTCGAAGAGGTCCATGTGAAGAAGCTCCAGTGGTCTTGATGTTGTCATCACATTCTTGTTGTGATGAGTGCTTCCCACCTGTTTCCCTGCCTGACAAGCTGCACAAGGTCTATCTTTCTCGAAACATACATTGGTTAGTCCTAACACATGTTCTCCTTTTAGAAGTTTATGAAGGTTCTTCATCCCAACATGTGCTAGACGGTGATGCCACAACCAGCCCATACTAGTCTTAGCTATTAAGCATGCATCTAGATCGGTCTCCTCTTTCAAAAAATCAACTAAGTAGAGTTTGTTGTCTAATACACCCTTAAATGCTAATGAACCATCACTCCTAAAGACAGAAACATCAACATTTGTAAACAAACAATTGTAGCCCATGTGGCACAATTGACTTACAGACAGGAGGTCGTACCCTAATGACTCTACTAAAAATACATTTGAAATAGAGTGCTTGCTTGTGATGGATATCTTTCCCAAACCTTTGACCTTGCCTTGGTTCCCATCTCCAAAAATAATCGTATCCTGGGAATCCTTGTTCTTGACGTAGGAGGTGAACATCTTCTTCTCCCCCGTCATGTGGTTTGTGCATCCGCTGTCGATTATCCAGCTAGATCCCCCGGATGCATAAACCTGCAAGGCAATTTAAGCTTAGGTTTTAGGTACCCAACTCTTGTTGGGTCCTACAAGGTTAGTCACAATAGCCTTTGGAACCCAAATACAAGTCTTGTCTCCCTTGCATTTGGATCCCAACTTTCTAGCAACTACTTTTTCATTCTTACATAAAAGCGCAAATGAAGTATTGCAAGCATGGTAAAATGGTAGAAGGTTCATTGCACATTCTCCTAGGCACATGAGGCACAACATTACTTCTCCTAGGCCTATTTCTACCATGCACAAAAGTAGAGCTAGAGGCAAACATAGCATGTGAATTAAAAGTATCATGATCATAACACCTATTATAATGAGCATTCCTAGAAAATTTTCTATCATAAATGTAGGCATGACACTTTTGAGAACTACTAGCCATAGGTGCCTTCCCTTTCTCCTTGTTGAGAATGGGAGCCTTTTGGCTTGTTAAGTTCTTGGTTTCCTTTCGAAAACCAAGTCCATCCTTAATAGAGGGGTGCCTACCAATAGTGTAGGCATCCCTAGCAAATTTTAATTTATCAAAATCAAGTTTGCAAGTCTTAAGTTGAGCATTAAGACTTGCCACCTCATCATTTAGTTTAGCAAAAGAAATGAGGTGTTCATCACAAGAATTAACATCAAAGTCCTTGCATCTATTGCAAATAACTACATGTTCTACACAAGATCTAGTTGCATTTGTCTCCTCTAGCTTAGCATTTAATTCATCATTTAAATTCTTTAAACTAGAGACGGATTCATGGCAAACAGACAATTTAGAGGATAACATTTCATTTCTCTTAATTTCTAGAGCAAGAGATTTTTGAACACTAACAAATTTATCATGTTCTTCATATAAAATATCCTCTTGCTTTTTGTTGGGGACTTGTTCTCAAATGCTATGAATTAAGAACAAGGCAACATAAAATGTTAAATATCAACGCCCTTCGTCCGTCGAAACATTCTCCACAAGGATTTAATGAACTTCGGACGAAGGTCACGAACATAATATTACGAAGGTTTTACCTTCGTAATTAAACATATAAGGATAATACAAAGAAAAGTTAAAACATGAAACATTAAAGGTAAATATCTTGAAAACAAATGACCTCATTCACATATCTTATTATATGAATTTCAGATGTTTGGATACAACGTTTAAGTACATTTATACCTTTGCCTTGACAATCAATAATTCCCGAGTGATGCATTAGCAATTACAGGAATCTGTGAACAGTAAAGGAATATTGTTCACTATTTATAGGCACAGGACACAACTCATGAGGAATTACAATTATGCCCCTCATAAAAGTTTACAACAATGACTCAGACCTTTGAAGGCTAAAAAGACATTTTATCTTTAAGTCGGTTCGACCCTTCGTCTTCGGATATGCTGTATTTCCGAAGCTTCGTGAACGGTGTTGTTGGGGGCCTTCGTCCTCCGAAGGTCCTCAAAAACATGATTTGACAATGTTTTCCGAGTGGATTATGTGAACAGGTATTTTCGGATCCAGAATTATGAATATGGAGCACGGCCAGGACGAAGCCTGAACCAGACGAAGGTCGAGTGTAGCCGAAGCTGTGCGCAGGGAAGCTTCGGCGCGATGGCAGAAGGGGGAACCGACTTAAAGATGAAAAGACTTCGGGGGCCTCGACAGATTTCCATAAGCCGTTAACAAATGTAATGGACATGGATGTAATTTTACGTGGGCTGCGTCCCGCGTCTATAAATAGATGAACAGTACTCCCGTACTGTTCACGGCTGACTTGGCATTTGCTTTTGCGTCACGCTTGTACTTTCTACCTTCTCTCAGGACCGAAGGTACATTTGTAATTCAAAATCATTTCTATTTTTCCATGTTAATAAAATAGAAATGATTTTGCGATGATGCTTATATTATATTTCATGCTTTATACAAGTCCTTCGTCATTATCTGTTATGTTTGCGAAGGTATTTCTCTTGTGACCTTCGTCCCAGACTCATTATTTCCCGAAGGGGACATAATGCTTCGAAGGACGAAGGACTTTAACACTTAACACTTTTTATGTTGCCTTGTTCTCAACTCTTAGCATTTGAGAACAAGTCCCCAACATTGGCGCCCACCTCCGGTGAACTCACTTCCACCTCGAGTCTTCGTGAACACCCTCGGAAGCTATAGACCTTCGCTATGGCGCCGAAGAAAGCTTCAGCGGCTGGGGCTGCAGCACTACAACCGCTGGACCACAACCAGGAGACCGTCTCTCTTCGGGAGGCCAGAAGTCAGAAGAGAAAAGCTGTTAGCCCGACGCTTGAGGAAGAAGAGCTAGACCAAGAAATCAGAGAAATGGAGATGCTGCATCAACAAGTGCAGAGGAAGAAGGAGAAGATGGCCCGCCTAGCTGAGTTGCAAAGGCAAATTGACGAAGCTTCTGAGGAAGTTCGCCATCTCACTCACGATGAACAGAACAGAAGGCCTCATCAGAAAGACCTCCATCAGGAGGGCTTCGTCAACGAAGACGACTGGTATGATAATTTCCATCAGGGAAATTTTGTTTTTGATGATGCTTCTCCTCTGTCTGCTGAGCTGCAGGCTACACCTTGGCCTCCATCCTATAAGCCACCCCAGCTCCCCATGTTTGACGGGCACTCCGACCCGAAGCAATTCTTGATGAGCTACGAAGCAACAGTGTCTTCGTACGGGGGCAACGCTGCAATCATGGCGAAGTCTTTCGTCATGGCCGTCAGGAATGTTGCTCAGACCTGGTATTCCTCCCTTCGGCCAGGAACAATCACTTCATGGCAGAAGCTGAAGGATATGTTATTGACCAGCTTTCAAGGATTTCAAACGAAGCCGGTTACAGCTCAAGCCCTCTTCCAGTGTATTCAGGATAACGAAGAATACCTTCAGGCGTATGTCCGAAGGTTCTTACGATTGAGGGCGCAGGCACCAACGGTGCCCAATGAAATCGTTATCGAAGCCATGATCAAGGGGCTCCGTCCTGGACCTGCAGCTCAATACTTTGCTCGGAAGCCTCCTCAGACCTTGGAGAAATTGCTCCAAAAGATGGATGAGTACATTCGTGCTGACAATGACTTTCGCCAAAGAAGGGAGGAGGCCTTCAGATTTTCTGAGATGACCAGGGGCTTCGGAGGAAGATACTACCCGAGGCATGTCCGTTCCATTCACAACACTCAGAATGATGATAAGGGGAGTCAGCAAAACAGGCCGCAGTGCTCCTCACAGGCTTCGGGGCAACAACAAACTTTCTTTCGGCCACCAGCTCCAAGAGGCAGAGGCGCCAGGGGCTTCGGCGGAAGATTCGGAGATCAGCCAAGGAGACTGTTTTGCCTATTCTGTGGAGAGGGCAAGGGCCACACCACTAGGACGTGCCATGTTACAATCCAGAAGCAAAAGGAACTAGCCGAAGCTGCATCTCAACAAGCTCAGTCGAAGCAGGTTATGCATACTGCTTCGTTTCATCCGCCTTATGTCCCACAATACATAGACAACCACCCTGCGGCTTCTGTAGCTTCGGCAAGTCAACCTCAAGCTTCCTGGCAGCAGCTTCCGCCTCCACCTCCATTGCAGCAAGGTCAACAGCCAGAAGGGAGTCAATACGCTCCACATCAGAGGGACTTCAGAGAACAGTCCGAAGCTCGCACAGTCAACAGCACTGTGCCAGAGTCGAAGCACATTTATTGACATATCCTACCTTTGATAGCAGTCTTTTCTATTGAGTTTTATTTTCTGTGAAGCAAAAAACATTGATAGTTTTCATGTAATAATTTCGTTGTTTCCCACGAGGAAAATCTATTTGCTCCACAGGCCTAAGTTGCTGAAGCCTAAAACTTTTTCCGTTACCAAGGAGGACCTTCGGATTAAAAATCCTTCGGAGTAACAGAAAGTCGTTCTAAGGAACGCAGAGTAAGTTTATGAAGTCACAAAAAGCCGTTCCAAAGGGAGCGCAGTGTAAGTTTTCTGCTCAGAAGTCGTTCCTAAAGGAATGCAGAGCCTACAGCGAAAAGTCAACGCTGATACCGCCTAAGTGAAAGGCGAAGAAGCTCCTAAGGGAGGCTTACAGCGAAAAGTCAACGCTGATACCGTCTAAGTAAAAGACGAAGAAGCTCCAAAGACGTTCCCAAGGGAATGCAGAGCTTACGAATATATTTTATGTGTATCTCCGGAACAAATGTCACATGCATAACATAACATCATCACATCATTTTGCATAGCATAAGCATCATACATCATATTGCATTTGGCAAGAGAAGGAGATACTCTCAACCTTCGAAAGGATGCTTTGAGAAAGTGACATCGAAATTGTACAGCTTCGGAATACAGCTTCGGAGAATATTTTTACGAAACATGGGCGAGCTTTATCAGATCAATATCGAAGTTGTATAGCTTCGGAGTATAGTTTCGAAGAATGTTTTGACGAAGCATGGATGTGATTCATCAGAATAATTTTAACGGAGAATGCCTTCTTCACGAAGCATGAAAAGAAGGGAAGGTGTTTTTTCGCCAAAGGCTCAAAAATGGTATGTATTTAATGTTTCATGCATCGTAAAGAATTCAATAATGAAAGGAGATTTGTATATTACATTCAAATGTACAAAGTGTTACATAGATTACACTTTAAATGATTTTTCCAAATAGCATCTAATTTTCTCTCAATACTTCTTCGGCGGTCTCATTTAGAAGTTGGTCAACAACCTTGTCCAAGATAGTTTCGGCCATTTGTTTAATTTCTTCGTCGACATTTGATCCAGCAGTTTCTGAGGGAAGAGAACACTTCTTCATTACTTTTGCAAACCTTGAGCAAAGTTTGGAATAAAAATTACAACACAATAAGAGCGACTAATTGGTACCTAATTGCCTTTCGGGCTCTGTACTCCTTTCGGCAGCTTCTGCCACTTTTCTGGCGTCATGAATGCCTTTTTCGCTCCTTTGGATGATCTCTTGCGCCATTCCTCGGCCGCCGTCGTTCCAGATATCAGTAAAAAATTTGCCACCAACCACGCTTGCTTCGGCCGAGGGGTCCTTGACGTCTTCGAAAGATAAGGTAGCTTCGGATTGAGCTAAAAATTTTACATGCCCGCAACCTTTCTTCTCTAAGACAGAAGCAATTCCTCTGGCGCCCGAAAAAGCGCATATGTCGCCACGACTGTTCAGAATCTCTTCGAAGGCCTCTGCTTCGTGGCTAATCCATTCCAGCGGACCTTCGGGATTGCCTCGAGAGAAATTCTCTTCGCTGGAAAAGGCGCCTACGCTGGCGAAGCTGGATTTAATTTTATTCACACATTCTACAGATTTGACATAGCATTTCCCCTGAGATGTGCGAAGCTCCTTAACTTTTGATTCCAATTTGCTGACCATAAAATCACTAAGTTCTCGTTTCGTTTCCTCAAGCGCGCGCTCCTCTTTAGCTCTAGCCAGCTGTTTCTGAAGATCTTTAATCTCGCGTTTTTGAGCTTCGGCCTGGGCCTTTGAAGCAGCTTCGTCGTTTTTCACTTTATCTACCAGTGTAAGCAGAATTTTATCTTTTTCCAAAGCTTCGTTTCTCAGTCTGATAACTTCGGAGCGTAAATTATTAAACGCAATTTCATAGCTTTCATCTTCGGCGCTCTTTTGGGCTCTTAGTGCGTTGCTTAGGATCAGGCCCTATACGAAAAAGAATTCGTATAAGAAAAAAGGAATGAGTTGCGTAAAAATAAGGGGGTTTTTTAAGTGTTTAACTCCTATACCTTCAGGCTGTTGTACGCAAGACTGTCTGCGAGATCTTCTTTCGTCATGGCGCTTAATCCAGATTCAAGCTTCGGGAAACCAATACTTCTGGCCATTTCTCGGCAGACAGATAGCTCTTTGTTGTCAGGCAGGCAGTATAAGAAGTCATCTTCATTCGTTCCATTGAATATTACTGCCCCCTTCGGATATTTTAGTTCCTTTGCATAATGGATGGCTTCATGAGTTTCTTCTTCGGATAGCTTTTTCCCCGAAGCATGTCGTATCATGTAATCACGCATGCTGGCAGGTGCTTCGGGGATGGCGGTGTCAGTTTCTTCAACTAATACTGGTTCTGGAATTTTTATTGCTTCGGCTTCAAAAGGTTGCTCCTTGTAGGGCTCTGAAGGCCCAGCTTCAGCTTCAGCTTGTTGAGCCGAAGCTTCAGTAGAAGCTTCAGCAACTTCAACACTCTTTTTTGGAATTGTGCTTGAAGACTTAATTGTCTCCAAGACGTCTAGTACATTTACCATTCTTTTCCTTTTTGGGGTCACTGATGGCCCCTTTTGGTTTTTTGCTGTTTCAATATTTACTGCAGGACTCAAAACTTCTAATGTTTTTTCCTTAGTCGGCTTTTTCGCTTCTTCCATTTTTTCTGTGGATGGTGCTTCGGCCATCTCTGCAGTTTCTGGCAGCAAGGTTGGCTGTTCAGTGAACTCAGGCACCGAAGCTGGTTCAATATAACGCGGCCGATGCGTAAGAACCTTTATCTTTTTCCTTTTCGGTTCTGGCTCGCTAGGAGCAGCTGCAGCTTCTTCTTTTGCAGAGATTGTGTTTTTTCTCTTCTGCCTTCGAATGGGATAGCAGTAATCAGGATAGACAAACCCAATGGCATCAAATACCCGATTCAGTCTCTTCTTTTTTCGGCCTCCGAAGGCTGCTGACATTGCATTATCTTCAGCCTTCGAGTAGGTCCCGAGTAGCTCATCACTCAAATTGTCAATACTTTTCAACCACTCATCATCTGGCTCAATAAATTTATCTCCAAATTTGAAGGTGTACTTCAGTCTCACAAGCTCACCTTCGTTGGCCTCTTTTATGGTTTCTTGTGGCATTTCCCATTTCTCAGCAAGCGGCCACACCCTGAAGGCGATATGTTCTTGTACTAAGTCCCTTGTTCCTATAAAAGAACAGACAACGCCGAAGGCTCTTTGGCACTCTTCGGCGGCTTCGTTCATTTCAACCTTCGGCCTCCGAAGGCCGAAGCTTTGCCAAATAGGACGCATAATTATACCTTTGATGTCTTCTCGTGCTGATAAGTCATTTTTCACATAAAACCATTCTGTCATCCAATCCCCGGGCCATCTCTTCCGAAAGGTTGGTACGGGACAGCTTGCCCCGGACCGAGAAACGAAGCTGTAGCAGCCAAAGTTGTTATGGTACTGTTCTTTGCCCCAAGGTTTTGTTTCATATAATAATTCATGAACATTACAGAAGCTTCTTGCGTCAGGCTTCAGACCTTGGCTCCTCGCGGCCCACACGAAAATATTTAGCCTTATAATTGCCTCGGGAGTAAGTTGATGAAGATAGACTTCGAAGATTTTCAACACCTCCACGACGAAGCTGCTCAAGGGGAATCGCAATCCAGCTTTCAAAAAGCTTCGGTACACCACAACTTCATTTTCTTCAGGGTGTGGACAAGTTTTTTCCCCTTCGTCCGCCCTCACAATGGACAGATCCCGGAAATACCTTCCTCTCATATTAACAAGATGATTCTCTTTGATAGTCGATTTACCATAAACTGAATGGCTTGGTCGCCAGGGGCGATCTTCGGAGTCTTCGCCACCACTGTCCATATCATAACTTTCACTGTCACCAGTATCTTCAGACAGCCCCTCCAGAATTTCCTTGGTAATCTTTTCTGTGTTGGACTTCGACATCGCTATAAGAAACCCTAGGTTCTTCTCTTCATCAAGACTCAGCTTCATCTCAGCAGCAGCCTTCTCAGCAGCTTCAGACATCTTCGGAAGCGCTAAAAACTGTTTTTAAAAGCCGAAGCTTCAAAGCTAAAAGATCAGCAAATCTTAGTGCACAAGAGCTAAAAATTTTAGTGGGCCGAAGCAGAGGGCAAGTGTGCGTACCAAATCAGTTCGCGATGTGATCTTATTTATACGCCTAGGGCGTTGAAAATTGAAAGGCCCCGCTTGTCAGTAGATGTTGCTATTCTAGCAAAGGGAAGGTGTTTTTTCGGACCTTCGGCTCAAGGCCTTCGTCCATATCGCAATCTGAATTTATTATTTACAAATTAATATTGCGAGGGGCTACTGTTGGGGGCCTTCGTCCTCCGAAGGTCCTCAAAAACATGATTTGACAATGTTTTCCGAGTGGATTATGTGAACAGGTATTTTCGGATCCAGAATTATGAATATGGAGCACGGCCAGGACGAAGCCTGAACCAGACGAAGGTCGAGTGTAGCCGAAGCTGTGCGCAGGGAAGCTTCGGCGCGATGGCAGAAGGGGGAACCGACTTAAAGATGAAAAGACTTCGGGGGCCTCGACAGATTTCCATAAGCCGTTAACAAATGTAATGGACATGGATGTAATTTTACGTGGGCTGCGTCCCGCGTCTATAAATAGATGAACAGTACTCCCGTACTGTTCACGGCTGACTTGGCATTTGCTTTTGCGTCACGCTTGTACTTTCTACCTTCTCTCAGGACCGAAGGTACATTTGTAATTTGAAATCATTTCTATTTTTCCATGTTAATAAAATAGAAATGATTTTGCGATGATGCTTATATTATATTTCATGCTTTATACAAGTCCTTCGTCATTATCTGTTATGTTTGCGAAGGTATTTCTCTTGTGACCTTCGTCCCAGACTCATTATTTCCCGAAGGGGACATAATGCTTCGAAGGACGAAGGACTTTAACACTTAACACTTTTTATGTTGCCTTGTTCTCAACTCTTAGCATTTGAGAACAAGTCCCCAACAGGTGTCTTCGGCATCATGTTCAAGCAGCTTCAGCTGAAGCTGTTTCTTTTTGCAGGACCTTCGGCGACGAAGCATGGTCCCAACAGTAGCCCCTTCGCGGTGGTAGATCGTTTTTTGTAACGAGCTTGAACCGTGAAAAAAGTCTCTTAGGCTTCAGGAAGCTGAAGGTCCGAAAAACACCTTCCCTGAGCTCGTTGTCGAGAAACGATACAACTTTCGAGCGTGTAGCGGTCCCACCATGCAGGTTCACTGTTCTGGTTTTTGCGGCCCACCGTTCAGCGGGTGCGAGCAACTGTTTGCCTGG
Source organism: Zea mays (assembly GCF_902167145.1). Lineage (NCBI taxonomy): Eukaryota > Viridiplantae > Streptophyta > Magnoliopsida > Poales > Poaceae > Zea > Zea mays. The sequence goes on along the minus strand of NC_050104.1, from coordinate 74,469,007 downwards.
TGTAAAAATCCTGACGATTCACCTTCTTACCTGCAGCACTATATAAACAGACGGGTAGGTGTGAAGTTACCACAGCATTCATTGCTATTGCATTGTTTTGCTGCCAAAATTTTTAACCATAGCCGAAGCTTGACTTTCGCATTCAAACGAAGCTCCAATTTGGTGTTTGCTTCGTCAGAAGAAGAGCTTCGGAAGAGAAGGTTATTATTTTCCAAGAAATTTTTCAAGAAATTCAAAATTAAATGGCCAGAGTGCGCTCTACTGCTAGAGTTGAGCGCGAGGGAGACGAAGCCGAAGGTGCGGAAACTGTTCCTATCTCTGAAGCAATGAAGCGATCTGGATTGATGACATCAGAAGACATCCCTGCTGCTGAAGCAGAACAAGCAGATATTGAGGAGGCTGGTACTGACGATGATTACAATATCGCAGTACCGAGCAAGCCTAGTCATCTGGACTTCAGGAAGTCGACTATCTCGAAGGCTGATTTCCCAAAGATGGTGAAGTCGGGCTACTTCAGCGAAGATGAGAAAAAGATGATTCGCTTTGGTGGAGAAGAGATTACCCCGAAGCCACAAAAAGATGAAATAGTGATTTTTAAGAGTTTCCTCAAAGCTGGTTTGAGATTTCCTTTGAATAGGATGATTGCCGATGTGCTGAAAAAATTTGGGATCTATTTTCACCAGCTAACTCCTAACGCTATTGTTAGGCTTAGTGTTTATATTTGGGCTCTCCGAAGCCAAGCAGTGGAGCCATTTGCCGAAGGTTTCTGCCGAGTACACGAGCTACACTACCAAACTAAGGCCAGAAAGGATGGGCTACATGAAAATTTTGGTTGTTACAACTTTGCATATCGGAAAACTACAAAATTTCCTGTGATCAGCTATCGAAGCAAGTGGCCGGCAGGCTGGAAATCAGAATGGTTCTACGTCAAAGTTGATGACGACAAGAAGAAGCTTGTACAGAGTCCGCTTGAACTAATCTTTGGAGAAACCCGACCCCAGTGCAATATGACACCAGAAGGTCCAACCCAAACGGCGTTGGCTGAATTCAGAATTATTGCAGAGCACATTGGCACTAGGGATTTGGTGCAGGAATTTCTGGCTTTCAAAGTATTTTCAACTATGAAGGAATGGGCTATGCCGAAGCTTAAAGGAGAGAAGAAAGAGGGGGAGCTTGTCCGACTACCCTATCATTATAAATTGAAGAAATATTTTAAGGCACCCTGCCAAGAATGGCTCGATACAATCGAAATAATGAGTACTGAAATTCTTGGAAATTACTCTAAAAAGGAGGACCAATTGATGACAGCAGCCTTCGGCACCCGGCCGAAACGAAGGCTAAACAGAGTACTTGATGCTATAGGCTTTGAATATCCTGACTATGGGCGATTGGGCGGAGATGCTGGCGGCCCGAAGAGAAAAAGAATTGCCAGTGCCGTTGACGAAGAGAGCACCAAAGTGACCAAAAAGAAAAAGGAGATTTCTGAAAAGCTGAGTCCTAAAAAGTTGAGCCCTGAGCCAAAGGTGGCCGCTGCAAGAAAAAGGAAAACTGCATCTCCAGAACCAAAAACGTTGGTTCAAGAAGAAGACACTCCTGCAACGCCTTCTACTGCCGAAGTAGAAGAGATTATGAAGGTAATGACTGAACCCTTGCCTGTCAAGCTAAGTCCACTGGCGCCGGAACTGACGAAGTTTTTTCAGAAGGACAAAACAGCTTCGGTAGAAGAAAGTCCTGCACTGTCGAAAAAACGAAGAATTATTCAAATAGCAGATGTGATTCATCAGACGCCGCCACCGGCGACTGTGTCAAAAATTGCTTTTGCCGAGACCGCTGAAGCTGAAGGCACCGCAGCCGAAGCTTCCAGAGTGGAAACCACCGAAGCTGAAACCGGCGACGCCGAAGCTGCTGGGGCCGAAGCTGGGACCACGGAAGGTTCGAATCTGGAAACCACCCTTGAAGTTATTGACAATATTCTCCTGAAAATGGCTGAGGAAGAAGCTGATGTGGCTGCGGTAACCACGACAACTGGAAAGGGAAAGGAGCAGATCGATGACACTTTAGAAGAAGAAAGTTTTAACTTTCAAGATTTGCTTGGACAAGAGCTAACAGGCGCCGAAAAAGAAGAGTTGAAAAAATATGCCATATCTTGCGGGTATAAGCCAGGGGCTACACTATTTGGTGGGGTCAACGAAGGGAAGCTAAGATGCCTTCGGAACCGCACCAAGGCCAAAGTTGTTAGAACCCTCTCCAAAAGCGTTGGCCTGCCGAAACTAGAAGCGGGCCTCTGCAGGTATCAACGACACCATATCGCCGGAAGCCTGCTCTATGCTAATTTTAAGGTAACAAATTTTATTACTATTATTTTATTTATTTTTAGGTCATTTTCTGACGAAGATTGTTTTGGCAGAGTATATTATTGAGTAAGGTTCTAAAAATGCAACAAGATCTCGAAGAGGAGAAGAACAAAACTATCATCAAAGATTTGGAAGAAAAAGTTGAAAATTACGAAGCTGTTCTGAAAAAGAAGGACTTCACCATCCAGGACCTTGAAATCATTACTAAAGAACACGAAGGTGCATTAGAAAAGAAAGACTTTGTTATTCAGTCTATGGAAGGCTCCTTGGCTGAGGTCCAAGCCGAGAATAACAGTTTAAAGAATGAATTGCTCAAACAACTAGAAAAATCTGAGCAGGAAAAGAAACACCTTGAAGCAAGTCCTAAACAGAGATGGAAAAGAATTCAAATTTGCAAAAATCCTTGAAGGAGCTTCAAGAGAAATGCCTAAGCTTCGGCAGCCGATGCGTGCAGCGGCTGAAGGATGTGTTTCATTCTATTGGAGCCAGCTCTGAAAAATTTACACCTTCAGCTGAAAACTTGCCCAGCACATTAGAATATATTTAAGGCAAGGTTGAAGCTCTTGACGAAGTTATTGGTGGCCATGCTGACTTCTGCGCCCTGGTAGCTTCTCGGGGCACAGCTACCGCTTTTCTGAAGGCTGGTTGCACGCATGGAAAAATTGTTAATAGGCCCAACTTCAGCTTATCATCATCAGATCTGATAGATATTCCAAGCCTAGCCCGAAGTATCGGAAATAGATTTATGACCCAGATTTGGGTAAATGGCGGGCGGAAAATGGCGGGTGACGAAGCTCGAAGTCATCTTAAGCCGGTAAGAAGCTTATATTTGTTACTTTTACCTTCTCCTTGAAATTTGCACCTTTCTTATTCTGTTCTTTAATATTCGTAGGATGACGAAGCTGAAGTATAACGAAGCTGAAGTATGACAAAGCTGAAGTATGACGAAGCTGAAGCTTGATAGTTGCTACAATATTCTTTCCTGCAAAAATTCTGGAGAGACTTTTGTAATATTATTATGGAAAAACTCATGTAAATTTGTACATACCTTGTAATATATTTTGTATCCGCTATCTATGTACAATCTGCTTTATTGTGGACGAAACTTCTTTTTTTTGAGCCGAAAGCGAAAAACACCTTCCCTTCTTTTCGTACATAACGAAGCATAAAAATTTTCCTTTTTCGAAGTCTTTCCTCATTGCCGAAGCGCCTATCTTTTTTGTGTGATATGATGATGATTCTATATATGTCTAAATGAATGTTTATTAATGCAAATGACATGATGTAATGTATTGTGGAGATGAATATTGGGAATGATTCAAATCTTTTCACTCTTCAGCTTCATCGTTTACTTTTCAGTGTATCAGCGTTGACTTTTCGCTGTAAGCCTCCCTTAGGAGCTTCTTCGCCTTTTACTTTCAGTGGAATCAGCGTTGACTTTTCGTTGTAAGCCTCCTTTAGGAGCTTCTTCGCCTTTTACTTTCAGCGGAATCAACGTTGACTTTTCGCTGTAAGCCTCCCTTAGGAGCTTCTTCGCCTTTTACTTTCAGCGGAATCAGCGATGACTTTTCGCTGTAAGCTCTGCATTCCCTTAGGAACGACTTTTGAGCTTCTCCCTGTTTTCTTTTCTTTTCCCTTGGCATTTACATTTACATTTTTTGGGGGATATCACTTTTATAGAATCAAAATAAGGAAAAGAAAAATTACATGTTGTGGCCCCATTAAAAACCTTTCCCCCCCCTTTGGAAAGGAAAAGGGTGCCACAAAAAAGAATAGAAAAAATTACATCAAATTAAACATAATATCGCTGAAGCTCATCCGCATTCCATGACCTAGGGATGTCGTTGCTGTCCATATCCTTCAATCTATAGGAACCGGGTCTTGACGAAGATACTACCAAAAAAGGTCCTTTCCACTTCAGCTGTAGTTTGCCCACTGTCTCAGGGTTAGCTACCCTTCGAAGCACTAGATGTCCTGGTTCAATGTTCTTCAGCTTAACCTTTCTGTCACGCCATTTTATTGTTTCGGCTTGATATTTATTGATGTTTTCCACAGCCTGAAGTCTGATCCCTTCTATAGCATCTTTTTCCACAGAGCAATTAGCTTCGTCTTCACCTTCTGCCGAAGCTACCGTTCTTATTGATCCTGCTTTGGCCTCTTCCGGGGTTATTGCTTCATCCCCAAACAATAGTTTGAAAGGCGTAAAGCCTGTTGATCTTGACATGGTTGTATTATGGCTCCACACCACTTTGATTAACTCGTCTGGCCACTTTCCCCTGGGCTGATTGAAGATTGACTTCATTATTCCTGTCATTATGATCCCGTTAACTCGTTCGACAAGTCTGTTTGACTCCGGATGTCGAACTGATGCAAAATGGATCTTCGTACCAATTTGATCACAAAATTCTCTGAAAGCTTCAGAATCAAACTGTGTCCCATTATCCACAGTAATGGCCTTCGGCACTCCGAAGCGACAAACAATATTTTGCCAGAAAAACTTTTGAATAGTAACCGAAGTTATTGTGGCTAGAGGCTTTGCCTCAATCCACTTGGAAAAATATTCCACTGCCACTACAACATATCTTAAGTTTCCCTGTGCTGGTGGTAATGGACCTAGTAAATCAAGGCCCCACCTTTGCAACGGCCAAGTGGGTTGTATTAATTGAGTTAAAGACGAAAGTTGTTTTTGATCTCTTGCACATTTCTGACAACCTTCGCACTTTTGGACTAAATCCGCTGCATCCGAAGCTGCCTTTGGCCAATAAAATCCTTGACGAAAAACTTTCCCAAGCAAAGGCCTAGATCCAATGTGAGATCCACACAGGCCTGCGTGTATTTCCTTCATTAATTCTATACCTTCGAATCTGGATAAACACTTGAGCAATGGGGAACAGACCCCACGCTTGTACAGCTCCCCTTCTATTATGACATATGGTCGAGCTCTTGCTTCTATTCTTTTGTTGTAAGCTTCGTCGTCTGAAAGAAAATTGCCCTGAAGGAAAGAGATGATTTATGTTCTCCAATCTTCACTATAGACAGGGGATATATTGAGGACCGCTCTTTCAAGAAGCTCGACCGAAGGTGCTTTTATTGTTTCAAAAAATACTTCCGAAGGTAAAGGCAGCCCCTGTGCTGCTGACTTGGCCAATAGATCAGCATATTCATTTTCTCCACGAGGAATATTTTTAACAGAGAATCCTTCAAAGGAAGCCTCGATCCTTCGGACTGTATCTAGATATTTTTCAAGCTTCGGATCTCTTGCTTTATAGCTCTTGTCAACATGACCAGAAATAACTTGGGAATCAGTTTTAAGAATGGCCCTTCTGATCCCCATTGCCTTTAACTTTAGAAGACTCAAGAGCAGAGCTTCGTATTCAGCAATATTGTTTGTACAACTGAAATGAAGTCTTGCCGCATAACAAGTTTTAACTTTGGAAGGTGAAACCAACACAGCAGCTGCTCCTGCTCCGAAGGTTCCCCAAGACCCATCGCAAAACGATGTCCATGCTTCGGCATCTTTATTCGTTTCTTCCTCCTGAGCCCCTGGCGTCCAGTCAGCAATGAAGTCTGCCAACGCTTGGGACTGAATCGAAGATCTATGGACATAATCAATACAAAATTCATTGAGCTCTACATCCCATTTTCCAATCCTTCCAGTAGCTTCTCGGTTTCTCATAATATCCTTCAAAGGTTGTGAAGAAGGAACAATTATGTTGTAAGCTTGAAAATAATGCCGAAGCTTCCTGGAGGCCATCAAAACAGCATACAGTACTTTCTCCAATTCTGTATAATTTTTCTTTGATAAACTAAGAACTTAGGATACAAAATATATTGGGGCCTGCTTCTTGACTTGGCCTTCAAGCTTCTCCTGGACAAGTGCTGCACTTACCGCTGAGTGCGAAGCTGCCACATATAATAACAAAGGAGCCTCTGGCGTTGGTGGAGTTAGTGTTGTTAGATCTATCAAATATTGCTTCAGTTCTTCGAAGGCTCTCTGCTGGACTGGTCCCCATTGAAATACTTTGGCTGACTTCAGCACTTCGAAAAATGGTAAATTTCTCTCTGCTGATCTAGATATGAATCTGTTGAGAGATGCCAGCCTTCCTGTCAATCTTTGAGCCCCCTTCTTTGTACTTGGTGGTTCCATTCGAAGTAAAGCTTCGATTTTGCTTGGATTAGCCTCAATTCCCTTTGTTGAAACTAGGCAACCAAGAAATTTCCCCTTCTTCACTCCGAAGACACATTTTTCTGGATTCAGCTTTAAACCAGCCTGTCTAAAATTAGCGAAGGTCTCCTGCAGATCAGCAATGTGATTATCTTGCTTCGTGCTTTTTACAATAATATCATCAACATAAGTTAGCACATTCCTGCCTATCTGAGAATAGAGGACCTTCGCTGTCATTCTGCTGAAACTTCCTCTGGCATTCTTAAGCCCCTCAGGCATCCGAAGGTAACAATATGTTCCACTGGGGGTTATGAAGCTAGTTTTCGGTTCATCCTCCTTCTTCATCCATATTTGGTGATAGTCTGAATAGCAATCCAGCAGACTCATAAGCTCTGATGAAGCTGCTGCATCGACTAAGGAATCTATCCTTGGCAATGGAAACTCGTCCTTCGGACAGGCCTTATTGAGATCAGTAAAATCGATACACATTCTCCATTTACCATTGGCCTTCTTTACCATAACAGTGTTAGCCAACCATTCTGGATATTTTACCTCTCTGATAACTCCGGCACTGAGGAGTCTTTTCACTTCGTTCCGAGCACCTTCGGCCTTGTCATCAGACATCTTCCGAAGCCTTTGCTTTCTTGGTCTGAAGGATGGATCAACATTGAGCGAGTGCTCAATAACATCCCTGTTAACTCCGCAAAGATCATTAGCTGACCAAGCAAAAACATCTTTGTTGTTGAACAAAAACCTTATCAAGGTTTTCTCCTGTTCTTCGGACAGTTGAGATCCCAATAGCACCTTCTGCTCTGCTATGTCCTCACATAAGAGCATGGGCTTCGGCTGATCAGCCGAAGCAGCTTTTTCCCTTCTGAACTTGTATTGCTCACAAGCTTCAGCTCCATCTATATTATGGATTGCTTTTGAGTTTGTCCAATTTCCTTCGGCCCTTCTGACAGCTTCCTGACTTCCATGAATAGCAATGGGCCTTGGTCCGAAGGTATCTTCATGCAAAGATAAGCTGGATGAAGAATTGCTTCGAAGGCATTGAGAGTGCCTCGATCAATGATTGCATTATAAGGGTATTCCATGTCAACAATATCAAACACAACTTGTTCAGTCCTTGTGTTGTTGATAAATCCGAAGGTCACTGGCATTGTGATTTTGCCGAGTGCTACAATCTGCCTTCCTCCGAAGCCACAAAGGGGATGCGTGGCATCATGAATTTTGTCTTCGGGCTCTTGCATTTGTCTGAAGGCCTTAGCAAATATGATATCAGCTGCGCTGCCTGTATCAACCAAAACATTATGGACCAGGAATCCTTTGATCACACAAGAGATAACCATAGCATCGTTGTGTGGGTAATCCTTGAGTTGAAGATCCTCTTGGGAGAAGGTAATTGGAATGTGAGACCATCTTGACTTGATGAAGGGTCCCTGCACCCCGACATGTTGTACCCTTCTCTGTGCCTCCTTCTTTTGTTTCTTGTTGGCTGGCTCTGAGCATGAACCGCCTGTTATCGGGAGTACCAGCTTCAGAGCCGAAGTAGCTCCAACTTGAATGTTGAACGAAGTCATCAGCTCAAAAAAGTGGAAGTGAGTTCACCGGAGGTGGGCGCCAATGTTGGGGACTTGTTCTCAAATGCTATGAATTAAGAACAAGGCAACATAAAATGTTAAATATCAACGCCCTTCGTCCACCGAAACATTATCTCCACAAGGATTTAATGAACTTCGGACGAAGGTCACGAACATAATATTACGAAGGTTTTACCTTCGTAATTAAACATATAAGGATAATACAAAGAAAAGTTAAAACATGAAACATTAAAGGTAAATATCTTGAAAACAAATGACCTCATTCACATATCTTATTATATGAATTTCAGATGTTTGGATACAACGTTTAAGTACATTTATACCTTTGCCTTGACAATCAATAATTCCCAAGTGATGCGTTAGCAATTACAGGAATCTGTGAACAGTAAAGGAATATTGTTCACTATTTATAGGCACAGGACACAGCTCATGAGGAATTACAATTATGCCCCTCATAAAAGTTTACAACAATGACTCAGACCTTTGAAGGCTAAAAAGTCATTTTATCTTTAAGTCGGTTCGACCCTTCGTCTTCGGATATGCTGTATTTCCGAAGCTTCGTGAACGGTGTCTTCGGCATCATGTTCAAGCAGCTTCAGCTGAAGCTGTTTCTTTTTGCAGGACCTTCGGCGACGAAGCATGGTCCCAACACTTTTCTAAAAGTCTATCCTTTTTATTTAGAGCATCAATTAATTCATTAATTTTTTTCTACTTTAGCTCTATCTAATCCTTTAAATAGACTAGAGTAATCTTCTTCATCATTGGAGGAATCCTCATCACTAGAAGTAGAGTACTTAGGGAAATCTCAAACACTTACCTTCTTCTCCTTGGCCATGAGGCAGGTGTGGCATTCATTGGGGGAAGAGCGAGGACTTGTTGAAGGCCGAGGATGACAGTCCTTCATCGTTAGAGTCGGATGAAGAGCAGTTCGAATCCCATTCTTTTCCAAGGTGCGCCTGGCCCTTCGCCTTCTTGTAAACCTTCTTCTTCTCCCTCTTCCCATACTTTTTTTGTTCCTGGTCATTATTATTATCAGGGCATTGAGCTATAAAATGACCAGTCTTACCGCATTTGAAGCAAGAGCGCTTTCCCTTTGTTTTATTCTTAGAGAGGTATTCTTTGCGTCCTTTGAGCGCGGTCTTGAAGCGCTTGAGATAAGCGCCATCTCATCTTCATTGAGTCCAGCAGCCTCCACTTGAGCTACATTGTTTGGTAGCGCCTCCTTGCTGCTTGTTGCTTTGAGAGCAACGAGCTGCGACTCGTAGATGGGTAGTGGACCGTTCAAGGCGTCATCCACGTATCGTGCCTCCTTTACCATCATGCGCTCGCTCACAAATTTTCCGAGTATCTCCTCGGGCGTCATCTTGGTGTACCTGGGGTTTTCACGAATAAGATTGACAAGATGGGGGTTAATTACCGTGAATGACCTTAGCATGAGTCGGACAACGTCGTGGTCCATCCATCTTGTGCTTCCATAGCTTCTAATCTTGTTGATGAGGGTCTTGAGCCTGTTGTAGGTCTGAGTTGGCTCCTCTCCCCTGATCATCGCAAATCTTCCCAGCTCGCCTTCCACCAACTCCATTTTGGTGATCATGGTGGCGTCGTTTCCCTCATGAGATATCTTGAGGGTGTCTCATATTTTCTTGGCGTTGTCCAAGCCACTCACCTTATTATATTCATCCCTGCAAAGTGAAGCTAGCAAGACAGTAGTAGCTTGTGCATTTTTATGAATTTGCTCATTTATGAAAATGGGATTGTCAGTACTATCAAAATGCATTCCGTTTTCAACAATCTCCCAAATACTAGGATGGAGAGAAAATAAGTGACTACACATTTTGTGACTCCAAAAAGAGTAGTCTTCTCCATCAAAGTGTGGAGGTTTCCCAAGTGGAATTGATAGCAAATGAGCATTAGAATTGAATGGAATACGAGAATAATCAAATGAATAGTTTTGATTAATCGGTTTCTTCTTTGACGAGGAGTCATCGTCGTCGTCGTGGGTGAAGAAGACGAGGCATCACTGTCGTAGTAGATAATCTTCTTGATGCGCCTCTTCTTCTTCCCGTCTCTTTTCTTGTGACTCGAGCCTAAGTCGGTTGGCTTGTCGTCTCTAGGCTCATTGAGGAAGGACTCCTTTTCCTTGTCGTTGACCACCATCCCCTTTCCCTTAGGATCCATCTCTTCGAGCGATTAGTCCCTTAGATGAAGAGTACGACTCTAATACCAATTGAGAGCACCTAGAGGGGGGGGGGGTGAATAGGTGATCCTGAAAATTCAACACTAAATTCCAACAAGCTTGATTTAAGAGATATTAGCGCAAGTTAATCAAGTCTATGAGGCGAGCTCTTGTGAACACAAGTAATCACAGAGAGAGCAATTACAAGAGACACACAATTTTTATCCCGTGGTTCGGCCAAGTAGCACTTGCCTACTTCCACGTTGTGGCATCCCAATGGATGAGGGTTGCACTCAACCCCTTTCAAGTGATCCAATGATCAACTTGAATACCATGGTTTTCTTCCTTAGACTTTCTCCCGTTTGCGAGGAATCTCCACAACTTAGAGCCTCTCGTCCTTACAATGATGATCACAAAAGAAGCACAGAAGTAAGGAAGGGAAGAGCAACACACACAAGACTCAAATCCATAGAACAACCACACACACAAGTCACAACTTGAGCTCGAAGTATAACACACGGAGTTCGCAACTCAAATGGAGCTCAAATTGCTAACACAAAGAATCAAATGCGTGGGAGCAGAGTTTGGATGCTTTAGAATACTCAGAGAATGCTTGGGTGACTCCTCTATGCACCTAGGGGTCCCTTTTATAGCCCCAAGGCAGCTAGGAGCCGTTGAAGACAATCTTGGAAGGCTAATCTTGCCTTCTGTCGTGTGGTGCACCGGACGGTCCGGTGCACCACCGAACAGTCACTGTAGTTGTCCGGTGCGCGATTGCCTTCCAAATAAGGCGTAGTCGACCGTTGCAGCTTCGGGCCCGATGGCGCACCGGACACTATTCGGTGCACACCGGACAATCCGGTGCCCCCTGTCGACCGTTCGTGCGGGCCACGTGTCGCCGGCGGATTGCGCGGCCGACCGTTGCGCTGGTGACCGTTGGCTCACCGGACAGTCCGGTGCACCACCGGACAGTCCGGTGAATTATAGCCGTACACCGCTGATCTTTTCCCGAGAGCGGTCTTTTCACCGGAGACCAGCCTGGCGCACCGGACACTGTCCGGTGCACCATCGGACACTGTCTGGTGCACCACCGGACAGTCCGGTGTGCCAGACTGAGCTGAGTTTTGGCTGCACCGAGCCAAGTCTTTTTGGTTTCTTTTCTTCTTCTTTTTCTCACTGTTTCTAGCACTTAGATAACTTCATTAGTATTAAAAACAAATATACTAAGTCTAGAAACATACCTCATGCCTTGATTTGCACTTTTTCAATCTTTGTCACATCAGGACTTAAAGAATATGTGTTGGGCACTTAATCACTAAAACATTATAAAAATGGCGCAAAGGCATATTTCCCTTTCATTTATATAGGCAGGGAGCTGGCCGGTTACATGACAGATCTAATCTGGTAACCTAGTCCTATGATAATCCAACTCTGCTTATCTGTTAGAATCTTATTCTATCTATTTTAGGACTCTATCTGTCTCTTTTATTTTAATAATATTGTTGTCATATTTATACTCCTATAGTACTAGTTATATTAGACCTCTAATTTAAATAATTCTTAGAATATATTTTAATTTAAATTTTAAATTAAAATTTTGGGTGTTACACGTGAGTTTTAAAATGAGGATTTTTCTTAAATATATTATTGCATCGGATTGTCCGGTGCTGCCCAGAAGGGGAGATTAAATTTTGAGTTGCTTTTAAGGTGTGTTGGCATAAATCACCAAAAAGGGAGAGATTGAAAGGGAAATGTGCCTTTGGGCTATTTCTAAATGTTTTGGTGATTAACTGCCCAACACACCACTATAAACTAATCATCTTGGTATGAGCATGAGCATATGTTCTAATTAAGCAAATTGAAAATGCAAAGTCCAAATGAGTTGGATTAAAAGACAAAAAATGCAACCTTGTGCAAAACTACAAAATCAGGAGATTTAAGTGTTTAAATAAGTTGCACTTACTGTATACTATGTTTCTTGCATTGCTATTTGGTTACTAACTTTTATGTGCAAGTAAAGTGGCATTTGGACTTGAGTTTGCACATATTGCAAACCCTCAAAGAAGTTTGGCACAAAAGAGTAGAAGATGGGCTGGTCTGGATAGCACCGGATAGTCCGATGCAACATTGCGGAAAACCACAAAAACAAGAGGTTTAAGTGTTTAAATAAGTTGCACTTACTTTATACTATGTTTCTTGCATTGCTATTTGGCTACTAACTTCTATGTGCAAGTAAAGTGGAATTTGGACTTGAGTTTGCACATATTGCAAACCCCTATGAAAAGATGAGAAAAAGGAATGATTCTATCACTAGTCAATTGATTTAGTTGCTACAAAATTTGTCTAAGTGCTAGGGATCACCTCAAGTGAAGCTAAAAGAAGTCAAAGAAGTTTGGCACAAAAGAGGAGAAGATGGGTTGGTCTACACAGCACCAGACAGTCCGATGCAACACACCTGATAGTTCGGCGATTGTACGGCCGAAGAGGCCGCTCTCGGGTTCGGACGGGTCCCCTTGGCTATAAATCATTGGACAGTCCAGGTAGAGCGCCGGACAGTCTGGTGTGATGAATAGCCAACGAATATCATCCACCTCAGTAGGTTCCAATGGCTAGGTGGGTCACCGAACAGTCCGATGCACCCCACCAGACAGTCCCGTGCCCACCCGAGAAGGATAACACCCAATCAATGATGTTGTAGTCGTTGCACTGTAGCTGTTCGGTGTGCCACTGGACAGTCCAATGCACACATAGACAGGGAAGACTGGGAGCTTCCAAATGAAGCTTCAATGACTTCTAGGCCCTTTGGGGCTATAAAAGGACATACTAGGCGCCATGCAGAAACATACCAAGCATTCTAAGAGAACACTATAACTCCGAGACTCTGTGACCACGCTGTTTGAAGTGTTTGAGAGATTTGAGCGCGTTTTTGAGCTGTAACTCTGTCGTTCTTGTTCTTATGCTCTTTTCTTCACTTGTGCGTGTGTTGTTGTTGCGATTGTGCTCTTGTATGCGTGTTTTTACTCCCCCTTACTCCAATTTTGCTATTGATCACTTGTGTAAGGCGTGAGAGACTCAAATTTGTAGAGATTCCTCACAAACGAGATTGATATAAGGAAGAACACCATTGCACTCAAGTTTGATCTTTGGATCACTTGAGAGGGGTCGAGTGCAACCCTTGACCGAAAGAGGTCACCATAACGTGGAGTAGGCTTTGGTCGAAACACGGGAAAAATCGCCGTGTCTCTCGTCCATTTACTTTACTGCGATTTCCATCTTCCTTGAGCATGAGCTTCACTTACATATTGCTCCTAGTTTAAAACACATCTCAAGTGAGCAATCAAGTGAATAGTCTTTCTTTCTCTCCTCTTCTCATCCAAACTCGGTTTTTAGTTTCTCTAACCAATAAATTGGACCAAGTTTGTGTTGTTTTAATCAAGTTTTGCAGGATCACCTATTCACCTCCTTTAGGTGCTCTAAAATGTCGTAACGTTTTGAATCCTATGAATTTAAAAACTATAGAGAACTACAAGATGACATGTTTGGATGAAGCATATAAAACACATGATTTTTTTGGGAGAGATTTTGACATAAGAAACTTTACCTGTTTACCATGGGGTTCAACATCAAATAGATTCTTATAGTTCCAATGAAACAAGCCATTCCATATGAATTCCGTAGGATTTATAATGACCCATTTCTTTGTTCTAATTTCTTTAATGACTTGATAGCAAATTAGCAAATAAGATTACAATCTTCTAGGTTTCCTCTACTTTCCCTTTCTTGCAAATGTGTTGAATCACTTACGTTTTATTTCTTTGGCATAAGTTGTATACCACACTTATATTGCCACACGGTGATTGGTTTCAAGGACTACAGTTTATTACATACCACATCAAATGTTTGAATGTTAAATATACGTACTAAATATAGTTTAATTGAAAAATATAGATGAAGACTAAATAATGAAACAAATTTTAAAGCCTAATTAATTTATTATTAACAAATATTTACTATAGCATCACATTAGCGAATCATGAAATAATTAGGCTCAATAGATTCGTCTTGTCGTTTAGTTTTTATCTGTATAATTAGTTTTATAATTAAATTATATTTAATACTTCTAAATAACATTTAAACATTCGATATAATAAGTGCTAAACTTTAACTGAGATAAACGAACGGTCCTTAATCAACATGTTGAAAATTAGAGATGACATGACCTAGTGATGGCTAGAGCCTGTTACATACAATAGTCGAATTCTATTAGTCGAATTCTTTCACATTCTCCGTGTAAGGCCATCATCAGCATCTTATTCATTTTTACCCCTATATTCAAACTCCACTCAACAAATAGTCCGTGTAAGGCTATCATCAGCATCTTATTCATCTTTATCCCTATATTCAAACTCCACTCAACAAATAGTATAGTGTACTATGCAAAATATTGTAAAATAGTGTTTTGAGTGACATATAAGTAGAGATGGTAATGGATCATCCATAGATCTTTCTCAAAAAGTTAGGACCCTTAAATAATGTTAGTTCAAAATAAATAGGAATATGATTTGATCCTAATTAGATTTGATTTTTAAAAAGTTTGTAATGCAAAATCTAGAGTCTATTACCACCCTATATGTAAGTGAATTGCTCCATACGGTCTAAGGAAAGTATTTTGTTCTTTCGCAATGGTCCAAACGTAAAAGCCCCACCACGTCACTTCACAAAAGAAATATGTTCACAAACACAAGCACACCAGAGTAGGGAGACGCAGGACGCACAGAGCGACAGAGGAGGGAGACCTCGCCCGGTCGCTCCACCCCTCGCCCACATCACTTCGTCTCTCTGGTCGCATCCCACCCCACACCCCTCCTCTCCCATCTCCGCTCGATCTCCCATTCTTCCTCGTCTCCGCCGCCGTCTGCCCCACCTCCAACCAACGCCCAACGATCAGTATTCCAGAAGCTTCCCCGGCAACCTTCGTCCCCGTCCCGGATCCGGGGCGCCCCTGATGCGGTGCCCGCGCGGCGCGATCGCGTGACGGACGGCCGCCATGGATCCCCCAGGCCGCGGCGACCAAGGCGAGGCGCCGCAGCCGCAGCCGCTGGAGTGGCGGTTCGCTCAGGTCTTCGGCGAACGTGCCGCGGGCGAAGACGTCCAGGAAGGTACGCACGTGCGCATGAGCTCAAGATCCGCTCGATTTGTGGAGGCTCTGGGCTTGGCTGCCCCGATGCCCCCCCCCCCCCCCCCCCCCCCCTGAAGTGGTGGGAATCAATAGGGCTAGTGTTGAGATTGGAGTTCTGCAGGATTGATGTCTTATAGGAAATGCACAGCAATGATGGCGCGACCCCGTCATGGCTTTGGATCGTGTTCGTGTAGGACTACCACGGTGCGTGTAGAATGGATTCGGAGGGTTAGTTTGATGTCCTACTGGCAGAGTGGGCCTTGTGAGAAGCGTGAAGCTCAATTTTCTGCACTCCGAGAGTTTGTTTGGCTACAAACACAATCCTTTTTAGCCTTCAGATGGCTTAACCGGGCAGATGCTAGGCTGACTGGGGTTTGAGTAACGTGGTCACAGATAGTTGTCTTTATTTTGTGTTTTAAAGAATGCAGAAAGGTGGTAAGAAGCTCTGGAGCTTGTGAACTCCTCTGGCTTCAAATTTGTGGGATATATGTTGCTTAAGGAGTTTCATTAGCATGTGGTATCATAGTGCAAACTTGAACTGAACTTAAGAGGTTGGTTGATCTCATGAAATGAAAAACTGGAAGAGTTTATAAGTGTCTATAAAAGTAATGTGTTTCTTGTCTGTTTGTGGTTCAGCATCTGCTTTTGGCTTGTTGCCTTATAGGAAACTTGCAGTCTAAAGTTCTGCAAGGATGATTTGCCATTGGCACATGGTCCTTATTCTCTTTTAATTGTTTTGGACATATGCTATCTGGATGGAGACACTATATGTGGTCCATCTGTGAAATTCCTTATATCACAGAGCCACATTGGTCCAGTTGTGTTCGTTTGATAATTTCCTTTAGAGAAAAATAGTAGCTTTCAATGTGTGGAACTGATGACTGATGTTTCTTAGTATGGAAACTTTGGTTTCAGAATAGTCTGGGAAGAGAGGTTATGTTGCAGCAGTGGATGCTTCTTAGACATCTTAGTATGGAAACTTTAGAGTTGAACATAATGCTTTGCATGACATGGAGATTTTGTTTTATACTGAGGATTTACATCATGAATTAGGCTTATTGATCATTCAATAAATAACCTTTTTTTAGTTCGGGACTTGAAGGATGTCAACTATGTACCATACACTGATATTGTCATCTAAACCTAGTTCCCTTCCACACCTGCTCTGCTCTTTAATAAGTGAGGAATTTCACTTCGTGTGAGTGTAGAATGTCGCCTTGCATGTTGATTTAACACTCTTCTTTGTTTTCAGTTGACATCATATCTGCAATTGAATTTGACAAATCTGGTGACCATCTTGCCACTGGGGATAAAGGAGGACGTGTGGTTTTATTTGAAAGGACAGATGTTCGGGATGTAAGCACCACATGTATGAACTTATCTTGGTTTTGATTTTAATATTTTTCCCTAATAAGTTGTTATACCAGCAGAATGCCAGCCAGAGAGAACTGGAGAGACAAGATGTTCCAGTTACTAGACACCCAGAGTTCCGCTACAAAACTGAATTTCAGAGTCATGAACCTGAGGTTAATAAGCAGTTTTTCTGTCATTTTCTTTAGAGGTTCCTCTATTGCCATATAGTTGTATTGATACAAGAAAGCTGAGAAGTTGGTGATGTTAATAACAACTCCAATGAAAAAATAACTTTTATTTTGCATAGGCCTTAGTACTATGTTTATGTTTCATAATTGCAGTATGCAGTTCTGATCATAAAATCAAGCATTGCTGTATGCCAGTACCATGTGCTATTCTTGTTTCCTTTCAAAAATTAATGGTAGATTGAAGTTATGTCAGGGTTCCTATTTTTTATGTAATTCTTGTAGTTTGACTACCTCAAAAGTTTGGAAATAGAGGAAAAGATCAACAGGATCAAGTGGTGCCAGACAGCCAACAATGCTCTCTCCCTTTTGTCTACAAATGATAAAACAATAAAATACTGGAAGGTATGGATGCAAGTTACTTCTAGAAGTGCTTTCCAATTTTCTAACAGCGTCAATTTTTAATCCTAATCTCGTACTTAAATCTTTAGTGTAAATCTAGCCCTGATGTAATGCAACTGCGTAAGTTGTTGAGTATTAGCACCCCAATTTTTCTCATTTTTGGTATTGTCGTGGAGGTTTATGTTGAACTAAGTCTTGGCATTTCTAGAAAATAATTATTGAAATGTATGCCAAACTGGGCTTGTTAAATACATAAATTTGATCGTGATACCAATCATATAATTTATTACTACATTTTGAATTTTGTGGACAAAAAAGTGTACAATCTGTTATTTTGTTTAAATTATATGTGGCACCACTGCATTGCATTTTTAATTGTTTCTTCTATCAATTGCAGTCTGTTTTTTTTTGCTTTGCTTACTCATTGCTTTAATTACTGTACAGGTTCAAGAGAAGAAAGTAAAACGATTTGCAGTCATGAATTTGGACAGTTCCCAAAGTGCAGGAAGTAGTACCACTGCTATTGCAAGTACCAGTAGTTCTAAGGCACCTCTTCCAAATGGTGGATGCTCTGATATGCTTGGTTGCCTGAATAATGATCTCACATTTCCTCCTGGAGGCTACCCATCACTGCGTTTGCCAGTTGTAAGCTATACTCGACAACTTATATATTATTAACTTTAGCATTTGAAATTGTACTTGTATAACTTTTAAGTGAAATTATGCAAAACTGCAGCTATTTAGTCCAACTCATTTCTCTTTCGACCATATGCAGGTTACCAGTCTAGAAGCAAACCCTGTTGCTAGATGTCGACGTGTATTTGCTCATGCTCACGATTACCATATAAATTCTATTTCAAATAATAGGTCAGTAATTTGATACATTGAATTTTCTCATTTCAAGGGGATCCATTTTGCAACTTCTCCATGGGTTCATATGCATCTCTTTGAGAGTTTGAGTGTTCCTTATGTTCGGGTTTCTTTGCTCTCGAGCAGAAAATAGGATATAAACTAATAAAGCATATATTGTTAAAGAGTCAGTAACACAGTATTTAGTATCTTATCAGCTAAGCCTTGCAGTTTGATCTTCCTTGAATTAGTTTTCTTGCTAGTATGTTTCATTGACTGAAACTTGATAATCAGTTTCAATACTTGTCTTGTTAGTATGTCAAAACTTTCGGTCTTTTCAGGTACTTGCATTCTTCATTGGTCGAAACCCTATTGTTGCTAGTGCTTGAAATCTTTAGCTATTTGCTAGTACTTGTGTTCTTTTTACCTTATACGTACTGAATTTGATCTGCGTGGGGTAAGATAGCCCCCGGACATTTTGCTAAGAAGACCTCACATAAGCCCCCCCCCCCCCCCCCCCCCCCCAAAAAAAAAAAAATCTCTGCCCACTCGTACATAGTGGCACCGTAGTCCATTGGAGAACAACCGCGACCTAGGATGAACCTTTGGCCTGTGCTTTAGTGTGGGGCAAACAAGGTGGTTTTTATAACTCGAGCCTGAAATTTGCTCCCGTAGGGAATCAAGCCAAGGACCTGAGGAGTGCTACTAGAGGCACGTAACCAACTCAGCTAGAAGCTCAATCATCTGTGCACTGAACTTAGATAGGGCAAACTGAATCTATGCCGTGCTATGCCTTTTGTAATGGGGCATCACTCACATAGTCACATGTCTACTCTTGATCAGTTTTGTTTGCTATGTAGAACTAGCATGGTTTTCTGGTGTTAATATTCCTGCAGGGTGCAGATTCCAAATACTTCTTCAATGATAACATTTGTGGGCATTGTATTGATACATATTCTTGTATTATTTGTTAATCGACAGTGATGGTGAGACATTCATATCAGCAGATGATCTCCGAATAAATTTATGGAACTTGGAAATAAACAGCCAGAGCTTTAACATTGTTGATGTGAAGCCTACAAACATGGAAGATCTAACAGGTAATTCCACTTAGTCATAATTTTTTTAACATTTATCCTAAGTGTTGCAAATTTACTTGATGAAGTTTTGCCTTCCCATTTAACAAAAAAGAGATTGCAATATTCCTGGTGTGATCGATTATGGATTTTGACAATTGGCAACATGATCGATTATGGATTTTGACAAGGATATTATCACGGTTTTGCTATCTTTAAGTCGTAGCATGTTATCTTCAGAAACAAATTTGCATGATATGGGCAGTGGAGATCAACAAAAGAAAATTGCTCATGTCATATCTATATCTATACTTAAAGCACCAGTTTCAACGGTCGCCCCACGTCATTTTTTTACAAATAACCCCTCACAGCTATTTCAAATTAATCCGCTGCACGCCTATAGATGGCCAAATGGCGGCCTGGCACGGGCCAGACGCACGCGGGCCACAACTATGGCCCATGCACGTCATGCCGACCTGCTGACTGTGCTGGGCTAGCCCGTTAGCTGTCGGCCCATTTGATTAAATCAGCGTAAAATGTTAAAAAACGGTGCAGTAGGTGGGGTTCGAACCCATGCCCTGATGGAAGAAGGGCGGGAGACCCTGGATGAAGCTGTCTAACCAGTAGAACATCATGCTCAGATGTTTTTAATATTGAATTTAAGAATAAATATTTTGACATGGTGTTTGATGTTGCTGAATTGGATGGAGCAACAATGATTTGTCACACTAACAGTAAAATGAAAGGTTATTTGTTGGTTTTAAACGTTAGTAATTGCTACGAAGTAGCATAATTTATATGGAGCGCATCCAGTTTTTGTTGATGCCTGACTTTAGCAATCACTCCATATTTTGATCTATCTTTTTTATAAGTTTGACTTCGTGTGACTTATTTTAGAAACTTGAGCTCACAAACTTTCTCTTATTTGGTCTCTGTATGTCATTTTATAATCTCTATTCGTTCAGTCAGTCGTTGTGAACTCTCTTCTAATCGCTCACTTCATTGGCCGTGTTGTACCAAGACATTGCATGGAGTAAACAATAACATAAGTTAGCCAAATCAAAAAAATATTATACAGAGAGCGGAGACAATCAATAAAAAATCTTGAAATTTTTTTGATGGATAGTTTACGTGGGTATTGTTGTAAGCCGTCGTAACGCACGGGCAACCGACTAGTTGTTTTTGTATATGTATTGGTTTCTGTTTGTGTGATCTGTTCTGCTATATAGTGTGTTATTACAAATAATGGTAAGATTGTCTACCAGGAAGGAAGTTACACATACAGTTCTAGTTCTAGTTTGCAATGACTAATTAATGAAATGAGAACTTCACATAAACATTCTCTTCACCCCCATCCCACACTTTCTGGTATGTGAACACAGTTTTCTCGTTTCCTTGAACTAGTGGGATGCATAGAACATATACTCTTTTTTTTTTCTATTCCGTTATCTCAACTTGGCAGCACAGGACACAGTCAATCTTAGTAATAAGTGGCGATCTCATAGATATAAATACAAAGCACATGGGCTTGGAACAATGTTGTAACTTCTTGCAGGTTGTGGGCTATTGTATCGTGCTAGAGATACTAAGTAATGGCAATTGATATTCTATTTGAATTTTGTGAATATTTTTTTCATTTGGAATCTGATTTTGATGGATTTTTTCTAATTAAATCATAGAAGCACAGAACTACAGATGTAAATTTGTGACCATATTCAAACATTGATATAGACAACATTCTTCTTTTGGGAGATATGTTGTAAATTAAGGGATTGTAACTGTCATAAAGTAGCTAGCCAACTGGGATGAAAAACCATCCAATTTGGGTGTCTGGCACATGATATTTTATCTATTTATTGATATAAGCATGGTATTGCCCCTTTGCCATTTTGAGGATTATTTGAATCTGGTAGGCTCATTTTCCTATAATTATTACAAGTCTTATTGCTATTCTTGCTTTGCGTATGCACTTCCTGATTTGCTCACATTCATATTTCAGAGGTGATTACATGTGCGGAGTTCCATCCATCCCATTGTAATACACTGGCCTATAGTAGTTCAAAGGGTTCTATCCGACTTATTGATCTGCGTCAATCAGCACTGTGTGACAACCATTCAAAAATGTTAGTAACCCCCCATAACTCTCCCTAACATTTTATCCTTTTGTCTGGCAAAGTTGAGAACTTGTATGAAGGATTGGGAATATGTGCAGTTATTTATGGAAGGAACACAACACCAATATATTAATTGCTTGCCTTGACCTCTAGGGTCGATGGGGCTATATATTTATACAGGCAAGTGCTGCCTATTACAAGTTGAATCCTACGTGGTTACAACATCCCAATCGACTCTAACTCTAAATGATTTGGACACATGCAGTGCTGTTTTGTTTTATCTCTTAACCTCTAATCAGAGTCAATTTCTTCTAATCTAGTCCAAGAGGATTCTGGACAACTAAGGCCTAGCCTATTTATAGCATATTCTAACATCCCCCTCAATCGTATCTTGCACAAGTTAAGATTGTCTCTGAATGAAGTCAACTTCTACATAATCCCTTAGTAAAGCCATCTTCAACTTGGTTCTTTGTAGTTATAATTCTGACCTTCAAAAGTCCTTTAGCTACTCTTTCTCTCAAAAAATGGAAATTAATCTCAACATGTTTCATACGGCCATGAAACCTTTGGATTTGCTATAAGATAGGTAGCTCCAATGTTATTAGACCAGATCCTTGCACCAGGAGGACAAGGAACCTGTAGTTCAAGTAAAAGTGACCGGACCCACATCAACTCTGTCATCGCATTAACTATGGTTTTATATTCAGCTTCAATTTGACCTAGAGACTATGGGCTGCTTGCGAGCACTCCAACATTGCAAATTTCTACTAAGATGTATTGCAAAGCCTTCTGTTGAGCGTCTATCATCTATGTCACTTGCCCAATCTGCATCAGAGAAGGCATCCACAAGCGTTGAGGGAGACTTCACAATTTTGGGACCATCTCCAAAAGTGAACCTGACATATCTAAGAATCCTCTTCACCACAGTTCAATGGTGCTGGTCTGGCTGCTGTACCTGTACACCACACTCTTGAACCTGGATAGAGTTTTGTGTCATCTTCGAGCCTGTCACCAGTAGCAGCTTCCTAATTTTCCTTAGTAGCATTGTCAGATGAATGATTATTGATTAGACAATAAAGGATCAGCATCACAAGTCCTATCGTTAAAGTTAGATGAAGGTAAAAGGGTGGAAGGTAACAAATTGATTTTGGCCCTTAGTCTAGCACCAACATTAGGGTGAGGGTGAAGCTTAGCAAACGGAAAACTTCATCAAAACAACATCTCGTGAAATATAAATACGACTTATGGATACTTTGAGAGATATATCATTTATGTCCTTGGAAAACACAACAAATTGATCTAAGTGACATCTTGTGGGTGTTGTAAGGACGCAAGTTAAGTCATCTGGCACACCCAAAAACCTTGAGGAAAGAATAGTCATGAGGTTGTTCAAATAATATCTCAAGAGATGAATGATCAAGCCAACTTGGTGGGTGTGCGATTTCTAAGGTATGCGTCAACGACAAATGCTTCATCCCATAATCTTAGTGGTATTGAAGCATGCACGAGCAAAGATTGGTCAACCTCTACTATGTAGCGATGCTTTCTTTCAGAAAATCCATTTTGTTGATCAACATGGGGACAAAACAGGTGTGAGATACCTATCTTGGTGAAAAACGAGTTCAGACATTGATACTTGCCTCCCCAATCAGTTTGGACAGCAATAATCTTGGTGTTAGCGCTCAATCATGTTATAAAATTCAACAAACTTACTTTAGATTTAATTTTTAGCACATAGACCTAGGTGAACTTGTGGAAATCATTAATAAAACTGACATAATACTTTCTTTGACCTACAAACTTAGGAGTAGGACCCCATACATCGGGAAAACAAGTTCAAGGGGTTTTAACGAGACTTATTGATGTAGGTTGGCCATAAATAATCGATGTTAGACTTCGGATCGACTGGCCAAACGTGGGCTACCACATCCGGCCGCTTGTCCCCTTTGTGATCAAGATGTGGAAACCATCAACAACATTCTAGTATCCTGTGTGTTTGCTAGGGAAGTATGGAGCTTAGTGCTTAATAGGATCATCCCCGCAATAAGACCTTGTCAGGGACGTGACTGACTGACTTAGCTCTATGGAGGCGGGAAGCTGTGATTCAATTGTAATCCATTTGTGTGTTTGGGCCCTATGATGGCCATAATAGCAGTGGGCTGTATTGGCCTAGTATTGTACTATAAATATTGGACAAGTAGTGGAGAAAGACATAAAAGATAGAATACCAGAAATTGCACATACCTGTTTTTCTCCTTTCTGTAATTCGCATCTGGAAGTCTTTTTCCTCCTCGACAACGACTCACGACGGTGGAGGTGCGCCACCGTCCCAGGTCGTTACAGTGGTATCGGATTCAGCGTCCTTGGCTGCGGGTGCTCATCAATGGCAAGTGCGGTTTCCTGGGCGTGCAAGTCGGAGACATCATCTCGGCGCTGGAAATTCTTCACCACGGCGCAACAACGGTTGATGGTACACTCGAAATTGGCGGCCACGGTGGCTGAGAGGGCGGCGACCGAGCGAGTCCAGATGAGTCAGAAGATGGAGCAAACAGAGAAGATGGTGGAACAATTCCGACTGGAGCAGAGGAGCAAAGAACTTGGGAAAATGCCAGGAGCAGCCGTGGAAGGGGAACAACACCATCAGCCACCAATTCCTCCATTCATCAGACCACGGCAGGAAAGGAGGGAACCACCACGAGGTCTTCATGGTGGCATGCATCAGTCAGGGAGAACCACACCCACATGGGGAGCAGTATCATCAACCACTACTTAAGCTGCCATTTCTGAAGTACTCTGAAGGCGATCCAGTGATATGGTTGAACAATTGTTTGGAGTATTTTTCGATCTTCAGTGTGCCAGCTGCTATGTGGGTTTCAGTTGCATCGATGAATTTGGAACATACTGCGGCACAATGGTGGCAGTTTCACAAGACGCGCAATGGTTTGGGAGGCTGGCAGGAATTTTCTGCAGAAGTGGTGGCGAAATTTGGGGCTGAAGCGTATCCGAATGCTCTAAGGAAACTTTTGGAGTTGAGACAAACTGATACTCTGGATCAGTATATCAAGGATTTTGATCGGATTCGATATGGTGTAGCAGTACACAATCCATTGTTCGATGAGATCTTTTTTGTGACTCATTTTGTCCAAGGACTGAAGTATGGTATCCAAAGTGTGGTCAGAATGCAGCTGCCTACTACTGTTGATCGTGCAATTGTGTTAGCCCAGACTCAGTATGATATTTTGGAGCAGGCAAAAGTTAAGGGGCAGCGTCAGCCATTCAATAACAAACATACCATGATAGGATTTAAGGGAGAAGGGAAGCAGGGTGATCTGTCCAAAGAACGACAGGTGATGGATTGTGCTACACATGTTGTGAAAAGTTTGAGCCGGGACACATTACTAAATGCACTAAACGAGGGCCTGCCCAACTCAATGCTGTTATCACTGAGAATGTAGAGATGGTTTTAACAGATGAGTTGTTGCAACAGCTTGAGCAGGAGGATGATCAATAGGGGTTGTGTTACCAGGTTTCAACACATGCTTTATCGGGTACTGTTGGGTTGCAGAATATGAGAATTCGAGCAGTAGTGCAGAAGCAAATCATGGTAATGTTGGTTGATTCTGGTAGTTCCACTACCTTCATTAGTGAACATATGGTTCAGAAGTTGGCATTACCTACACATCCATTTTCACCAGTGACTGAAAATGGCAAATGGAGCTTCTATGAACTGCCATAAAATGGTTAAGAATGTGGAATGGTGGGCAAATGGTCACTTCTATCATACTGATATGAGAGTCTTACCCATTAGTGCTTTTGATGCAATCTTGGGGTATGACTGGCTACAGGATCATAGTCCAATGGAATGTGATTGGAAGGCTAATATTCTCAGTTTTGTAGATGAGAATGTTCCAGTAGTTCTTAAGGGAGATGAGGGTGAGGACTCAATGATGGTGCTGCAGATATCTGTCTCAATTACACAAGTGGGAGAAGGCAAATGAGGTGTGGGCCTTTGTGTTGGTGGAAACTAGTGTGGAACAACAGACACATATCCAGCATGCAGATATTCAGTGTGTGCTGAACTGCTGATAGAATTTGGGGATTCATTCACAGTTCCAAATCAACTACCTCCATCTAGGGTATATGATCATTATATTCCCCTTCTGCAGGAGCTGTTCCTGTGAATTCCAGACCATACAGGATGAAATAGAGAGGCAAGTGAATGCTTTGTTGGAGGCTGGTTTGATTACACCTAGTGTGAGTCCCTTTGCCTCTCCAGTTCTCCTAGTGAATAAGAAAGATGGGTCTTGGAGATTTTGTGTTGACTACAGAAAACTCAATGACATGACTGTAAAAAACAGATTTCCTATGCCCCTTGTTGAAGAAGTTCTAGATGAGTTGGCAGGCACACACTTCTTTACTATTCTTGATCTTACAGCAGGATACCATCAGATTCGAATGGGTGAGATAGATGAGTTCAAGACAGCGTTTAAAACTCATCAGGGCCATTACCAATTCAGAGTGATGCCGTTTGGTCTCACTAATGCGCCTGCAACTTTTCGGTGTGCTATGAACTCAGTTTTGGCACCCTTCCTTAGAGCATCTCCAACAACGTGACCTATAAAAATGCCCTATAATTTGAAAATGAGTATATTTTATAGAATTTAGGGCACCAACAAAACACCCCGCTCCAACAGTAAAGCCCCAAATCTAGATTATAGGGCAGCCCACTACGGTGTAGTATATTTGAGTCACTTGAGAGGGTGCCCTATAGTTTTTTGACAAAATTTTATGAAATGGGGCACTGTTGGAGTAGTTTTTCCTGTGTAGAGCCCTATATTTCAATTTGAGGCACTAGTTTGAGGCATCGTTGGAGATGCTCTTAGGAAGTTTGTTTTGGTATTCATCGATGACATATATTGATCTATAGTGCTTCTTGGGTTGACCATTTACTGCATTTGAGGATGGTGTTTAAGAAGTTGAGAGAACGCCAGTTTTATTTGAAGAGAGGTCAAAGTGTGCTTTTGGCAAGACTGAGCTGCTATACTTGGGTCATATCATTTCTCAAGATGGTGTGTCCACATATCCTTCTAAGGCTGATGCTATGAAAAAGTGGCCTACACCTACCAGTGTGACTGAGTTAAGGGGATTTTTGGGGGTTGACTGGATATTACAGGAGCTTTGTGAAGCATTATGGCATCATTGCTAAACCTCTTACCAATCTACTCAAACATAAGGCATTTCATTGGAGTCCAGAAGCTGAAGCAGCTTTCCAACAGTTGAAACAAGCTATGTGTGATACACCAGTATTAGCCTTACCTAATTTCGAGAACTGTTTGTGGTGGAGACTGATGCTTGCATGAATGGAATTGGGGGCAGTTCTCATGCAAAGAAACATACCCATTGCATATCTTAGTAAAGCCTTGAGTGAAAAAAATCAGCTGCTCTCCATTTATGATAAGGAATTTCTAGCTCTCCTAATGGCAGTGGAAAGATGGTGTCAGTATCTACAGAGGGCTGAATTTGTGATTAGAACAGATCACAAGGCATTGAGCTTCCTAACTGAACAAGTGTTGCAATCAGATCTACAAAAGAAGGCTATGGCCAGATTAATGGGATTGCAATACAAGATTGTTTATAAACAAGGGAAGGAGAACATTGCTGCTGATGCATTATCAAGAGTGGTTCATCTTATGACATTACAAACCTTGACAGAAGTGAAACCTTTATGGGTACAGGAAGTGCTTAACTCCTATGTGACTGATGAGGAGGCCCAAAGGTTATTGGCTGAATTGGTGCTTCATAGCCCCAATGAACAAGGGTTTTCTGTGCAGCAGGGTGTGATCAGAAAAGGTTCTCAGATTTGGGATGCTCAGAATTCAGCCCTTAGAACTAAGATGATTGCTGCATTTACATGACAACATAGTAGGAGGTCACTCAGGTTGTCTGGCAACCTATCAGAGGGTGAAGAGGCTATTTTGGTGGAAAGGATTGAAGTCTGATGTCAAACTGTTTGTGCAGCAGTGTGCAGTGTGCCAACATGCTAAGTCTGAAAGAGTTCTCTATCCAGGATTGCTCCAACCCCTACCTGTTACCCAGGGTGCATGGCAAGATTTGACTATGGATTTTATTGAAGGTCTTCCTAAGTCGGAAGGGTGTGATACAATTTTGGTGGTGGTAGATAGATATTCTAAGTATGCACATTTTTTTCTTTGAAACACCCATTTTCAGCAGCAACTGTGGCACAAGTGTTTTTGTACAACGTGGTAAAACTTCATGGAACTCCTAAGTCCCTGATCTCAGACAGGGATAAAATTTTTACTAGCCACTTTTGGAAATCTTTATTTCAGTCATTGGATACAAAGTTGGCTCTAACCACTGCCTATCATCCTCAATCTGATGGTCAATCAGAGAGAGTTAATCAATGTTTAGAGATGTACTTGAGATGTGCCATTCATGATTGTCCTGCTAAGTGGAAGAAGTGGCTCCCATTAGCAGAGTTCTGGTACAATACATCCTATCACACTTATATTGGATGCTCACCCTTCAAGGTATTATATGGATATGACCCGGTGTTTGCGGCAGCCCCAGTGTAAGCTGATGAAGGGGATACAACAGTCCAGGACTTACTGACAGAGAGGCAGCAATGCTCTGAAATTCTAAAGACTCGGCTAGCAGCAGCCCAAAACAGAATGAAAATTCAAGCTGATAAGAAGAGATCTGATCGGATGGTTCTTCTCAAATTGCAACCCTATGTGCAAAGCTCAATCGTTAATCGACCTTGCCCCAAATTGGCTTACAAGTATTTTGGGCCATTCAAAGTCTTGGAAAAGGTTGGTTCAGTTGAATATCGATTGGAGTTGCCAGAAAATTCTTTGGTGCATCCGGTCTTCCATGTGTCCCAGTTGAAGGCCTTTACACCAAATGCTGTTCCGGTGTTCTCGGATTTTTCTCAAATGGTGGATTTATCTCAAGTTGATGTCAAGCTCTTGTACATTGTGGATCGGTGAATGGTGCGGAAAGGTAGTCATGCTGTGATTCAAGTACGTATTGTTTGGGCTCATCTACCAGATGAGGTAGCGACTTGGGAAGATTATGAAGTGATCAATAAGCGCTTTCCAGATGCCCTTTATTGGGGACAATCAAGCTCGAGCGAGGGGGGTGATGTCAGGGACGTGACTGACTGACTTAGCTCTATGGAGGCGGGAAGCTGTGATTCAATTGTAATCCATTTGTGTGTTTGGGCCCTATGATGGCCATAATAGCAGTGGGTTGTATTGGCCTAGTGTTGTACTATAAATACTGGACAAGTAGTGGAGAAAGACAGAAAAGATAGAATACCAGAAATTACACATACCTGTTTTTCTCCTTTCTGTAATTCGCATATGGAAGTCTTCTTCCTCCTCGGCAACGACTCACGATGGTGGAGGTGCGCCACCGTCCCAGGGTCGGTTACAGACCTCCTAGGATTGATAGTCGTTTTAACTCCTGGTGGTGTCGAGCCTCAGGTACTTTGCCCAAGGAAGAGAGGAAGGGGTTCAATCCCTTTGTGGTCCTAGTTGCCTGGGAACTTTGGAAACATAGGAATGCCTGCGTTTTCAGGGTTCTAGGCCTGCTGTCCAAGCCCAAAGTGTTGCGCAAGCTGTTATGGATGAAGGTCATCTTTGGTGTTTGTGACGGAACCTCCCAAGGTATTAGGCCCACCTACAGTTTTCCTTGTCTTAAGGACCTTGGACAACCCTGTAGATGCACATAATCACTCGACAAGTTCGGTAACTGTATCCTCATCATTTCGCCCAAGAGCGCTTCACCCGTCACACAAATATTACATCACATCGGAGGAAATAATAAGCGGAAGCAAATTACAATAACTTAATTTACATTCATCAATATAGAGTGTATTATTATTACAAAACCAGGGTATTACGAGTGCATAGAGTATTATTACAGACCAGGGAGGCAAAACACCCTCCCGCACACACAAGTTTATTGTTTTCAAAGTGGGAGGCAAACATCCTCCCGCGACCAACTTCACTGCTGGGGCTCTTCCTTGGGTACCACCTTTGAATAGAAACAACAAAACTCTGCTGTCTCCTCACCTACAACAACATGGGTTCGAAAACCCTGAGTACGGAGTGTACTTTCGCAAGTCTTACCCGACAAAAGAAAAGACTCTCAAGGATATGCTGGCTTGAGGGAGTCAAGGTAAGGCTATTCAAGAATCAAAGACTATGTTTACAGAAATGCTTACTAACAGTGGATCCTTAAAAATCCAATTTTATTATCAGGTTAAGTCATTACCTGTATCTAGAGTTCTTTCTACCCTAGATCAGGCACTTGGCCTACACTAGCCGTCTTTTATCACCCCTTTTTTACTTTACTGGAATGCTACGTGTAAGTCAGTGACCAAGTCTTCATGTCCGAGAAGTAACGACGTTTCGAATCGATTAATACTCAGCTGAGGATCTCCAATCACACGACATATGTAGCACTTAACCCTTGCATATGTCAACTCGCCACCGGGTTTCTAGAGACCAGACCGGGTTCACGCCAACCGAGAGCACAGATACACCATCGTCCAGCCTCTTGCCACGGAGGGTACACGCTACTCTCGCCATCTCTCCACTCCCAGTGCGTGTTGGCCTTTCTGGTATTGGTCTGCCCGAGGCAAAGCTTACCCATGACGAGGCATGTGACCAGTTAAAGCGTCCTCGATCATCAGGCCTACATCGACACGGTCCTTAATCGACTCAGACGGAGACACTACACCGAGACTTCCTTCTCGTGCAAGTCACCCGCCCGGTCCCGTTTTTATCATTTTCAATCCCAAAATTTGGTACCTGATAGAGGTACATCTTGTCCGATGTTGAACCCATCACGGCCATGATGGATCCACCATCAAGTTTTATTTTTGAAAACATCCCATTCCATCTGAAGCATCATCTTTTGTTTAAAACAAAACATTTTGTTTTTCTAAAGCAAGACTAAGCATCAGAAAACTTTTTAACAAAACAAGTAATCAAGGAAGGATAAACAGTTCCAAGGAAGGAAATGCAGCAATAGTTCATCACTCAACTCCTATTACCTAATGCAACATTTCAAGTGATAAAGAGTTTAAAACCAAAAGGAAAAAGGGTAAATGCACCGGGGCTTGCCTTGTGTTGTAGGGGATTCGGGATCTGTTCCACAGATATCAAAATAAAAACTATTCCCGGCAGGTGGAGTCTCAGCTGGTGGTGCAGTTTCTTTTTCTTCGACAATTACTTCTTCGTTTTCTATACATAACCATACATATACATGAATGCTCATGTGATGCTATGAATATGCAGTTATAATAGAGATACATCAAGTTGTATCTTGAATACAACTTTCCTTCACGGTACACCTGGGTAACTAAGGTTTTCCGAGTCAACACTCTATTAGGATAAGACAATTATTACCTTAGAAAGCTAGGGTTTTGGGGTTGGGGATCAAACAATGTCCAAAACATGTCAAACTTCACCTAAGGGTTCTAATTATCATATTAAGCTTGCCCAAAAAGTTTTATGATTTTTGGAGCAATTAAGTAATTTCTAAAATTCCAAAAGTCTAGGTTTAGACCTTCTTAAATGTTGAATAATTCATGGTTGGGACTAAAAATCTTGGAACTATTTTTATTAAATACTAGTGGAATTTAGGAGTCTAGTAAAATTGGTCCCATATTTTTATCATTTTTCTAGAATTTTCTATAAATTTCCTAAGCCTGGCAGAAAAAGAAAAGGGAAAATGATGAACAGTGATGTGCTGAAACCAGCCCGAACCGGCCCACGTCCAGGCGAAACGCGCCCGCGCGCGCGACCGCGTTGTTCATTTTGCGCAGAGGACCTCGACTGTTTCAATAACCGGTTAAGAACCCTTGGCCACTATTCACTGTTTCTCTGACAATCACACTTAGGTCCCTAAACTTCTGTTTCTTCGCAACGACAGGTCCCCGATGATGAACGCCAGTGAGCACGCCCTCCGGCGAACCTGTACCGGCCAAGACACTTAATAACCAGAGCCCTAGCTTGGCCGACACCTAATTCCGCCCTCGGCGACAGTAATCCCTCCCTTAATTACACGAATCCGGCCCAGAGTTCGTCTGTCCACGGTGGCGACGAATATCGTAGACAAATCGTGGTGTTCTAGGCGATTCAATGCGGTCTAGTTCAATCAAACGGGTCTGCGAGCAACATGAGACTTGAGGGAAGCTAGAACATCACACAGAAGGGCATGAACTAACCCGTAGACGACTGGCCACGGCGAGATGTCTCACGACGGCGTTTCGACCGATTTGGGGGAAATACGAAATTGGGAGGCTCTGGTGAACGATCAGAGGCGAGAGCTGGTGCTTTGGATGCGTAATAACCTAGCGGAGCTCACTGGGGCATCAATTTATAGAGTCCATCAGCGGTGGCGCTCAATTTGGAGAAGGCGCGCTGGCGGCTGGAGAGAGGGGAGGTTCACTGGTGCGAGCTGTCGTGGCTTTCACCGGGGTAGTGTCTCAGGCGATGAACAAGCTACCGAAGGCGGTTTACTGCGACGTGGTAAAGCATCGAGGCACGTGGCATTCGCGCGGCAGGCGGCAAACTCCGGCGAGGTTACCTGGACCGGCCGCAAGGCAAGTGGGTACGGGGCCGGCTCCCGGTCTCATCCACGGTGAAGATCTTTTTCACCCTGAGTCGTTATCCGCGCGGCTACGGGCACGCCTACGGGCACGAATCGCATCGCCGACGCGAATCCAGGCGCGGGGTCACCGGCGGCTGCACCTGAAGATCTTCAATACTGTACCATCAGAACTCCATTCAGAGCGCCTGACAGGGCATTTTCAGGAGTGTTTTTCACAAATTTTTATGTGGCAACCCTCTAATTGGTCTGTAGCAAAATTAATCTCCTACAAACCAGCTTTGATTTTGTTATAGCAACCATAATCAAACATCCACTGGATCTTACTCAAAATCGCCCCCAAAGTCTGTCCCAGTTCACTGTCAGTCAAACTCCAGCTTCAGGGGTGTCTGACATCCAGACTTCAGGTCCATTTATCTCCAAATTTTGCATGTCACCAATGCTTAATCACTTAAGCAAAGTTATACTCCTATCATAGCTCTACAAATTTGTTGTGTTGACCTAGGGCAAAATTCTTGTAAATTTAGAGATATAGAGCTCCAAAGTTGACCCCATTCCACTGAAATTCAGTCTTAGCCAAATAGTGCTCATGTGACCCTTTTGCAAATAAGTCCAAATTTCACCATTCAACTTGAAAATTCTCCAATGTGAAGGTTACTTGGTTTATGGTGTTTTATCACTTTGATATTTGCACTTTGGTCCAAAAGTGCATAGAATTTGCATTTACCCCCTAGGATTCCAATTAGGGTTTTCTAGGGTTTCTTTTAGGGTTTTGAGTACTTTAGGGTTTTTGTGCCACTAAAGTTCATCAAATGTGATACTTTGTGAACATTTCTCATGGCTTTTCAGATTTTTACCCATTTAGGCTACTACTACCCTCATATCCTAATCCAAGGGTTAAGTACCCTACCCTAGGGTTAATCACACATCAAGTCACCTCATCACAACTTGTTTGAAAATTTTACCTAGTGAATATATTCTAGGTGTAACAAACACATGAAATGTCAATGCACATGATGTTATGCTCAAGTTTTAGTGCCAGGGGTGTTAAAGTGTTTAGCTGGGGCTGCTGCCCTTCCGGGTTTGGTCCTTAGGACTGAACCTTCTTTGGTCGTGAACGGGGTTGTTACTGTGTAAGTGTGAGTTGTAATACACACCCACCCCAGGGTGTATAATCTTTTGGGGGGTTTCTTTCTTCTTAATGAAATGACGCGCAGCTCTCCTTCGCGGTTCGTGAAAAAATGTAGGATAGGGAAGCTAATGACTCTTTGCAAGCATTATAGAGAGACTCTTCTGACTCACTAGAACACATAATTTTATTTTGCTTGACTAACTTATGAATAATCTGAAAGGAAGTATGACCAAGGCGACTATGCCACTGGTGAGGGGACATCTTGATAGCCCCAAGACCCCTCGCTGTATACTTGGTAACGGGTAGAGACCGTCTTCACATCTACCGTGGAGCAGAACCTTCCTCGTGTCTAGATCCTTAATCAGAAAGTGATAAGAAAAATACTCAAGTGAGATATGATTGTTTTTGGAAAAACAATGAACCAAGACTAGATTCTTTGGGGCACGAGGAACGTGCAAGACATTGATGAGACACAATGTTTTAACAGGGGTATCAGTAACAACATGACCAATGTTGTCAATATTCATACCTGCCCCACTATGTGAGGATTTGATTTGTCCCCTTGTACTTATTCTGGACCATCGGCTTGTCCAGGTCAGATCTAAAGTGATCTGTTGCCGCCATGTCAGTAGCAGTTGGTTGTAACACCATAGCCACCTTGGTTGGCCACAACTGTAGTCTTGGTGTCAGAGGTGTAGCTCTATCATAGCGGTACCAGCAATTGAGGGCAATATGCCTTACCTTGCCGCAGACTTGACAGATCTTGTCAGTGCGCTGAGCTTGTGGACATCCATCAGTCAAAGATAACGATGGACCTTGGTGGCCACCAGGAGGACCACATCCATGGTCGTGGTTGTTGTTTTTGCGCCCTTGACTAGCAGCATTAGCAAATGTTTGATGACCTCCATGGAGTAGATCCATTGTGGCGTTGAAACTGAGAAGCTGAGAGGTGGCTTCAGCTATGGTGACATGCTCAACACGGGCTACTAGAGCGGAGACCATTAGGTTATACTCTTCATCAAGTCCTGCAGAATGTACAAGACGAGTTCTTTATCTTCAATGATCTTCTTTATATATGTCGTCTCATGCAATAGATTTCATCTTAGCAATATTTTTTTGAATACGCGGGAGAGTTGCGTATCATTATAGTAAGAAGCGTTGTAAAGTACAACAAAAGCTGACCACACCCCTCACTCATATGTAGTTAGTAGTTACATGATCGCCAATTAATCAAACAGAAAAACGACCTCAATACAAACAACACCCCTGGTAAGACTGCTAGGGCTGTTGGACACCTGCTAGAGGGAGCCTAGTGAGCTCCTTAGCTCCAGCAAGGCACCAAAGGTGTCCCTCTTTTTCAATAAGGGCGAGACCATTTTGGACATCAGGAAGGGTTCCATTGAAGACTCCTTTGTTCCTTTGTTTCCAAAGCATCTAGGCACCGAGAATCACTAGGGAATTCAGTTTTCTTTAGAAAATACTTGGAGCTATCTTATCAACACGGAGCCACGACTCGCCAAAAGAAAGATCACCCCTCTGTGGGGCGAGAAAGGCCAGCCTAACTTTGTTAAGGATATTGAACCAGACCTGTCGAGCTAATACGCAACCGATAAGGATATGCTGCATGGTTTCATCAACTCGTATAACACAGCTGTCAGATGGGGCAGTCCTCCTCATTCTATCTGCTGTCCAACACCCATAATGGAGGGCCAACTAAATAAAGAATTTGCATTTCCTTGGTGCCCGTCTCCCAGATTATTTTCTAGAAAGCGGAATGGACAGCGCCAATGAAGAAAGTTTCATACGCCGACTTGGAAGAATACTGGCCAGATTCTGAGAATCTACATCTATGTACATCAGGGGCACCCGAGGTTAGGGAGTGGTGCCCTCCAACAAATCAACATCTCCATCTATGTACATCAGGGGCACCCGGGGTTGGGGAGATGCCCTCCAACAAATCAACAATCTGAAAGAGCTTTGCCAAGACGACAACTAAGAGAGCATCTCCAATATCCTGCAACCATGCATTATTTTGCAAGGAATCCTGAACTGTTCGTTTGTTTCTTCTTTTAGTGATCAAAGAATGTATATTAGGCGACAACTTTGCCAGCGAAGCACCATGCAGCCAATTGTCCATTCAAAAGGGAGTATTGCTATCATCCCCCACAATAGATATCATGGCCACATCGAATAACACTTTCGCCCAATTATGAGTTTGAATAGGGAAGATTGCCCAAGGCTTGCCTAGATGTGTCTTTCTTAGCCATAATCATCTCATGTGTAAAGCCCAACTGAGTTTTGAGACCATGAATACCTACACCACCCAGCCCCAAGGGATCAAGTAACCTTTGGCCAAGCTAACAGACAAGACACCCTTTTGCATCTTTCTACCACGCCATAGGAAACCCTGAGGGATTTTATCCATGACTTTCAAGGCCCAAGGAAGAAGATCAATTGCTATGGCCTGATAGATGATCATAGAGGTCATGACAAATCTGACCAAGACCGTCTTTCCTGCTCTACTAAGCAGGTCTGCCTTCCACCCCGTATTACCTTTCTATTGTAGTTGCCAGGGCAATCCATGTGTTCATGGTTTGGATTCTTGACTGACACGTAACTCTTCTACAGTTCTGACCACACCTCATGGGGTGTTTCGTATATTGATCTGATCCATGACTTGAGTCATGGATGCCATGAGGAAGCCAAGGATCTGTTGCTGGAGTGCGACCCATCGGATGTACTTCGGGTTGACATCGTCGATCATCTTGCCATCCTGTTTGACGGAAATCTTCTTGTTGGGCGCGCTACACCCGTGCCATCTAGGTAGCCTTGTAGCTGCGCACCTATAAGGATGGACAAAACCTGCGGTTTCCAGAATGAGAAGTTGGTCATGCTGAGCTTTACAACAACTTTGCTCTAGGAGATGCGTCAAAACTGCAAAGTTGGATGACGCCATGGGATCTTGTCGCTAGTGAGGTTGATGTCGACTTGCTCTTGTTCAGGACGCTGGCTAATAGGTATAGGAGGTGGCTCTGATTACCATGAAGGAAACATGGCGCCAAGATTTAAATTGCTTGTCTGGACCTCTTGGGTCGATGTAGCTGTATATTTTTACAGGCACGAGCAGCCTATTATAAGAGGAATCCTACTCGGTTACAACATTCCAACCGACTCTGACCTAAATGATCAGTACACATGTAGACCTGTTCTATTTTATCTCTAACCTCTAACCAGAGTCGGTTTCTACTCTAGCACAAGAGGATCCTAGACAACTAAGGCTGTAGCCTATGTATAACATATGCTAATAATTTATATTGCAGAAGTTATTATATGTTTTATGAGTTAACAAAGGCCTAAAAACAGATTTGAGGAACATGAAGCACCTGGATCAAGATCCTTCTTTACAGAAATTATTGCATCAATTTCTGATATAAAGTTTTCAAGGAATGGCAAATATATTCTTAGCCGTGATTATATGACGCTCAAGGTGTGTAGCAGCTTCTCTTGTTCTATCTAATTGCTTTTGGTTGTCATGCACCCAACAATTTTCAGACCCAGATTAATTATTGAATGATGTCACTCTTAGTACATACTCCCTCTGTTGACACCAATGTGCATGATTAGGAACTGTTCTATTGTTTGAGCTATGCCTAGTACTCCCTCTGTTGTAAAATATAAGACGTTTTGCTTTTCTAGATATATTCTTTACTATGTATCTAGAAAAATCAAAATATCTTGTTATTTGGAATAGAGGGAGTAACTAGCAGAAAGAGCCTATGGGATCACTTATCATGTTTTTGTTCCATACTCAGCTATGGGATCTAAACATGAATTCAGGCCCTGTTTCAACCTTCCAAGTCCATGAACATTTAAGACCTAAGGTGAAATTCTCTCAACTGAATAATTAAAAAGGAAGCTATTTGATGAACAAAAGTAATGTAATTTTATGATATCACTACTTTCAGCTCTGTGATCTGTACGAGAATGACTCAATTTTCGACAAGTTTGAGTGCTGTCTTAGTGGGGATGGACTTCGTGTTGCAACTGGTTCTTATGGGTATTTCTTTCATCCATTATTGACTGTACGTGTCATTTTAAAGAAATCCTCTCTATTAACACTTCCATTTTCTGGTGTCTTCAAACTGCAGTAATATATTTCGTGTTTTCGGTCGTCCTCCGGGAAGCATAGAGGCAACAACTTTGGAAGCAAGTAGGAACCCAATGAGGTATATTTTACATGTGCCTTCTAATTGTTTGATATGTGCCTTAACCTCTACCTATCCATTACTGGGGACAAGGACACCATTTATTTGATCAATTGCGTAAGATCTTTAATGTTTATTAGTTCATAAACAGAACCCTAGCGCCCTATTTGGGAACATAGTGTGACTGTTGGGCGAGTCATTTATGAAACAAAACCAAATGGGAGCTTTGATTCTCTTCTGCCTTAAAGCTGTTCCATAAACTCTCTATCAGCAGTATTATCTGCACCATTGATCTCTTTTATAAACATAGTTACATTATATTGAATCTAGTTAGGTGTTTCAAAATTCAAAAATTCGTAGAGTACCATTTTACTGTTGAGCCTTTTTTTTCACATTTTTTTTTCTGGAATACGTAGGAGCTGCGCTTTTTTGACATTTTAATTGCCATATTAAGTTTCATAACTGCTCTTATGCAATAATAATAGTAATCTTGTTCTTGTTGATTTGGGTGTGATTAGGCGTCAGATTGCAAATCCAGCAAGGCCCACACGGACACTAACTTCTTTTGCCCGTGGTGTTCGGAGAGGTCATTTCTTATCGTCAACATTGACTTAAT
This sequence comes from Zea mays, assembly GCF_902167145.1. Lineage (NCBI taxonomy): Eukaryota > Viridiplantae > Streptophyta > Magnoliopsida > Poales > Poaceae > Zea > Zea mays. The sequence continues at coordinate 74,430,959 of NC_050104.1, read as the reverse complement.
TACTCCTGCAACAGTATCAATTATTTTGTTCACGCAGCCATCACCGACCTATTCTATTACAGGTGGAGAAAATCAAGGCGTTGATGCTAATGGGAATTCACTCGACTTCTCAACGAAGCTGCTCCACCTCGCATGGCACCCGACCGAGAATTCTATTGCATGTGCTGCTGCAAATAGCTTGTATATGTATTATGCGTAGAGAATGCCCTACAGAAAATTTGTTTTTTTTGTGGCTTGCTCTCGGCGAAGGCCCAGGGCCCTTCAACTGCAACCAGAGAGATGGTGCAGGACATTGTTGTCAGTTCACCCCTTGGGGCCAGAAGCCGCTGATGTCCACAAGATCACCAATGCTGTGCTAACAGACTGCGCCCTGTTGATTCTTTAGTACATGTGTAAATTATAATTCTAAACATGGGAAGTTTTGATCCAAATATTCAATCGTGGCAGTTGTATTGGGAGTCGGTGGAAGGGACATATCGAAGATAAAATTCTGTATTGGATTTGCAGGACATGCATTGCAATGGTGTAGTATGACTGGCAATCCTTATCATGTAATACCACCTAGACAGGGATAATGTTGTTTAATGTCAGAAAATGATAGATATTTCCCAGTTATTGTCGTTACTCATCATAGTTATCCTTCTATTAGTTGTACTGTTAAAATAAGGCAGCACCGTTATAATTGTGCTTTTTCTTTTTCTGAATGCCTTTTGTACACTGAGGTTTTCGCAAGAAAGGAATTCACGGAATTAATGCATGGCTGGGCTCAAGATGTGATGATTACGTTCAAGATTGTCGGTTCATGCAACGCTGTTCATGTCGCAGGTCCTCTTTAGGCTGTGTTCGGCACCATAGGAATTTTCTGGGTGCTGTTTTTTTTTTCATATATGGTTTGGGTGAATCCAAGCTTTCCACCTAATCCATTGAGGGATTCAATCCCTAAACCTAACCAATAAATATTTATTCGTTTATTCCATATGGAACAATCTGAAAACTGAAAACTCAATAACGCTATCTGAAAACTGAAAACTCAATAAACCCAATCAACAAACAAGCTGAAAACTGCAGTCTGAATAATTCTATCTTTTTTTTGACAAAGTAGAGACGAGCACATGTCTGCACAGAAAACTGAAAAAACTGTCTGAAACGACTGAAGAAACAAGCTGAAAACTGCACAGCCTGCACAGACCGAAGAAACAGTCTCTACATGCACATGCAAGATTTAGACCACACACTACAAGCTAAGCCTTATTGACTGAAACTGAATAAACAGCCTGCACAGACTGAAGATGTGACTTGACTTTCTCTTCCTCTAGAGATGTTGATAATATCTTTATCCTTGGACCCTGGAACACCATGAGACAAACGAATGAATATGCACAATAAATCCAAGCAAACTACAATAGAAAAGAATGTGAGTCAATAGCACAACAATAAATAGACATGTAATATAACACATTGTTGCTAATTTCCAAGTGATCATGATATTAAACATCATGATAATCATTTGATCATGTTGATCATTTGAACAGAGTATCAACAATTCAAAATTAATTTTACAACCAAACTGATCAAAACAGAGTACTAAACTGATCAACATTATTGCACCACTCAAAATAGACAGCTAATCAGAGATATTGTGAATCTTACCTTTAGAGTTTATCCATCTTCCCCCTTGGCCAAAGGAGAGCGACTTCTGGCTCATCATCATTAAAACAAATAAATGTTTCTCTGTAATTTGGTGTGTTAAACACCTCCGCTGCTTTGATCTTCTCATCTCTTGTGATATCCATAGTCTTAAGAACAGAAATACACCTCTTGATAGAAAAATCATTATCTTGAGCAACTTCCTTCTCTTTTGTTGATTGTGTAGCCTCATCTGCAACTTGCTTTGTTTTCACATCAAGGTACCTCCCTATCAGCCCTTCTAGTGCATCTTTCCTTACTCTCTTTGTCTCCTTCTCTTGATTGACAGTTGGTGCACCTGACCTTTTAGGTAACCTATGTTCAACCCTTTCAACAATTACTATATCTTCATCTTGTTCTATTCTCGCATCTACTTGTGGTTCATTAGTATCTTCATATTCCACTTCTATGGTTTTAAATTTCTCTCCATCATCAGAATTTTGTAGTGGTTGAGTAGATGTAATGTTCCAAGTCCCTTGTGCAATGTGACCATCATATAATTCACCCAAGGCATCAAAGATTGGAAAAGACTTATTGCGGAACTTCTTAGCTCTAGGAAATGTCTGCAATGTGAACACAAGACTATTTCATAAAAACTGAAATTGAAATTATTATTTTGAAACAATAAGAACATGCTACTATTTCATTTTGAGCAGCAAACTAAAATAAGAACCTGGGTAAAGCATATGCTTCTTACAGTGATAATGTTGTCCCATATCGTTGGTTCAGCAATGATCATGCATCTTTTTTCATTCCAAGAAACTCCACTTTGTTTTCTTGCCTCCTTCAATATCTTGTATTCCCTTTTTAATTCTCTCTCCTTTTCTTGAATTTGGATCTTGTTGAATGTAACATATTCATGCTTCTTGTGGAATTTAGAAACTATTTTATTCCAAGCATCTGGACTCCATCCATTTTGAGCCCTATGTGGAGGCATATTGTGTTCAAACAACAAGTCAACAAGACTCTTCTCTAATTCAACATTCCATGCAGCTCTCTCAACACCACCTAAAATTAAAAATTAAGGCACATCTAATCATATAAATGTCAACCATGAACAAATCATGTAAAAGCTTTTATCAAATAAATTTGACATTATTACCGCCACATTTCTTTGATTTTGCAGCTTTAGGAGAAGCCTTCTTTTGAGCAGCTTTAGGTAAAGCTACTATCTTAGGAGAACCTCTAAACATCTTATCTACAACATAAAAATAACACATTTATTCAGCATAGAAGTATTCACTAATTTATGCTCTGTTGGTAGTCGGACCACATATGATATGCTATTATATCTCTTAAGTTATTCCCTTCTAAATTTCCTTGGTCTCCATCAGGTAGGTTGACAAAAGTTTGTGGATTGATATTTCCTTGATCATTCTCTAGCCACCTCTCATCACCATTTAGTGACCAAATCAAGTTATGAAAGACTGCAATAGCTAAAGGTATTTTGGCTTGGTTTTTCTATTTTGTGAAAGGTAGCAACTTTGAGGATTGGAAATCTCTTCTTTATGACACCCAAAGCCCTCTCTACATGACTTCTTAAAATGGCATGTCGATGATTATATAACTCATTATTTTGAGGTCTTCGGTGGCCACGACCAAACTCTTTCAAGTGGTACCTAACCCGACGATAAGGCGCAAGAAAGGAAGCTGTATTAGCATAACCACCATCTACTAGGTAGAACTTTCCGGAAGGTACTTCAAACTTTCCTATAGAATTGGTCATTACAGATCTGAGAACCATTGAATCTGTTGCTGATCCTTCCCATCCAGCTGACAAATAAGTGACTTTGAGATCAAAATCACAAACGAACATCACATTTTGACTAAGTGTCCCTTTTCTATTCCTGAATGGTGCAGCTTGATTAGGTGACATTGATATTGGAACGTGGATTCCATCTATTGAACCTAGGCAATTCTGCAAAAAAGTAAAAAAGAAATGATCTTCTAAGATCATTTAAGGTTGAGTACCTTGTAAGATTGACACATAAGAGTTAAAAGAAATCACCTTAAAGTAAGGGTAAAATCGGTTATCTTCGCGAACTTTTGCATGTACTTGATTGGAGGGAGGTTTTAGGAACCGCATGCTGAGGGCAGGGATAACTATGTCAAAGAAATGTTTGATCACACGATGGAATGTATCATTGCTGTGACCAAAGAATACTTGGAGATCCTCAAACGACGCATTGTGACTAATCATATATAAAAAGAAACCAAGCTTTTCCTCGACCTTGATTCTAGTGTCTTTAACCAACCCTTCGCTTCTAGGATAATTGACCAAGGCTTTAAAGATGTAAGGTTCCATCCTAAATGATGTCCTACAATTCTTGATGTGGCCTTCAAGTTGCTCCCTAACCTTTTCCTCTCCAGTTAGCGTTGATGTATGTCGCAACTTTTTTTCACTATCTCCAATATAGCCCAAGAGATGTAGAGTAGGGATAATTAAAAGCATGAGATCATCGTCATCATCATCCCTCCTCTTTCTAATGCGATCTCTAGTACTCATATCCATTGTAAAACTATAAGCAATATCAATGAACACAAGGAAATCAAGTTAACAAAAATAGTTACACACTTCATATAATTTTAAGACTATAAATTTTGTACACATAGCACCTTGAAAAATGGATTAGACACCGGATCTCAAGAGGGGGAAAGCTTGTCCTCGCGACTCTCACAAGAGTAGGGACAATCTGAAAATAGATACAATAATGAACACCAAACTGTTACCAAATTAAAAGACTATTACAAGAAACAAAACACATGATTTAAATCCAAACCAATAAATGCAATAAACACATGATATCAGTATAATAAACACCAAACGACAATGTGTAAAAACAATAGAAACAAGTGCCACCAAAGTGTAACGATATTCTCAAGTGGTTAATAAAACCGTTTCTCTGAAGAAATAAAAATTCAGTTGAATTTTGAACTAAAGTTAAGTTGTATGTTCACAACGATCATAAAATTACTACCTCGAATCTACGTCCCTGCAAAGCTTACAGAACACATAATATCATTTCAAAAAATATAAATAAAAATTCCAGGTAGTACAAGGTAGTATGGTTGCGAGGGAAGTCAAACCACATCTAGCTAGATCTAGCCAGCAGCACGGACGGCTCTAGCTAGGACCTACCTCCAGGCTCAGCTCCAGCGCCGGACGGAACTCCTATTGCTCACGGCGTACGATCGAGAAGCAGGGACGAGACGATGATGGCAGGACGGGAACGAGGCGGCGACGGCGAGACAGGGACGAGGCGGCGGGGGCGGCGTGCTCAGCCGCGTGAGGCGGCACGTGGATTTGTTCCAGAACAAACGAGCTAGGGTTATAATCTAGGAGTACAAGAGTAAAAAACAATCCAAGCTTCTGGGCTACAAACCATACTGGGCTTAACCGAAGGGAAAAATAAATCATCCTGGATTTTTTTTCCGGGCTTGGATTGTGGGCTGGATTGGATCCCAATCCAGATTAAACCAGGCCTGGTTTGGTATAACTGAACATGGCCTTATAGTGCTGCGTCAGTGCATCACTATGCTTTTTAATTGAATGTAACTATTAGAGTCTGAGATTGCAAACCCAGGCTGCTATATTAATAGATGAGATACACTATGCTTCTTAATTGAACGTAACTATTAGAGTTTGAGATTGCAAACCTGGGCTGCTATATTAATAGATGAGATAGTATATGGGTTGGGCCTAAACCCATTATATAACACACATGTCGAATACTTCCGTAGTTGCAACTCTAGTCATTACAAATGTCATAACTTTAGGCATTATAGATGTTGAAACAGGACTGAAATTCTGAGGACGTCATAGAGGAGAGCCCCTTGGTCAAGATGTCGTCAAGCTGTGAAGTGATTGGTATGGAGGACATGTACATCGCCGACGGTGACACACTCGCGGATGAAGTGGATGTTGATCTCTACGTGCTTCGTGCGCTGGTGTTGTATGGAAGTGGTGGAGAGGTAGACCGTGTTGACCATGTCACAATAGACGAGTGTGGCGTGCTAGGGTGCTATGGAGCTCCTAGAGCAGCTGACGAGACGCCTCGGCCACACCGTTGGCCACAACGCGATACTCGGTCTCAGTGCTGGAGTGAGAGATGACAAGCTACCGCTTTGAGGACCAGGATATGGGGTTGGCTCCCAGAAACACAGCGTAACCAAAGGTGGACCGATGCGTGTCGGGGCAGCCGACTCAATCAGCATCGGTATAGACGACTAGCTCAGAGTCAGAGAGGCCCGAAGAAGGTCGTAGTCGAGAGTGCCACGGAAGTAGCGAAGAATCAGCTTGGCAATGGCGAGGTGGGGCTCCCATAGGGTATGGAAGTGAAGGTACACCTGTTGGACTACGTAGGCAATATCAGGCCGAGTGAAGATGAGGTACAGTAAAGCCCCAATGAGGCCCCGATAGGCTATCACTTAGCCGTTTGGGGCATCGTGGTCTTTGGAGACCTTCGTCTGAGTGTCAACAGGCGTGAAGCAAGCCTTACAGTCAGATATGACGGCTCGCTCCAAAATGTCGATGGTGTACTAGCACTGGTGAAGGAAGAGGCCATGGGGCGGCGCTCCATGGTGATCCCCATGGAAATGGTGGAGAGGGCCGAGGTCCTTTATCGTGAACTCACACTACAACACGACGATCGTGCGCTAGAGGGTGGCACTGGATGTTTTGAGCATGATGTCGTCGACATGGAGAAGGAGGTAGACGGTACCGCCGTCGCACCACAGGATGAATAGGGACGTGTCTAACTTGGCCTCGATGAAGCCGAGGGAGATCAAGTAGGAGGCGAAGCGACTGTACCAGGGCCATGACACCTATTTGAGGCCATACAAAAAGTGGTTAAGCTTACACACAATACTCAGGCGAGTGGAGTCGATGAAGCCGACAGGTTGGTTGCAGTACAATCTTAGTTAGAGTGCCATGAAGGAAGGCACTCTTGGCATCCAGCTGTTGGACCGCCTAGTCTAGAGAGAGGGCATGGGAGAGGACGGTCCAAACGGTTGCGAGCTTGACAACATGACTAAAGGTCTCATTATAGTCCACTCTAGGGCGCTAAGTGTAGCCCCTAAGGACCCAACGAGCCTTGTAGCGATCCAGAGACCATCGTCCTTGAGCTTATGATGGAAGATCCACTTGCCAGTGATTATATTGGTGCTAGGGGGACAAGCGAGAGAACCATAGTGGTAGCAGCTATGAGCACTAGTTGGTCCAGTGGTTGGAGGACACCATCTTAGCGATGTGTGACCATTGGGTGGATGTGAAGGGGGTCACGATGGATGGCAACCAGATGGTGCACCGACAGCTCATCATGGGAGCGGGCTAGGGAATAAATGAAGCGACCCAATCCTTTGGGACCCAAATATGATACAATTACTAGTCCTAGGAGGCTAGTAACCACATTTATTTCATTAGATGGAACATAGTCTTTTACAATAATTATTACAATACCGAAAGCAAAGCTCAGGGGAGCTAAGGAAAAGCAGAGCGAGAACCAGCCTTAGTCACAGGCAGACTGGGTGCAGACATAACCCTCTTCTAGTTGAACAAAGCGGTAATGATGTCTCCAGCCACTAAAAACATGTAAAGCCACATGTGAATACTTTCGTATTCCGCAAGCCCATTCTAACTCATAAAGGAGAAAGAGACCTCATTGTACATGCTCATATTTGGTGGAGTTATAAGTCAACTTTTTTTTGAAGAAGATGAATTGTAAACATCCCTCTCCTTGTCCTTCCGGTGCTCCCCAGCCACCAATAACCCTAGGGTGCAGACCGTGCAAGTTCTGATCAAGTGACTATCCATACAATCTCGAGTGGTTATACTTGATAAGAGTATATGTAATGAAATATGACAAATCGGTCCTTATACAAGTCAAGACAATCCTTCATGCTCACACCTAACCCGGGTGAGCCAACTCCTTTGGGGCCTCACCCAAACCAAGGAGTCCCGATCATCCCGCTCAAGGTGATAAGGGTGATAACCCTTCATCATACCCATTTTTGAAAAACATCTTAAGCATTTTTCTTGAAACAAAGAGTGTATTTATTGCAGGCTTGACCTCATCTTACATATGCATGATTTCGTTCCCATGATCTCGGCTTAGGTGGTGGTAGAAAACATAGGTAATTTATGCATTAATGATAGAATGAAATTGCCTTTGTCGAAGTTCTCATGGCACGAAGGTTCTATTTCTGGGAGGTCGAGCTCCTGCCCTTCTTCCGGAGCTAGGGTTTCCGAAACGTCAATCATTGCTTCTTCTAGCAAAACAACCAATAAACAATACATCAACCAATGTCTTGCTAGGAAAAGATGTGATATAACACCGTGACCATTATTTTATGTGACCCATGAAGTGCTTTTACCATTATTATGTATTTGTGCCATATATATATATGGATATGTGTATATAGAAAGAAATAGAAATTATAAAAAGAGAAGGGATTTTCGGTTGAGTGGGCCTCATGGGCGCATTCTGGCCCAACTAGACACGGCGCGACGCGTGGCCCAGCCGGCCCACGTGAAGGAGACGGCAAGGCGACAACATGATGGGGTCGGGCCAACATGTCAGAGGGACGGGGGAATGACGCTAGCGCCTATGGACGGGGGTATGAACCGGTCATGGCGAGGAGAACTGGACATTGGTGAGGGTCTACGGTGGTTCTCCGCCGATGGCCTGGTTCTCTGGAAATGGGGAGGTGCACTAGCACGGGTGGAGGTGAGTGATCATGGAGGTGGGCTCAATTTGGTTGGTGGTGAGCTAGGGAGGGCTAACCACGGTGGGGTGGAGGGCCACCACGATGGTGAGGTCGATGACGTGGCTCCAGCCGGTGATCGGTCAGAGTGAGGTGCACGATGATTGTGTGGAGCTAGTGAAGCTCGTGCGCTCGTTTAATTGAGCTCTGGACGACTGGGGTTGGTGGGGTCTCACTGGAGCTGGGGAGGGTGGCGACGCCTGCTTAAATTGGGCTCATGGGAGGGGAGGAGGAGGGATGGTGATCGATGCGAGTTGTGGAGGGTTTAGGGAACTTGGTGGCCAGCTAGACTCCAGCGGGCGGGGAGCAGGGGCGGCGCACATGGGTGGGGACGACAGTGATGTGATGCCATGACGAGTGAAGGACAATGGTGATGTGCAGGTACATGCGCACAACAGATGGGGACAAAACGATGCTTAACTCAACTATGGTGATCATCGAGGCAGAGGATGCCGACCGGCGTCGAGGGCGTGTGCACTGTGAGCCCATGAGGGGGAGGGAGAAGAAGGTGCTGAAAAGTGGGGCTGGGCTGAAAACGAAAGGAGAGGGGGAGACGGCATGGGCGCGCGGGTGCGAGGACATGGGCGTAGATGGGCCGAGGAGGTGGAGGCAAGCGCATGGAGAGGGGCGCGAGAGTGAGCCTCTAGGCTATAATTGGCCTGGGCTGAGCTGAGGGGGGATTTATCTTTTTCTTTTTTCTATTCCCTTTCTTCTTTCCTCTTTTTTTGTGTGTTTTCTAGGTATATGTAACACTATAAAAATCATCAAATAAAAATAATACATTTAGTTATTAATGATAATTATGGTAATGAATTTTCTTTTAAGTGTTTGATTTTTAATTGCATTTAGAATAATTTTTGATTGCTCACGATTGATTTTGGATATTGAATAACATTTCTTCTTAAATAAAAATCCTAGTAAATAATATAATATAATAATTACTAGTCCAAAAATAAATATTTCATTTATAAATAATTTTGGTGTAATTATTATGAATTTTAGGGATATTTTAAAATATATTTTGAATTTAGAAAAGGAAACAGAAAAAAAGAAAACAAAACCTAACCCTAAGCCCACCAGGGCCCAACAAGGACTGACCGCGCCCCAAGGACCAGACGCCGCCCCGCCCCGCGCCCCTGCCATGCCGAGCAGCGCCCAGCCCCTGCACTCAAGCCCCGCGCGACCCGACCGCCCCGACCCCGCGCTGGCAGCCGCGACGCCGGTCGCCCTGCGCCCTTTACCCGACCCAAGGCCCCGACGCGCCCGCGCCCAGAAGTAGTGCCACACCTCTACACATGCCCGGGAGCTCGACCAGCCGAGCAGCACCACCCAGGCACCGCACCAGGACGCCAAGACCCCGACCGAGCAGCCCTGGCACGCCGCCAGCACGCTGACCGCGCCCGCGCACCGCGCCTGCACACTCCAAGCCGAGCCGCCCACGACCGAAGCCCAAGTGCCGCCGTCCGTTTCTTCTACACGCGTTAAGGAGCTTAAATGCCGCCGTTGTTTCCCCCATTACCTCCCTCCATTGATGCCGACGCCATTGATGGCAGCCATGAAGACCCGACCACCTCTCTCCCTCCCCGGCCGACCTTTCCTCTCCCTCCCTCTCCTCTATAAAACCCACGCCGAGCTCCTCTCTTCTCCTCCCTACCCAAGCTCGCCCCCATCTCTCTCTCACTCTCCTCGCCATTAGAGCCATCACTGTCGCCCATGGAGCCTCGCCGGAGCTTGTACCTCGTCGTCCGAACGCTCACCGACGACCGCACCTGTTCCCCTGCCCGCCGAGACCGCCGAACCCTCCCTGCTCGTCGTGTTCATCCCTGCGCATGAGTGAGAACACAAGGTAAGACAACCCCAAAACGTTGGTTTATTTTCTAAAGCATGTTTTGAATTAATTTATGAATTTTGTGAATTATTGTTGTAATATTGAGATGATGTGATTTGGCGATTCACGTGTATGATTTTAGAGATTGCGATGTATACGTGTAGCCAAAATCGAACCCCGCGACAATGATTTGAATATGTGTATGATTTTATAATTTTAAAAATGAGCACGGTCACTACTCACTACCTCGGTGATTTTCATACTAGAAAACGTTTACAGATTTGATTTCGCTTTAATGTGTGGAGCGATAAATGGTTAGTATTGATATAAGTATAATTTTAGTGATATAAGAAATTGAAATAGGTATTAAGCCACATATTCCCGGTCAGATGAAAATATATGATTTACTATTCATGATAATTGTATTAATAAGTATAGCACTTAAATTACGTAGAATTAGTAAAATATTTACGTATGTAGTAATAACCATGAATATGTTATTAAAAGTCTCATTTGGAAATTTATAATTAATTCTTAGTATATTAATGGCAGAAGAATTATAAATAAATAATTTTTAGTTATACGTATAAATTCTATTTAGAAAAGAAAGGAGAAAATCGAAAGAGTAGAATTTTATAATATTAAAATGACTTAATTAAGCGCTCATACTTTTCTAATAAAGAAAATGATAGTTATGGTTCTTATTAATGAATTAGATAAATTGTTTCTAGTTAAAACGACCTTTTTAATAGATATCATGTTTTAATATAACCATGTTCTTTATAGTTGTTTAGATATATCTTAATTTAAAAGAAACTGTAGACCATATGTTTCCTAATAAAAATAGAAGATATATATGTCCAATCAATAGATTATTTATATTTTCTTAATTAAAAGATAACAAGGGTCATTGCTTTTATAAACTAAAATGATAGTTTATACATAATTTCCTTTCTAATGAATTAGATCATTTGTTCCTACAATAGAATTAAAGATAATTAATAGATTAATTATCATTTATCATAATTTATTAACCAAACCTATAGTCAATTTGTTCTTAAATAGATTTATGGCATGATTAATGATTTCATAGAATTTAGTCCACATTATACGAACCATTTAGTTTTTCCTAAAGGATAAAATAAAGTAATAAGAGTTTAAATTCTTTTTATAACTTAAAATGTCACTTTTTATATATTGACTTCGAATATAATAATATAGGCTATTTGTTTTCTAATAAAATTAAAAGATCGTTATTTGTTCATTATCTTTTGCATGAAAATCCACTTAAGGCCTATAACCTAGTTTTTCATAAAATAGGTGTTTAATAATAATGATCTTTTTACATAAAACCTATTTAGACTTATATCTTAGTTTATGATAAGTGAAGGAATGAATTATAATACGTTCCATAATGCTTCTAAAATTAATAACGTGTTTCGTAGCCCATTAACCTTAGAGATATAACATATATCTTTTCTAAAAGGTTAAAAATATTTAATATAGTTATAACGTGTTTTATCATCTTATAAACCCTTAATCTTAGACATATCACATATGACGTTTTATAAAAGATCAATTTGGTGAACCTAATATTTGTATATTTTAATTAAGATATTTTAAGCTTATGTCTTGTTTTATAAAGTATAGATCACACATTTTTGAAAAGAATACCTTATTATAACCATTACTTGCGACGTTTTTGAAAAACGAATGCTCTTTTCGTTAGGCTTTCTTTTAGCTTTACGTATGATGAATGTTGTATGTTATTGAGTGGTGTTTGTTCTTCTTGTTTGTTTGTGTGATATTCAGTGGTTGATCTAGTAGTTAAGAATCAAGACCTATTCCTATCCGTGGAAGAACCTCAAGTTTTCAATAAGCAAGGCAAGTGGACTTCTCCCTCTGCATACTCTATTTGATCCCAAACAATACATTTAATAAAGTTTATTATTGGATATATATTTATATATGCATAATTTGATGGGTTACCTATTTAGATACACCTAACCTTTCCAACCTTACTCCTTGTTTAACCTAGGATTATGATCTAATGAAGTAGCTATGCTATTGTTACAACTTTAAACTTATGCAGTCACTCCTGTTTATGATATTAATGTTCCAAATGGTAAGTTTACTTTATTGTTGCTAATCCGACGATTAAGCAAGATCATATGATTTAATTGGAACATGGAGTGACCACCCGGGAAAAAACTGCTACCATTAGGGTGGTATGGGACGCCCTTGGCTAAATAACTAGGGAAGTCTTATGTTAGGTGCTAGTCGTGGTCGACTGTAACGGGGGCATCTGGCAAGCACTTATATTCCGGTTCAGGCATATTGGATACGGGCATAGTTCCCAAAGCTTTACCCTGCAGACTGGTCTATAAGTTGGTTAAGTTAGGTGTACTCTATGCAGTTAGAACATTTCCAGCATTTGCATAATGAGGACTCTAGGGAAAAGCCTCGTAGTGAGACCCTAGCCATTCACCTCGGAAGTGAATATGTGTCTAGATAACCCGGGCTAGAAGGGAATCATGACTCATGGGTAAAGATGCGCCACCTCTGCAGAGTGTAAAACTGATATATCAGCCGTGCTCACGGTTATGAGTAGCCTGGACTCCTCACATGATAATTGAACTTGAAGATGGAAATAAATCGAGATCCGATGATCTGCCAATGGTTTGCTTAAGTGGTTTCACTTAAGTGTTTTTGATATACTCTTATACCTTTGTTTAATGGGAATACTTGGGATTCACACTTATTAGTAAGACATGTGTTGTTAATAAAATGTTGACCAACTAAAATGCTTACTGCTCGACCTTAGCCTCACCTTGTTAAACTTGCATTAATTTTCCCTCCACTTGCTGAGCCCCGACCATAAGTGAGCTCACCCTTGCTTAAATTTTGATCAGAAGTTTGCAGATGAAGTTATGATGCTGAGCTCCATGGATGCTAGTCTAGTGATACCCCCGGTCATCTTCCTATGGATGGATGTCCATGTTTCGATGTACTTTGATGAATAAAGGTTAAGACATTATGTCTGTTTGTCAGCGTTTCGACCCGGGGGGTCCCTGGACCGACGAGTAAAATTGTCGCTGCGTGCCCCAGTCCAGATGGGTTGGCACGAAATGGAACACAAAGGGGGAAAACCTCGGCTCGTGTTATCCTGCGCCAGAGTGGGTGCGCTTGTAGAAGGGGTTACAAGCGTTCGCGAGGGAGAGGGAGTCTCGCGCGACCACCCCCCCGTATGAGGGCCCTGGCCCTTCCTTTTATAGATGCAAGGAGAGGGTCTAGGTGTACAATGGAGGTGTAGCAATATGCTAACGTGTCCGGCAGAGAGGAGCCAGAGCCCTATGTACATGCCAACGTGGCTGTCGGAGAGGTGCTATAGCTTTGTGTACGCGATGTCGTGGCCGTCGGAGGAGCGTTTGAGCTCTGTAGAAGCACAGCTGTCGGGGCTGCTGGGACTTTGCTGATGTCTCCTTGCTTCCGTAGGGGGCTGAGAACCACCGTCGTCATGGACGCACGCGGGGAGCCATCATTACTTGTTACCGGGGCGAGCCTGGATGGGACGCCGGTCTTGTTCCCCCGTAGCCTGAGCTAGCTAGGGGTAGGGTAATGATGTACCCCCTGCGGCGTGGTCGGTCCGAGCCCAAGGTCGGGCGAGGCGGAGACTCCTCCTGAGGCCGAGACCAGGGTCGGGCGAGGATGCAATTCCTCTCGAGGTCGAGGTTGAGGCCGAGCCCTGGGGGTCGGGTGAGGCGGAGACCACCTTTCGAGGCCGAGCTCTGGGGTCGGGCGAGGCGGAGACTTCCTCCTGAGGCTGAGGCCCAAGGTCGGGCGAGGCGGAGCTTCCTGTTGCGCCTGAGGCTAGACTTATCTGCTGTCAGCCTCACCCTGGCGGGTGGCATAGCAGTCGGAGAGGGGCGAGCGGCGCTGTTTTCCTGTCAGGTCAGTCAGTGGGAGGGCGAAGCGACTGCGGTCACTTCGACCTTGCTGACTGAGGCACGCGTGTCAGGATAAGGCACCAGGCGATCCTTGCATTGAATGCGCCTGCGATACGGTCGGTTGGTGAGGTGATTTGGCCAAGGTTGCTTCACTACGAAGCTTGCCCTAGCTGGGCTTCGGGCGAGTCGAGGGTCCGCCCGTTGCTTGAGGAGGCCCTCGGACGAGGCGTGAATTCGCCTGGGACTACTGTTCTCGCCCGAGGCTAGGCTCGGGCGAGGCGAGATTGCGTCCCTTGAGTAGACGAAGCCTTGACCTGAATTGCGCCCATCAGTCTCTGCAGTTTGTGCTGATCGTAATTACCAGCCGAGTTTAGGAGTGTTGGGGGTACCCCTAATTATGGTACCCGGCATTAGCCCCCGAGCCTCAAAGGGAGTTTTGGTACTCGCTTGGAGGCTTTGTCGCACTTTTTTGCAAGGGGACCAGCCTTTCTCGGTAATATTTTGTTCCGGTGGGTGCGCGTGAGCGCACCCGCCGGGCGTAGCCCCCGAGGCCTCGGAGGAGTGGTTTGACTCCTCTGAGGTCTTAATGCCTTTCGTGATGCCTTGGCCGGTATGGTTGTTCCCTCATGCGATCTGATCGTAACCCGGGTGCATGGTCAGGTTCCGAGTTTTCAGGCTGGTTTGTTGACGCTGTCAACGGTTTGGCCGTGGCCGGGTTTGCGAGAGCAGCCCCCGAGCCTCTGCACGGAGTGAGAGGATGGTCAAGGACTGACTCGACTTTTATGATACGCCCCTTCGTCGCCTTTCCGCAAGGAGGAAGGGGAGAAAGCGCCATGTTGCCCTCGGAGGGCGCCGAACATGGTGTCTCCAGTGAGTTGCTAACGGGTGATCCGAGTGGACGCCCGTGCCCCGTTCGATAAGGGTCGGCTAGTGGCCCAGAGGCGTGCTCCAAAAGTACCTGCAGGTGATTTGCCGGACCCGGTCCCGTTCGATAGGGTTCGAGGGCTCGATGCCTCCCTCTGATGGGATTCCATTACAAAATCGCTCCTGCTGGTCTCGGAAATGTCCTAGGGTACCTCGGGAGCGTAGCCCGAGCCTCGGCCATGTATTGGACGTACCTAGAGTCATCCCTTGCTCTGCGTGCTCTGGGGCGGCTGTCGAACCCTTCAAGGGGCCAGCCTTCGAACCCCTGATCAGTAGTGGGCGCGGAGCCCGAGTGCTCTGAGGTGGCTGTCGAACCCTTCCGAGGGGCCAGCCTTTGAACCCTTGATCAGTAATAGGCCTGAAGCCCGAGTGCTCTGGGGCGGCTGTCGAAACCCTTCCGAGGGGCCAGCCTTCGAACCCCTGATCAGTAGGAGGGCTCGGGGCCCGCTTCCTTCGCGGAGAAGGATCCCTTTCGTAATACCCCCTTTCCCAGTCCCTGTAGCAAGAGAGAGAAAGGGGAAGAGGAAAAGGATACAAATTTAAACGGTGTGGCGCACCATTTTTGACGCGGTCATTATGGCGGAGGTGAAACATCGCCCGCTTTGCCTGCCAAAGGTGTCGCTTGCCCTGCCGCGGAGTTAATGTGATGGGATGGGTAGTTCGCGGGGCGGCCATCGCGCGAGCCGTTCGAGGGACGGAACATGGGCGCGTCGTCTTCACGCCGTGGGAGAGGGCTCCCCTGCTGCTCCAGGAGGGGACGTGAGCCTACAGACGATTTGACTGCTGCTTCCGCTCGCCTGCTACCGCCATTACTGCCGGCTCACTTTTGGCCATATCGACCGTCGCGCCTCCTCCCGCGGCTGACTGGCCCGTGACCAATGTGCTCGGTTGGCACTGTTGGGCCATGCGCAGGGTTGCCTCGAGTCACGGCACTGGTTCTGCAGTCGAGAAGGCGCGACATTGGCGTAAGTGGTGATGCAGTTTTTCGCACGTAGTAACCGGCGCGCCGGTTACATGACGTGTGGGCCTGGGCCTCCATGCTGGATGCGTCGAAGTCGAATGGGGCGTCTCTGTGGTGCGGTTGCACGCCACCTGCATGGCGGTCTGCCCTTTCAACCGTTGGTTTCGGCGAGGATGGAGGAGTGCTTGTAACCGCGGGGCGGTTACACGCTCCGCGCGCGACGGTTTGGCTTCTTTTGTTCCGGGCCAGCTTGCATGACGTGTGGGACCCAGCCCCCGTGTCGTAGGGGGAGGACCCTGGAGCACGTCGGTGAAGACTTAGTCCGCGACGCCTGAGGACGCGAGTGGCGAGAGCCGCCTTTAAAAAGGGATCGACCCCCCAGGCAGTAGCCATGCCCTCGCACTCCCCTCATGCATCACGTCCTTCCACCTTTCGAGCCCCCGAATGGGGAGCGCCCGCGTTGCCTTCGTCTTGTTGTTGGAGGAGCGCAACCTCACGGAGGTTGGCACCCTTCAGCCGTCGCTCGGCTTCAAGGATTTTCATCAGGCAGCCCGGCTGCATTCCCTCACAAATGGTCACCCAGGATGGTGACCACCAGTTCGATGGTGGGGAGAAGCAAGCTGGGCTGCGGCCTCTGCCCCGCCCTCAGCTTCAAGGATCTTCATAATCCTTGCTGGGGAGGAGGGCGAGGCGAGCCGGGGCCTGCCTTCGCGTGGGCTGGCGACCCGCTTCTTCCTCCGGCATATGGGGGTGGAAACAATCCTCCAGCTCTACGGAGGAGGCGTCCTCCAGCCATGCGGGGGAAGGCGAACTGCTGCTGCCTAGCCAGGGTGCAGCATTCCGTCCTCTGTCCAGGCGACTATGGCCGGCCGCACCGGAGGGTCTCACAACACGTCGTACACCACGAGGGCGGTACTCGTGTTCTGAGACGGTCCCGTTCTTGTTCTTGCGGCGAGGACGGGAGTGAGGACCTGCCGGTGCGCTTTGGGGCGGCCGGTGCTCGCTGGTGCGGTGCTGGTGGGCAGGTGGCTGCCGTTGTCAGTGCTGAGGTGGTCCTCCGGCTCCTTGGCTTTGATAGCTTGTCCTTGACCTTCGAGTGGGGACGTGGGCGAGGGCCTTGTCGCAGCAGCGTCTGCCCTGAGGTCATCGCTGCTGCTGTTTAGCCACCCGGAGCGGAGGTCGTTGTCGCTGCTGCTGTAGTGGTCGGTGGCGAGCCAACTGGAGTTTGTCGTCCCGCAGGCCCTCCGATGTGGAGGTTGTTCATACCCGCGGGAGTGGAACCGGAGTTCCGTTTGTAATGGCACCTTGAGTGCCGGTGTTTGTTCATTGTGGCTATCGAGGCCTGAACATCTGGGTATTTGAGTGTAATACTGTGTTTCTTCCTCATTTCGAGCACTAGGTCTCGCCTGTCGGCTAGCTGAACCTCTTAACCGAGTGTGAGTTGCCCTGTGCGGAAGGTGACGAGTGAGGTATCCGTATCCCGGAGGCGTAGGAGTCCCTCGGCTCGGTCGGCCTTGCCACCCAAGGCTTCTCTTGCTCAGTTATAGAACCCTCGGCTGCTCTGCGATGAGCCAGAGCCGGAGGCAGCGGTGTCAGCGTGGATAGAGGCAGAGTCGGCTCGAGAAGAAGCTTCGTTGGCCCGGGAGCATGTGGCCTCCCTGGCCGAGGAGGTGCAGCAGCGGCGGCTGGAGCTCGGCTAGGTCATCCGCTAGCGGGACCAACCTCGGAGTCATGCTGCCGAGGCCGTGAGCCGGGCTGATGTCCTCGGGGGACAGCTGGCTGAGGCTACGGAGCGGTCGGTCGAGGTATCTGCCCGGGCCGGGACCCTTGCGGAGACCTTGGCTATGATGGTCCGAGCTTGGTGCTGGCGTCCTCCTTCGACGTGGAGATCCTTCCGCCCGTGCCGCCGTCCGAGGCTGGGCTAGATTTCGCCGAAGGTGGAGACGACGCCGAGGGTGCTGCTGCTCCCTCTGTTGATGTCTGAACCTGCAGGGAGAGTTTGTCTGTAGTGTGCGCATGTTTTTTCGCGGCCGCCGAGGCCCAAACATATTATTGTCGTGTTGTAAAGCTGCGTTTCCTTTCCTCTTGTTTCGAGTATCAGGACTTGTTCGTCGATAGCAGAATCGTTTATCCGAGCGAGAGTTACTTTTCACGGAAGGTGATGAGTGAGGTATCCGTATCCCGGAGGCGTAGGAGTCCCTCGTCTCGGTCGGCCTCGCCGCTTATGTGCACTCTTACTCGTTCGTAGGATTCTGTTATCGATATAGTCGAGAAGGCACGAAAAATCGTTCTGGCAGAAAAGTTTTCGAGCGTTAAGACTTGTTCGGTTAGCAGAATCGCTTATCCGAGCGTGAGTTACTTATCGCAGAAGGTGATGAGTGAGGTATCCGTATCCCGGAGGCATAGGAGTCCCTCGGCTCGGTCGGCCTTGCCGCTTACGTGTACTCCGTCGTTTTCAGGATCCCGCTATCGAAGCAGTCGAAAAGCGCGAAAGATGTTCTAGCAGAAAGACTTTTTCCGAGGAAAATTTTGACGCAGAGGGGGTTCCCCCCTTCTAGCCCCCGAGGGAGGGTCGGGCTTCGTCGAGGCAAGGCTGACCCTTCCTTGACGGTTAGACTCTATTTGTGTATGTAAAGAAAACGAGGCATATGAACGACTTGAAAACATCTTAAGGGTAAAAGCGACGTAGCTGTCGGATGTTCCAAGCGTTGCTGTAGACCTTGCCTTGATTGTTGGCCAGCTTGTATGTTCCGGGCTTCAAGATCTTGGCGATGATGAATGGCCCCTCCCAGGGAGGAGTAAGCTTGTCGCGCCCTCGGGCGTCTTGCCACAGCCAAAGCACCAAGTCTCCTACTTGGAGGTCTCGGAGCCGAACCCCTCGGGCGTGGTAGCGTCGCAGAGACTGCTGATACCGCGCCGAGTGTAGTAAGGCCATGTCCCGAGCTTCTTCTAGCTAGTCCAGCGAGAATTCTCGGCTGGTCTGGTTGCTTTGGTCGTGGTACGCCTTTGTCCTCGGGGAACCGTATTCCAAGTCTGTGGGCAAGATAGCCTCGACCCCATAGACTAGAAAGAACGGTGAGAAACCCATGGCTCGGCTTGGCGTCGTCCTCAGACTCCAGACCACCGAGGGTAGTTCCTTCATCCACCGCTTGCCGAACTTGTTGAGGTCGTTGTAGATCCTTGGTTTAAGTCCCTGCAGAATCATGCCGTTGGCACGCTCCACCTGCCCATTTGTCATGGGGTGAGCCACGGTGGCCCAGTCCACTTGGATGTGGTGGTCCTCGCAGAAGTCCAGGAACTTCTTGCCAGTGAACTAGGTGCCATTGTCGGTGATGATGGAGTTTGGGACCCCGAAGCGATGGATGATATTGGTGAAGAAAGCCACCACCTGCTCGGACCTGATGCTCGTTAGGGGTCGGACCTCGATCCACTTGGAGAATTTTGTCGATGGCGACCAGCAGGTGCGAGAAGCCCCCGGGTGCCTTCTGCAAGGGACCGACGAGGTCCAGACCCCATACAACAAACAACCAGGTGATGGGTATTGTCTGTAGGGCCTGAGCGGGCAGGTGCGTCTGTCTTGCGTAGAATTGACACCCCTGGCAGGAGCGTACAATCCTAGTGGCGTTGGCCACCGCGGTTGGCCAGTAGAAGCCTTGTCAGAAGGCGTTCCCGACGAGGGCTCAAGGTGCTGCGTGGTGACCACAAGCCCCCGAGTGTATCTCTTGCAATAGCTCCTGTCCTTCAGCGATGGATATGCAACGTTGGAGAATGCCTGAGGGGCTGTGGTGGTAGAGCTCCTTTTCATCACCCAGTAAGACGAACGACTTGGCGTGCCGCGCCAGTCGTCGAGCCTCGGCTTTGTCGAGGGGTAGCTCTCCTCGGTGGAGATATTGCAGGTACGGGGTCTGCCAGTTTCGATTAGGCGTGACCCCCTTCCGCTCTCCCTCGACACGCAGTGCCTCACCCTCGGCGGCCGAGGCTTCCTCGTGCTGGGCCGAGGCTTCCTCGGGCTCGGGTGTGTCGTCGGTCTTGATGGAGGGTTGATGTATGTCTCTGGAGAAGACATCCGGGGGAACTGTTGTCCGCCCCGAGGCTATCTTAGCCAGCTCATCCGCAGTCTCGTTGTATCATCGGGCGACGTGGTTGAGCTCGAGTCCGTAGAACTTGTCTTCTAGGCGCCGAACCTCGTCGCAGTAGGCCTCCATCTTTCGGTCGCGGCAGTGGGAGTTCTTCATGACTTGGTCGATGACAAGCTGCGAGTCGCCACGAGCGTCGAGGCGCCGAACCCCTAGCTTGATGGCGATGCGCAACCCGTTAACCAGAGCCTCGTACTCGGCCATGTTGTTTGACGCCGGGAAATGGAGGCGCATCACGTAGCGGAGGTGCTTCCCGAGGGGTGAGATGAAGAGCAGGCCCGCACCTGCTCCTGTTTTCATCAGCGACCCATCGAAGTACATGGTCCAGAGTTCCGGTTGGATCGGAGCTGTTGGTAGCTGGGTGTCGACCCATTCAGCCACGAAGTCTGCCAAGACTTGGGACTTGATAGCCTTCCGGGGAGCGAACGAGATCGTCTCGCCCATGATCTCCACCGCCCACTTTGCTATCCTACCCGAGGCCTCTCGGCACTGGATGATCTCCCCTAGGGGGAAGGATGACACCACAGTCACCAGGTGAGACTCGAAGTAGTGTCGCAACTTTCGCCAAATCAGAATTACTGCGTACAGTAGCTTCTGAATTTGCGGGTAGCGGATCTTGGTCTCGGATAGCACTTCGTTGATGAAGTAGACCGGCCTCTGGACGAGCAGTGCATGCCCTTCTTCTCGTCTCTCGACTATGATCGCGGCGCTGACCACCTGAGTGGTTGCGGCTACGTAGATCAAGAGGGCTTCTCCTGCAGCGGGGGGCACCAAGATGGGAGCATTTGTAAGGAGTGCCTTTAAGTTCCCGAGGGCTTCCTCGGCCTCGGGGGTCCAAGAGAAGCGCTCGGTCTTCCTTAAGAGGCGGTACAAGGGTAGGCCTTTTTCGCCGAGGTGTGAGATGAAGCGGCTCAGAGCCGCAAGGCATCCCATGACCCTTTGTACTCCTTTCAAGTCTTTGATAGGCCCCATGTTGGTGATGGCCACGATTTTCTCCGGGTTGGCCTCGATGCCCCGCTCGGAGACGATAAACCCTAGGAGCATGCCCCGGGGGACTCCGAAGACAAACTTCTCGGGATTAAGTTTCACGCCCTTCACCCTCAGACACTTGAATGTCGTTTCAAGGTCAGAGAGATGGTCAGAGGCTTTCCTCGTCTTAACTACGATGTCATCGACGTAAGCCTCGACCGTTTGGCCGATGTGCTCTCCGAACACGTGGTTCATGCACCTTTAGTATGTCGCACCTGCATTCCTCAAACCAAATGGCATAGTAATATAGCAATACATGCCAAAAGGTGTGATGAAAGAAGTCGTGAGCTGGTCGGACTCTTTCATCTTGATTTGGTGATACCCTGAGTAGGCGTCGAGGAATGACAGGGTTTCGCACCCAGCAGTGGAATCCACGATTTGATCGATGCGGGGCAGAGGGTAGGGAACCTTCGGACATGCTTTGTTTAGACCAGTGTAGTCTACACACATCCTCCATTTCCCACCTTTCTTTTGCACAAGCACAGGGTTGGCTAACCACTCGGGATGGAATACCTCTTTGATGAACCCTGCAACCATCAGCTTGTGGATCTCCTCGCCTATGGCCCTGCGCTTTTCTTCGTCGAAATGGCGCAGAGGCTGCTTCATGGGTCGGGCTCCAGCTCGGATATCCAGCGAGTGCTCGGCAACATCCCTCGGTATGCCAGGCATGTCCGAGGGACTCCACGCAAAAACCTCGGTGTTCGCGCGGAGAAAGTCGATGAGCACTGCTTCCTATTTGGGGTCGAGCTCGGAGCCGATCCGGACTTGCTTGGAGGCGTCATTGCTGGGGTCGAGAGGGACGGACTTAACCGCCTCTGCTGGCTCGAAGTTGCCGGCATAGCGCTTCGCATCTGGCGCCTCCTTGGAAAGGCACTCTAGGTCGGCGATGAGGGCCTCGGACTCGGTGAGGGCCTCAGCGTACTCCACACACTCCACGTCGCATTCGTACGCGTGTCGGTATGTGGATCCGACGGTGATGACCCCGTTGGGGCCCGACATCTTGAGCTTGAGGTAGGTGTAGTTGGGGACGGCCATGAACTTGGCGTAGCACAGTCTCCCCAGCACCGCGTGGTAGGTTCCTTGGAACCCAACCACCTCGAACGTGAGGGTTTCCTTTTGGAAGTTGGAGGGAGTCCCGAAGCAGATGGGCAGATCGATTGTCCAAGGGGCTGGACGCGCTTCCCGGGGATGATCCCATGAAAGGGCGCCGCACCGGCCCGTATCGTGGACAGATCAATCTGCAAGAGCCCGAGGGTCTCAGCGTAGATGATGTTGAGGCTGCTGCCTCCGTCCATGAGGACCTTGGTGAGCCTGTTGTTGCCGATGACAGGGTCGACAATGAGCGGGTACTTTCCTGGGCTCGGCACGCGGTCGGGGTGGTCGCCTTGGTCGAAGGTGATGGGCTTGTCGGACCAGTCTAGGTAGACTGGCACCGCCACCTTCACCGATCAGACCTCCCGACGCTCCTGCTTGCGGTGCCGAGACGAGGCGTTCGCCACTTGTCCACCGTAGATCATGAAACAATCGTGGACCTCGGGGAACTCCTCTGCCTTGTTGCCCTCCTTCTTGTCGTTGTCATGGCCTTTGCCACCTTCCGCCGGGGGCCCGGCCTTATGGAAGTAGCGCCGAAGCATGACGCATTCCTCAAGGGTGTGCTTGACGGGACCCTGATGATAGGGGCACGACTCCTTGAGCATCTTGTCGAATAGGGTGGCCTCTCTGGGAGGCTTCCGAAGGTTCCTGTGCTCGGCGGCGGCGACAAGATCTGCGTCGGCGGCGTCGTGTTTTGCTTGCGACTTCTTCTTGCCCTTCTTCTTCGTGCCGCGCTGGGCGGACGCCTCGGGGACGTCTTCCTGCTGGCGTCCCTGAGGTTGCTTGTCCTTCCAGAAGATGGCCTCGACCGCCTCCTGACTAGAGGCGAACTTGGTGGCGATGTCCATCAACTCGCTCGCCCTAGTGGGAGTCTTGCGATCCAGTTTGCTCACCAGGTCGCGGCAAGTGGTGTCGGCGAGGAACGCGCCGATGACATCCGAGTCAGTAATGTTGGGAAGCTCGGTGCGCTGCTTTGAAAATCGCCGGATATACTCCCGCAGGGATTCCCCTGGCTGCTGGCGGCAGCTTCAGAGATCCCAGGAGTTCCCAGGGTGCACGTTTGTGCCCTGGAAGTTTCCAGCGAAGGCTTTGACCAGATCGTCCTAGTTGGAGATCTGCGCAGGAGGCAGATGCTCCAGCCAGGCTCGGGCGGCGTCGGAGAGGAACAGGGGGAGGTTGCGGATGATGAGGTTGTCATCGTCCGTTCCACCTAGCTGGCAGGCCAGCCGGTAGTCCGCAAGCCACAGTTTCGGCCTTGTTTCCCCCGAGTACTTGGTGATGGTAGTCGGGGCTCGGAACCGGGTCTGGAACGACGCCCGTCGTATGGCCCGACTGAAGGCTTGCGAACCAGGTGGTTCGGGCGAGGGGCTCCGATCCTCCCCACTGTCGTAGCGTCCCCCACGCCTGGGATGGTAGCCTCAACGCACCTTTTCGTCGAGGCGGGCTCAACGGTCGTGGCGGCGGTGCTCGTTGCCGAGGCGACCCGGGACCGCAGGCGTCGCGTCCCGCGTGCGCCTGGTGTGGACCGAGGCTTCCCGCATGAATCGGGAAGTCGCGACGCGATGCTCCGGGGGGTACCCTTGCCTTCGGGAGGCAGAGCTCTCGGCCTGTCGGACCGCGACATCCTCCAGGAGATTCTTGAGTTCTCCCTGGATACGCCGCCACTCGGTAGTGGATGGCTCCGGCATCGCTCGGAGTAGTATTGCCGCTGCAGCCAGGTTCTGGCCGACTCCACTGGAAGCCGAGGGCAGCCTTGCCCTGGCATCGTCAGCGATACGGTGCTAGACGTCCTGGGCCTGATGACGCGCTTCTCTGGCTAGTGCTCGTCCTGCCCACTCCTGCTCGATGTTTTGCCGGAGCTGCACAAGTTGTCCTGCTTCCTCGTCGAGCTTGGCCTGCATGTCGCGGATTTGCTCGAGCTGTGTGTCCTGACCCCCCGCAGGGACTGGGACCACATCTAGCTCCCGCAGGATGTCAACGCGAGGCGCAAGCCTAGGGGGATCATCGTCCTCCGGCATACCAAGGTGGTTGCCTTCGTCGTGACCCCCTAGATCGACGTGGAAACATTCGCGACTTGGGCCACAACCTTCATCGTCAAGGCTGTGGCCATCATCGGAGCAATCGGAGAGGCAGTAGTCGCATGCGGTCATGAAGTCTCGCAAGGCACTAGGATTACCGAGCCCAGAGAAATCCCAACCAGAGTCGGGCTCGTCGTCTTCCTCAGAACCCGGGGGCCCATAGGTCGAGACGACCGTCAGTCGGTCCCAGGTTGACCACATATGGTACCTCGGAAGGTTAGGATATGCCTTTATGAAAGCGCTCACCGAAGCAGGATCGCTTGGTGGATCAAAGCTGAATCTAAAAGGCACAGGGTGGAAAACGGACGGTACCTCTCGATCGATGGACGGTGACGAAGTCGCGTCAGGGACGGACTGCACCGTTTTCTCAGGTACGAGGCTAACGCTCAGCAAGCCCTTCGCGAGCGCGCTGGCGTCATCTATTCGCATGGGGTTGGCGTGTTGCGGGGAAACGGCGCTCGTCGTCGTCTCAGGCGCGAGGTCAACGCCCGACATGTCCCCCGCTGGGGTGCCGGCGTCGTCGACTCGCTCGACGGCCAACGAGGTGCCGCCTTCCGCTTGGCCACGGTTTCCCCGCCTCCTCCTCCTGCGGCGAGGAAGGCGACGGGACAAACCCGGATGCTGCTCTTCCGCCACGGGGGGAAGACGTCGCTGAGTCCGCCGCCGTCGGGCGGGCTGACGGCCGTCGTTGTCGCTGCCACGCTGCGGAGGAAGGAGTACCATGTCGTAGCTGCCGTCGAGGGACATGAACTCGAGACTCCCAAAACGGAGCAGCGTCCCGGGCTGAAGAAGTTGCTGGAGACTACCCATCTGGAACTCGACAGGAAGTTGTTCGTCAACACGCAGCGGGCCCCTACCTGGCGTGCCAACTGTCGGCGTTTCGACCCCGGGGGGTCCCTGGACCGACGAGTAAAATTGTCGCAGTGTGCCCCAGCCCAGATGGGTTGGCGCGAGATGGAACACAAAGGGGGGAAAACCGCGGCTCATGTTATCCTGCGCTAGAGTGGGTGCGCTTGCAGTAGGGGTTACAAGCGTTCGCGAGGGAGTCCCGTGCGACCACCCCCCCATATGAGGTCCCTGGCCCTTCCTTTTATAGATGCAAGGAGAGGGTCCAGGTGTACAATGGAGGTGTAGCAATATGCTAACGTGTCCGGCAGAGAGGAGCCAGAGCCCTATGTACATGCCAACGTGGCTGTTGGAGAGGTGCTATAGCCCTGTGTACGCGATGTCCTGGCCGTCGGAGGAGCGTTTGAGCTCTGTAGAAGCACAGCTGTCGGGGCTGCTAGGACCTTGCTGACGTCTCCTTGCTTCCGTAGGGGGCTGAGAACCACCGTCGTCATGGACGCACGCGGGGAGCCATCATTACTTGTTACCGGGGTGAGCCTGGATGGGACGCCGATCTTGTTCCCCCGTAGCCTGAGCTAGCTAGGGGTAGGGTAATGATGTACCCCCTGCGGCGTGGTCGGTCCGAGCCCAAGGTCGGGCGAGGCGGAGACTCCTCCTGAGGCCGAGGCTGGGGTCGGGCGAGGACGCGATTCCTCCCGAGGTCGACGTTGAGGCCGAGCCCTGGGGGTCGAGCGAGGCATAGACCACCTTCCGAGGCCGAGGCGGGGGCCGAGCCCTGGGGTCGGGTGAGGCGGAGACTTCCTCCTGAGGCTGAGGCCCAAGGTCGGGCGAGGCGGAGCTTCCTGTTGCGCCTGAGGCTGGACTTAGCTGCTGTCAGCCTCACCCTGGCGGGTGGCACAACAGTCGGAGAGGGGCGAGCGACGCTGTTTTCCTGTCAGGTCAGTCAGTGGGAGGGCGAAGCGACTGCGGTCACTTCGACCTTGCCGATTGAGGCACACGTGTCAGGATAAGGCGCCAGGCGATCCTTGCATTGAATGCGCCTGCGATACGGTCGGTTGGTGAGGTGATTTGGCCAAGGTTGCTTCACTACGAAGCCTGCCCGAGATGGGCTTCGGGCGAGTCGAGGGTGCGCCCGTTGCTTGAGGAGGCCCTCGGGAGAGGCGTGAATTCACCTGGGACTACTGTTCTCGCCCGAGGCTGGGCTCGGGCGAGGCGAGATTGCGTCCCTTGAGTAGACGAAGCCTTGACCTGAATTGCGCCCATCAGTCTCTGCAGTTTGTGCTGATGGTGATTACCAACCGAGTTTAAGAGTGTTGGGGTACCCCTAATTATGGTGCCCGACACTGTTTGAAGTGTAATATGTTAATATAATCGTTATTTACGCTTTTATGCATTGTTCTTTTGATATATTACACTTGTGACGTCAACATATGTGTGGAAATAGATCCTGGCACACATATGCGATGCATCCGGCTCTGCACTCAGAAACGGGTGTGACAGAAGTGGTATCAAAGCAATGTGACAGTAGGTCACTAGATTAGTTAGAAATGGAAAGCCCAGTCAGTCGTTCAAAACTTGACTTAATTGACTCCATAAAAATTTACTTTATATCAAACTCGTCTCTTTTATCTTCAACCCTTCTTGTTTGATTCTTCGTCTATCAGAAGGTTCTAATGAGAAGCATTGCAAGAGATCAAGCTAGGATTGTGGAACTTGAAGCGAAGTTTGCCAGAAGAAACCCTTTTTGTTGGGGACTTGTTCTCAAATGCTATGAATTAAGAACAAGGCAACATAAAATGTTAAATATTAATGCCCTTCGTCCGCTGAAGCATTATCTCCTCAAGGATTTAATGAGCTTCGGACGAAGACCATGAGCAAAATATCACGAAGGTCATACCTTCGTGATCATACTTACAAAACAATATGAAATAAAATATAAAACATGAAACATTAGAGAAAGATGTATCAGAAATAGATAACATTATTCACATATTTAATTATATGAACTTAAATATTAAAACATAATGTTTAGGTATATTAATACCTTCGCCTTGGCAGAAAACAATAATTCTAGAGCAATGCGTTTGCAATTACATGATTGCGTGAACAGTAAAGGAGTACTGTTCACTATTTATAGGCACAAGATGCAGCCTGTAGGAAATTACAATCATGCCCCTTACAAAAGATTACAATCATGACTCAGACCCTTATGGACTAAAAAGTCATTCTACCTTTAAGTCGGTTCGATCCTTCATCTTCGGATACGCCATAATACCGAAGCTTCATGAGTGGTAATTTTGGTATCACGTATAAATAGGCTTAGCCGAAGGTGTTTCTTCCTGTAGGACCTTCGGCGACGAAGCATGGTCCCAACAGTAGCCCCTTCGCGGTACTAGATCGTTTTTCGTAACGAGCTTGATCCGTGAAAAAAGTCTCTTAGGCTTCGGGAAGCCGAAGGTCCGAAAAACACCTTCCCTGAGCTCGTTGCCGGGAAACGATATAACTTCCGAGCGCGAAGCGGTCCCACCATGCAGGTTCTCCTTCTCGGGTTTTGTGGCCCACCGCTCAGTGGGTGCGAGCGACTGTTTGTCCGGTGTAAAAGACTTTGACGATTCACCTTCTTACCTGCAGCACTATATAAACAGACGGGTAGGTGTGAAGTTACCACAGCATTCATTGCTATTGCACTGTTTTGCTGCAAAAAATTTAACTATAGCCGAAGCTTGACTTTTGCATTCGAACGAAGCACCACTTTGGATTCTGCTTCGTCACAAGAAGAGCTTCAGAAAAAAGGTTATTAATTTCCAAAAAACTTCCAAGAAATTTATAATCAAATGGCCAGAGTACGCTCCACTGCTAGGGTTGAGCGTGACGGGGATGAGACTGAAGCCACTGAAACTATTCCGATTTTCGAAGCAATGAGGCGCTCTGGTCTGGTTTCATCAGAGGACACACCTGCTGCCGAAGCAACACAAGCTAATGTTGAAGAAGTTGGTTCCGAGGATGAATACAACTGCGGGGTGCCAAGTAAACCTAGTCATTTGGACTTTGGAAAGTCCACCATCTCTGAAGCTGATCTTCCTAAAATGGTGAAGCTGGGCTATTTCAGTGAGGCCAAGAAGGAATTAATTCGTTTTGGTGGAGAAGAAACTGTCCCAAAGCCAGGAAAAGATGAGGTAGTAGTCTTCAAAAGTTTTCTTAAAGCTGGTTTAAGATTCCCCCTAAACAAGATGATTGCTATTGTACTGAAGAAGTTTGGGGTTTACCTTCATCAGCTGACCCCTAATGCTATCGTTAGATTAAGTGTTTATATTTGGGCCCTTCGTAGCCAGGGAGTGGAACCGTTCGGTGAGGGTTTCTGCCGAGTTCATGAATTACACTACCAGACTAAAGCCAGAGGAGATGGTCTGCACAAGAATTTTGGCTGCTACAACTTTGCTTATCGCAAGACTACGAAGTTTCCAGTGATAAGCTACCGAAGCAAATGGCCAGCCGGATGGAAGTCTGAATGGTTTTATGTTAAAGTTGATGAAGATGAAGATAAGTTGGTCCAGAGTCCGCTAGAACTAACCTTCGGAGAGACAAGGCCCCGATGCAACATGATAATGGGGAGCCCGAGCCAGATTGCTTTGGCTGAATTTCGAGTGATTTCAGATCATATTGGCACTAGAGACTTAGTGCAGGAATTTTTGGCTTTTAAAGTGTTCCCAACACTGAGGGAGTGGGAGATGCCGAAGCTAGAGGGAGAAAAGAAGGGGGAACTTGTTCGATTGCCTTATCACTACAAGTTTAAGAAACACTTTAAAAAACCCTGCCAGGAGTGGTTAGACACAATCGAGGTTATGTGCAACGATATCCTCGGAAATTATTCTAAGAAAGAAGATCAGTTAATGACTACGGCCTTCGGCACTCGTCCGAAACGAAGATTGAATCGGGTGCTAGATGCCTTGAATTTTGATTACCCTGATTATGAGCAACTGGGCGGAGATGTCGAAGGCCAGAAGAGAAAAAGGATTGCCAGCATCCTTGACAAAGAAGGCACCAAATTGGCTAAAAAGGACAAAGAAATTTCTAAAAAACTGAGCCCTGAGCCGAAGATAGCTGCTCCAAAGAAAAGAAAAGCTGCATCCCCAAAACCAAAGACGTCGGCTCGAGAGGAAGAAGCTCCTGCAACACCTTCTGCTGCCGAAGTGGAAGAGATTCTAAAGGTAATGACTGAACCTTTGCCTATCAGGCTAAGTTCGCTAGCGCCAGAACTGACGAAGTTTTTTCAGAAGGACAAAGAACCTTCGGCAACAGAAAGTCCCGCTAAGCCGAAAAAACGAAGAATTATCCAAGTGGCTGATGTCATTCATCAAACACCTCCACCGACATCGGCGTCAAAAATTGTCACTGCCGAAACCACAGCCACCGGAGCCGAAACCACCGGAGCTGAAACAACCAGAGCCGAAGCCGCCGGAGCCGAAGCTACCGGAGCAACCACTGAAGCTGAAGCCACCGGAGCCGAGACCACCGAATATCCTAATCTAGAGACCACACTTGGTGATATTGACAATATACTTCTGAGAATGGCTGAAGAAGAAGCTGCTGTGGTTGCGGTGAACACGACAATTGAAAAAGGAAAAGAACAAATTGAAGACACTTTGGAAGAAGAAAATTTTAATTTTCAAGATATACTTGGACAAGAGTTAACAGACACTGAAAAAGAAGAGCTAAAGAAATATGCTATATCCTGTGGATACAAACCAGGGTCTCTGCTATTTGGTGGAGTCAATGAAGGGAAACTAAGATGCCTTCGGAATCGAATCGAGGCAAAGGTTGTTAGGACCTTCTCAAAGAGCGTTGGTCTGCCGAAGATTGAAGCGGACCTCTGCAGGTACCAACGACAACATATCGCCGGTAGCTTGCTCTATGCTAATTTCAAGGTACAATCTCAACTTTTTATTTTTTTTAAATTAAGATGTTTTCCGACGAAGGTTGTTTTGGCAGAGTATACTGCTAAGTAAAGTGCTGAGGATGCAACAAGATCTTGAGGACGAGAAAAACGAAGCTACCATCAAAGATCTAGAAAACAAAGTCGAAAGTTATGAAGCTGCTTTGAAGAAAAAGGACTTAGTCATTCAAGACCTTGAAAACAAAGTTAAAGATCACGAAGCTGCTTTGGAAAAGAAAGACTTCGTCATCCACTGTGCGGAAGGTTCACTGGCTGAAGCTCAAGCCGAAATTGACAAATTGAACAGCGAATTACTTATAAAGTCAGAAAAATCTGAGCAAGAAAGAAGAATCTTGAAACAAATCTCAAGACCGAAATTGAGAAGAATTCAAATTTGCAGAAATCATTGAAGGAGCTTCAAGACAAATGCTTAGATTTTGGCAACCGCTGCGTGCAGCGGCTGAAGGCTGTGTTTTACTCAATTGGAGCCAGTTGATGCACTGAGGGCGAAGTTGATGCACTTGACGAAGTTATCGCTGGGCATGCCGATTTCTGCGCCCTGTTAGCTTCTCG
Source organism: Zea mays (assembly GCF_902167145.1). Classification (NCBI taxonomy): domain Eukaryota; kingdom Viridiplantae; phylum Streptophyta; class Magnoliopsida; order Poales; family Poaceae; genus Zea; species Zea mays. The sequence continues at coordinate 74,400,164 of NC_050104.1, read as the reverse complement.
AGGCACGGCTACCGCTTTCCTGAAGGATGGCTGCACGCACGGGAAAATTGTAAATAGGCCAAACTTCAGCTTGTCACCGACAGATTTGGTTGACATCCCCAGCCTAGCCCGGAGCATAGGAAACAGGTTTATGACCCAGATTTGGATAAACGGCGGGCGAAAAATGGCTGGTGACGAAGCTCGGAGCCACCTTAAGCCAGTGAGAAACTTATACTTGTTACTTTTACCTTCTCCTTGAATTCTGCGCCTTTCTCATTTCGTTTTAATATGTGCAGGATGATGAAGCTGAAGAATGACGAGCTGAAGCTTAACAGATGCTCCGAAGGACTTTTCTGCAAAAGATTCTAGAGAAATTTTTGTAATATAATTGTAAAGAAACTTATGTAAATTTGTGCATACCTTGTAATATATCTTTTCCCCTTTATCCGTGTACGATCTGCTTTGCTATGGACGAAATTTTATTTTTGAGCCGAAGGCGAAAAACACCTTCCCTTCTTTTTGTACACAACGAAGCATGAAAATTTCCTCTTTCTCCAAAGTTTTTTCCTCATAGCCGAAGCATCTGCCTCTTCTGTATGATATGATGATAATGATCCTATATATGTCTAAATGAATGTTTATGAATGCAAATGTCATGATGTAATGTATCGTGCAAATGAATATCCGAATGTATATTCGAAACCATAATCATAGCCTTCATTCCCTTGGGAATGACTCAAATCTTTTTGTCGTTTATTTTTTGGCTTCACCGTTTACTTTTCGGTGTATCAACGCTGACTTTTCGCTGTAAGCCTCCCTTAGGAGCTTCTTCGCCTTTTACTTTCGGCGGAATCAGCGTTTATTTTTCGCTGTAAGCCTCCCTTAGGAGCTTCTTCGCCTTTTACTTTCGGAGGAATCAACGTTTATTTTTCGCTGCAAGCTCTGCATTCCCTTAGGAACGACTTCTGAGCTTCTCCCTGTTTTCTTTTCTTTTTCCTTTGCACTCGATGGTGCGTTCTCAGCTTTTACATTTACATCTTTGGAGATATCGCTCTTATAGAATTGAAATAAGAAAAAGAAAAATTACATGTTGTGGCTCCATTAAAAACCTTTCTCCCCCTTTGGAAAGGAAAAGGGTGCCACAAGAAAGAATAGAAAAAATTACATCAAGCTAAACATAATATCGCCGAAGCTCGTCCGCATTCCATGATCTAGGAATGTCGTTGCCGTCCATATCCTTCAATCTGTAGGAACCGGGTCTTAACGAAGATACTACCAGAAAAGGTCCTTCCCACTTCAGCTGTAACTTGCCTACTGTCTCTGGGTTGGCTACTCTTCGAAGCACCAAATGTCCTCGTTCAATGTTCTTTAGCCGAACCTTTCTATCACGCCATTTTATTGTTTCAGCTTGGTATTTATTGATGTTTTCCACAGCTTGAAGCATGATCCCCTCTATAGCATCTTTTTCCACAGAGTAATCAGCTTCAGCTTCGTCTTCTGCCGAAGCTACTATTCTTATTGATCCTGCTTTGGCTTCTTCCGGAGTTATTGCTTCGTCACCAAACAATAGTTTGAATGGTGTAAAACCTGTTGATCTTGATATTGTTGTGTTGTGGCTCCACACCACTTTGATTAATTCGTCTGGCCACTTTGCCCTAGGCTGATTGAAGATTAACTTCATTATTCCTGTCATTATGATGCCATTAGCCCTTTCAACAAGTCCATTTGACTCTGGATGCCGAACTGATGCAAAATGGATCTTCGTGCCAATTTGTTCACAAAAATATTCTCTGAAAGCTTCGGAATCAAACTGCGTTCCATTATCCACAGTAATAGCCTTCGGAACTCCGAAACGACAGACAATATTTTGCCAGAAAAACTTTTGAATAGTAACCGAAGTTATTGTGGCTAAAGACTTTGCCTCAATCCACTTAGAAAAATATTCCACTGCCACTACAACATATCTTAAGTTCCCTTGTGCTGGTGGTAACGGACCTAACAAATCAAGGCCCCACCTTTGCAACGACCAAGTGGGTTGTATTAACTGGGTTAAAGACGAAGGTTGTTTTTGATCTCTTGCACATTTCTGACAACCTTCCTCCTGTTATCCGAAGCTGCATCCGAAGGTTTTTTGATCTTTTGGACTAACTCCGCTGCATCCGAAGCTGCCTTTGGCCAGTAAAATCCTTGACGAAAAACTTTTCCAAGCAAAGGCCTAGATCCAATGTGAGATCCACACAGGCCTGCGTGTATTTCCTTCATCAATTCTATACCTTCGGCTCTGGATAAACACTTGAGTAAAGGAGAACAGACTCCATGCTTGTACAACTCCCCTTCTATTATAACATATGGTCAAGCTCTTGCCTCTATCATCCTGTTATAAGCTTCATCATCTGAAAGAAAGTTACCCTGAAGGAAAGAGATGATCTCAGTTCTCCAGTCTTCACTATAAACAGGGGATATATTGAGGACTGCTCTTTCAAGAAGTTCAACCGAAGGTGCTTTTATTGTTTCGAAAAATACTTCCGAAGGTAAGGGCAGCCCCTGTGCTGCTGACTTAGCTAGCAAATCAGCATGTTCATTTTCTCCTCGAGGAATATTTTTGACAGAAAACCTTTCAAAGGAAGCCTCAATCCTTCGGACCGTGTCTAAATATTTCTCAAGCTTCGAGTCTCTTGATTTGCAACTCTTGTCGATATGACCAGAAATAACCTGGGAATCAGTTTTAAGAACTGCCATTCTAATTCCCATTGCCTTTAACTTCCGAAGACCCAAGATCAAAGCTTCGTACTCAGCGATGTTATCTGTGCAACTGAAATCAAGTCTTGCTGCATAGCAAGTTTTAACTTTGGAGGGTGCGACCAATACAACGGCTGCTCCTGCCCCGAAGGTTCCCCAAGAACCATCACAGAATACTGTCCAAACTTCAGCATCTTTACTCGCTTCTTCTTCCTGAGCCCCTGGCGTCCAATCAGCAATGAAGTCTGCTAACGCTTGGGACTGAATCGAAGATCTATGCACATAATCAATGCAGAACTCATTGAGTTCCACAGCCCATTTTCCAACCCTTCCAGTAGCTTCTCTATTTCTCATAATATCCTTCAATGGTTGTGAAGAAGGGACAATTATATTGTATGCTTGAAAATAGTGCCGAAGCTTCCTGGAAGCCATCAAAACAGCATACAACACCTTCTCCAATTCTGTATAATTTTTCTTTGATAAACTAAGAACTTCGGATACAAAGTATATTGGGGCTTGCTTTTTGACTTGTCCTTCAAGCTTCTCTTGGACAAGTGCCGCACTTACCGCTGAGTGCGAAGCTGCCACATATAACAACAGAGGAGCCCCTGGCGTTGGTGGAGTTAACGTCGTTAGGTCTATCAAATATTGCTTCAGCTCTTCGAAGGCTCTCTGCTGAACTGGTCCCCATTGAAAAACTTCGGCTGACTTCAGCACTTCGAAGAATGGTAAATTTCTCTCTGCTGATCTAGATATAAATCGGTTGAGAGATGCTAGTCTTCCTGTCAATCGTTGAGCCCCCTTCTTTGTGCTTGGTGGTTCCATTCGAAGGATAGCTTCGATTTTATTTGGATTAGCCTCAATTCCTTTTGTTGAAACTAGGCAACCAAGGAATTTCCCCTTCTTTACTCCAAAGGCACACTTTTCTGGATTCAACTTTAGACCGGTCTGTCTAAAATTAGCGAAGGTCTCCTGCAGATCAGCAATGTGATTTTCTTGCTTCGTGCTTTTTACAATGATATCATCAACATAAGTTAGCACATTTCTGCCTATCTGAGAATGAAGAACCTTCGCTGTCATTCTGCTGAAGCTTCCTCCAGCATTCTTGAGCCCCTCAGGCATCCGAAGGTAACAATATGTTCCACTAGGGGTTATGAAGCTGGTTTTTGGCTCATCCTCCTTCTTCATCCAAATTTGATGATAGCCTGAATAACAATCCACCAGACTCATAAGCTCTGATGAAGCTACTGCATCAACTAGGGAATCTATCCTTGGCAATGGAAACTCATCCTTCGGACAGGCCTTGTTGAGATCAGTAAAATCAATACACATCCTCCATTTGCCATTGGCCTTTTTTACCATAACAGTGTTAGCCAGCCATTCTGGGTATTTTACCTCTCTGATAACTCCGGCGTTGAGGAGTCTTTTCACTTCATTCCGAGCACCTTCGGCCTTATCATCAGACATCTTCCGAAGCCTCTGCTTTCTGGGTCTGAAGGATGGATCAACATTGAGCGAGTGTTCAATAACATCCCTGTTGACTCCACAAAGATCATTAGCTGACCATGCAAAAACATCTTTGTTGTTGAACAAAAACCTTATCAAGGTTTTCTCCTGTTCTTCGGACAGTTGAGATCCCAATAGCACCTTCCGCTCTGCTATGTCATCGCATAAGAGCATGGGCTTCGGCTGATCGGCCGAAGCAGCTTTCTCCCTTCTGTACTTGTATTGCTCACAAGCTTCAGCTCCATCTATGTTATGGATTGCTTTTGAGTCTGTCCAGTTTCCTTCGGCCCTTCTGGCAGCTTCCTGACTTCCATGAATAGTAATGGGCCCTTGGTCCGAAGGTATCTTCATGCAAAGATATGCTGGATGCAGAATTGCTTCAAAGGCATTGAGAGTACCACGACCAATGATTGCATTGTAAGGGTATTCCATGTCAACAATATCAAACACAACTTGTTCAGTCCTTGTGTTGTTGATAAATCCGAAGGTTACTGGCATTGTGATTTTGCCGAGTGTTACGATCTGCCTTCCTCCGAAGCCACAAAGGAGATGTGTGGCATCATGGATCTTGTCTTCGGGCTCTTGCATCTGTCTGAAGGCCTTGACAAATATGATATCAGCTGCACTGCCTGTATCAACCAAAACATTGTGGACCAGAAATCCTTTGATCACACAAGAGATAACCATAGCATCATTGTGTGGGTAAACCTTGAGCTAAAGATCCTCTTGAGAGAAGGTAATTGGAATGTGAGACCATCTTGACTTGATGAAGGGTCCTTGTACCCCTACATGTTGTACTCTTCTCTGTGCCTCCTTCTTCTGTTTCTTGTTAGCCGGCTCTGAGCATGAACCGCCTGTTATCGGGAGAATCAGCCTCGGAGCCGAAGCAGATCCAGCTTGGTTCTTGAACGAAGCCATTGTCTCAAGAAAGTGGAAGTGAGTTCACCGGAGGTGGGCGCCAATGTTGGGGACTTGTTCTCAAATGCTATGAATTAAGAACAAGGCAACATAAAATGTTAAATATTAATGCCCTTCGTCCGCTGAAGCATTATCTCCTCAAGAATTTAATGAGCTTCGGACGAAGACCATGAGCAAAATATCAGGAAGGTCATACCTTCGTGATCATACTTACAAAACAATATGAAATAAAATATAAAAATGAAACATTAGAGAAAGATGTATCAGAAATAGATAACATTATTCACATATTTAATTATATGAACTTAAATATTAAAACATAATGTTTAGGTATATTAATACCTTCGCCTTGGCAGAAAACAATAATTCTAGAGCAATGCGTTTGCAATTACAGGATTGCGTGAACAGTAAAGGAGTACTGTTCACTATTTATAGGCACAGGACGCAGCCTGTAGGAAATTACAATCATGCCCCTTACAAAAGATTACAATCATGACTCAGACCCTTATGGACTAAAAAGTCATTCTACCTTTAAGTCGGTTCGATCCTTCATCTTCAGATACGCCATAATACCGAAGCTTCATGAGTGGTAATTTTGGTATCACGTATAAACAGGCTTTGCCGAAGGTGTTTCTTCCTGCAGGACCTTCGACGACGAAGCATGGTCCCAACACTTTTGAAGCTATTGACGATGCCCTATTCTCTGTCTTATCCCCACTCTGCAAGATGTTTTGTTATGGATCCCCTGGATCTATTATTTGACTTCTTGGTTAGGATTGTTCTTTAGTATTAAGATTTTCGACTAGATCGGTAACGGTGATATTATAGTATATTATAGTGGTTTTCTAATCCCTAATATTGCTATATAACCCTTGACTTCTTATACCTTTGTTTTCTTGCCATTGTATTACTACCCTTGCGCAATATGTACCTTGATATATTAAACCTTTGCCTCTCTAATTTTCTCCTTGATAATGCTTTCTCCCTAACTCACTTCATATCCTTGGTTGTATCATTTATCCTCACTTTAATAGTTCATGGTTATCTTATTTCTCTCTTGGCCACCGAAAAATATGTCTTGTCTAACTCCTTGATAATTCTTACCCAACTCCTTGATGTTATAATATCCTTCTTATGCCAAACCTTGTCTCACCTTTTGTTTTGGTTGAATGAGTAGAATTGGATTGTGTTGTGCTGGTATGCTTGAGTTCATTGTCCTTTGTGTTCATGTTTGATTTGTTTCTTTGAAATGATTGTTGGTGTATTGTGTGACTTTTGTCCACAATGGCATCAGTTAGCTAGGTAAAACCTTAGATAAATGGGTTTTTTCTGCTCTCTATAATCTGTCTTTACTCAACCCTTTCGTCCCTTCCATTCTTCCATACCCATACAGATGTCAGACCTTGGAATGTCAACTACAAGTGATGTCACTAAATACAAAGAATGCGGTGTGTTGACAAGTCAAAACAACACTATAAATAAAACAACTGATGAACAGACATTCAAGACACAAAAGGATGCACAACCAAACCAACAGACAAGTGACCTTGGAAAATGTTGTTGTTGTGAGTACTATGGAATTCCTTGTCGCCAGATCAGTACAAACGAAAGTGAAACTACAAAACAGAAGGACAGGATTTTATTTTCTGGCATAAAAAGGCAGATGTCTCCCCAAGAACAACTAATAACATATTCTCTCATACCTAATGCACTATCAGTTGATGAATTGCAAAGTATTCCAAAAAGGAAACATCACAAGGATGCCCAGCCCCAAGAAGAAACACAGGAGTCTTACATTGATGGATGGACTATTACTTGCACACAGTTTCAGCCTCGTCGTCGCATTAGGTCCAAGAAATGAAAAGGGAAACATGGAAAAAGTCAAGAAATAACTTCAAGAAAAGCTTGCTATCAATGTGGATGTGAAGGTCATTACTTCCGTAACTGTCCTAAGAAGAGTTCACTATAGATCACCTCCGAGATGAAGTTATCTCAGTCTTCAGACATGGAATATGAACAAAAATGCACAGAAACTTCTACTAACAATGTAAAGACAACTCCACCATGTAACTTATCAAGTCGTGCTTGCTTTGGCTGTGGTGATACCAGCCATCTTGTTAATAGTTGTCCTAATAAAGATGTGGAGATCAATAAGGTCCAAAAGAAAAGACAACACCCTCAAACTCATGCATCGATAAAGAATAACCAATGGAAAAAGTCCATAGGAAGGATAAGTTATGTAGTGACAGGAACCATTCCGTATAATAATGCAGTAATTTTTGGAACACTAGTCATTCACACAACTACCGCCATCGTGTTGTATGATCCTCATACAACAGATTCTTTTATCAGTACCTAGTTTGCAACAAAGTATAGTATGTTTAAGTGTCCCTTGAGATCAAGGATGACCATCAGTGCACCCAAAAGAAAAATGTTAGTAAACTACATATGTCCAAATGTAAGTGTTAAAATCAATGGGATAGATTTTCTAGCTGATCTTATAGTGATAGAATCAATGGGAAAGGATGTGATTTTTGGAAAGAATTGGTTACAAAGAACTAAGGCAGTAATCCAACATACTGAGAGAACCATGTGTTTGGAAACCCCATCTGGAGAAAGAATAGTAGTTGAAGACAATCGACCTCCAGCTCTGATTGGTGCATCTGACAAGGAAGAATAATATATCATTTAGCTAGAAGAAGGAGTATGTCTCACGAAGAAAAAAATATGTCATGTTGTTGCCCCTTTCAGGATTTGTAATTGTGCTAAGTGATATATGAATAAATTTGGAGAATCTCTCGCACCTATTGTGTTTTGCCTCTTTATAAAGAGAATAAAGTATGGTGTCATTTGCTATATTCAAACAATGTGATGCTCTACTCTAGTTGCCCTAAAAGTCCCGCTCAAGGCTTTCTCTCAAATTATGCTCAAAGAAATACAGTTGGATCAGAAAGATGATTTGGATATCATGCTCTGAAATCTATAAGGTTCAAAAGATCTCTGTTAAGGATTATAAGACTTGTACACTCTTGTAGTATGATGAAGCTAGGCAGAATCGAAAATCATCCTTAACTAATCATATTTTGGAAATCAAAATGTTGTGTCAACACTTCATCTTAATGTCATACAAGCCTCTTATGCAGTCTGTCTCACTAACTCTTTTACCCTCTGACTAGATGATGGACCACAATGGAAATCAAGTAAATAATGCCAATGACAATATTCCTACCATAATAACTATGAACGAGAAAAATGAGTCACAGAGATATTCGATGAATGGAATGAAGAACAACAAAAGGAATAGAAAAATGTTTGGATACATGATTAGTCCACCTCAACCACAAGCAAAAGCCACGAAACACATGGATACCCAAACAGAAGAATCAAGTCAGCTATATGAGATACAAACACCAAATCAACCCTCACCCCTGGTTGGTCAAGCAAAGTTGACTCTCAAAGAACTCAAAGCAAGAGGTGCTTACTACTACTGCAAAAATGAAGGACATATTTTTCGCGAATGCCCCAAGAAGAGTCTAGACCGACTAAAGAAGAAAGCTGCCATGCATGACCTAAGCAATAATTCAAAAGACCAACCATTTTATAAGTACGATGATGAAGGTCGCTTGATTAGTATTCATTGCGGAGCAAAGAAGTAAGGAAGTTCCTTAATGTTAGAAGAGTTCAAGGTGAACTAAGAACCAAATAACCATGTATCTCCTTTGCTTTCGTGCTAGCATTCCTTAATCTCGAGGACGATATTCTTTTAAGAGGGGTAGGTTTGTAACACTATAAAAATCATCAAATAAAAATAATACATTTAGTTATTAATGATAATTATGGTAATGAATTTTCTTTTAAGTGTTTGATTTTTAATTGCATTTATAATAATTTTTGATTGCTCATGATTGATTTTGGATATTGAATAACATTTCTTCTTAAATAAAAATCCTAGTAAATAATATAATATAATAATTACTAGTCCAAAAATAAATATTTCATTTATAAATAATTTTGGTGTAATTATTATGAATTTTAGGGATATTTAAAAATATATTTTGAATTTAGAAAAGGAAATAGAAAAAAAAGAAAATGAAAACAAAACCTAACCCTAAGCCCACAAGGGCCCAGCAAGGACCGACCATGCCCTAAGGACCAGGCGCCGACCCGCCCCGCGCCCCTGCCATGCCGAGCAGCGCCCAGCCCCTGCACTCAAGCCCGCACGACCCAACCGCCCCAACATCGCGCAGCCGCCTCGCGCTGGCAGCCGCGACACCGGCCGCCGTACGCCCTATACCCGACCCAAGGCCCCGACACGCCCACGCCCAGAAGCAGTGTCACGCCTCTACACGCGCCCGGGAGCCTGACCGGCCGAGCAGCACCACCCTGGCGCAGCACCAGGATGCGAAGACCCCGACCGAGCAGCCCCGGCGCGCCGCCAGCACGCTGACCGCGCCCGCGCACCGCGCCTGCACACTCGAAGCCAAGCCGCCCGTGACCGAAGCCCAAGTGCCGTCGTCCATTTCTTCTACGCGCGTTAAGGAGCTTTAATGCCGCCGTTTCTTCCCCCATTACCTCCCTCCATTGATGCCGACGCCATTGATGGCAGCCATGAAGTCCCAGCCACCTCTCTCCCTCCCCGGCCGACCTTTCCTCTCCCTCCCTCTCCTTTATAAAACCCACACCGAGCTCCTCCCTTCTCCTCCCTACCCGTGCTCGCCCCCATCTCTCTCTCACTCTCCTCGCCGTTAGAGCCATCGCCGGAGCTTGTACCTCACCGTCCGAACGCTCACCAACGATCGCACCCGTTCCCTGCCCGCGGAGACCGCCGAACCCTGCATGCTCGTCGTGTTCATCCCTGCGCATGAGCGAGAACCCAAGGTTGAAGACAACCCCAAAATGTTGGTTTATTTTCTAAAGCATGTTTTGAATTAATTTATGAATTTTGTGAATTATTGTTGTAATATTGAGATGATGTGATTTGGCGATTCACATGTATGATTTTAGAGATTGCGATGTATACGTGTAGCCAAAATCGAACCCCGCGACAATGATTTGAATATGTGTATGATTTTATAATTTTAAAAATGAGTACGGTCACTATTCACTACATCTGTGATTTTCATACTAGAAAACGTTTACAGATTTGATTTCTCTTTAATGTGTGCAGCGATAATTGGTTAGTATTGATATAAGTATAGTTTTAGTGATATAAGAAATTTAAATAGGTATTAAGCCACGTATTCCCGGTAAGCTAAAATATATAATTTACTATTCATGATAATTGTATTAATAAGTATAGCACCTAAATTACGTAGAATTAGTAAAATATTTATGCATGTAGTAATAACCATGAATATGTTATTAAAAGTCTCATTTGGTAATTTACAATTAATTCTTAGTATATTAATGGCAGAATAATTATAAATAAACAATTTTTAGTTATACGTACAAATTCTATTTAGAAAAGAAAGGAGAAAATCAAAAGAGTAGAATTTTATAATTTAAAATGACTTAATTAAGCACTCATACTTTATAATAAAGAAAATGATAGTTATGGTTCTTACTAATGAATTAGATAAATTGTTTCTAGTTAAAACAACCTTTTTAATAGATATCATGTTTTAATATAAAAATGTTCTTTATAGTTGTTTAGGTATATCTTAATTTAAAAGAAACAGTAGACCATATGTTTCCTAATAAAAATAGAAGATGTATATGTCCAATTAATAGATTATTTATATTTTCTTAATTAAAAGATAACAAGGGTCATTGCTTTTATAAACTAAAATGATAGTTTATACATAATTTCCTTTCTAATGAATTAGATCATTTGTTCCTACAATAGAATTAAAGATAATTAATAGATTAATTATCCTTTATTATAATTTATTAATCAAACCTATAGTCAATTTGTTCTTAACTAGATTTATGGCATGATTAATGATTTCATAGAATTTAGTCCACATTATACAAATCATTTAGTTTTTACTAAAGGATAAAATAAAGTAATAAGAGTTTAAGTTCTTTTTATAACTTAAAATGTTACTTTATATATATTGACTTCGAATATAATAATATAGGCTATGTGTTTTCTAATGAAATTAAAAGATAGTTATTTGTTCATTATCTTTTGCATGAAAATCCACTTAAAGCCTATAACCTAGTTTTTCATAAAATAGGTGTTTAATAATAATGATCTTTTCACATAAAACCTATTTAGACTTATATCTTAGTTTATCATAAGTGAAGGTTTAACAATGAATTATAATACGTTCCATAATGCTTCTAAAATCTATAACGTGTTTCGTAGCCCATTAACCTTAGATATATAACATATATCTTTTCTAAAGGGTTAAAAAATGTTTAATATAGTTATAACGTGTTTTATCATCTTATAAACCCTTAATCTTATACATATCACATATGACGTTTTATAAAATATTAATTTGGTGAACCTAATATTTGTATATTTTAATTAAGATATTTTAAGCTTATGTCTTGTTTTATAAAGTATAGATCACACATTTTTTAAAAGAATACCTTCTTATTATAACCATTACTTGCGAAGTTTTTGAAAAATGAATGCTCTTTTCGTTAGACTTTTTTTTAGCTTTACGTATGATGAATGTTGTATGTACCCCGCGCAGCCGCCTCGCGCTGGCAGCCGCGACACCGGCTGCCCTGCACTGGCAGCCGCAACACTGGCCGTCGTACGCCCTATACCCGACCTAAGGCCTCGACACGCCCACACCCAGAAGCAGTGTCACGCCTCTACACGCGCCTGGGAGCCTGACCGACCGAGCAACACCACCCTGGCGCAGCACCAGGACGCGAAGACCCCGACCGAGCAGCCCCGGCGCGCTGCCAGCACGCTAACCGCGCCCGCGCACTGCGCCTGCACACTCCAAGCCAAGCCGCCCGTGACCGAAGCCCAAGTGCCGTCGTCCGTTTCTTCTACGCGCGTTAAGGAGCTTTAATGCCGCCGTTTCTTCCCCCATTACCTCCCTCCATTGATGCTGACGCCATTGATGGCAGCCATGAAGTCCCAGCCACCTCTCTCCCTCCCCGGCCGACCTTTCCTCTCCCTCCCTCTCCTCTATAAAACCCACGCCGAGCTCCTCCCTTCTCCTCCCTACCCGTGCTCGCCCCCATCTCTCTCTCACTCTCCTCGCCGTTAGAGCCATCGCCGTCGCCCGTGGAGCCTCGCCGGAGCTTGTACCTCACCGTCCGAACGCTCACCGACGATCGCGCCCGTTCCATGCCCGCCGAGACCGCCGAACCCTGCATGCTCGTCGTGTTCATCCCTGCGCATGAGCGAGAACCCAAGGTTGAAGACAACCCCAAAATGTTGGTTTATTTTCTAAAGCATGTTTTGAATTAATTTATGAATTTTGTGAATTATTGTTGTAATATTGAGATGATGTGATTTGGCGATTCACGTGTATGATTTTAGAGATTGCGATGTATACGTGTAGCCAAAATCGAACCCCGCGACAATGATTTGAATATGTGTATGATTTTATAATTTTAAAAATGAGTACGGTCACTATTCACTACATCTGTGATTTTCATACTAGAAAACGTTTACAGATTTGATTTCACTTTAATGTGTGGAGCGATAATTGGTTAGTATTTATATAAGTATAGTTTTAGTGATATAAGAAATTGAAATAGGTATTAAGCCACGTAATCCCGGTCAGCTAAAATATATAATTTACTATTCATGATAATTGTATTAATAAGTATAGCACTTAAATTACGTAGAATTAGTAAAATATTTATGCATGTAGTAATAACCATGAATATGTTATTAAAAGTCTCATTTGGTAATTTACAATTAATTCTTAGTATATTAATGGCAAAAGAATTATAAATAAACAATTTTTAGTTATACGTACAAATTCTATTTAGAAAAGAAAGGAGAAAATCAAAAGAGTAGAATTTTATAATTTAAAATGACTTAATTTAGCACTCATACTTTATAATAAAGAAAATGATAGTTATGGTTCTTACTAATGAATTAGATAAATTGTTTCTAGTTAAAACAACCTTTTTAATAGATATCATGTTTTAATATAAAAATGTTCTTTATAGTTGTTTAGGTATATCTTAATTTAAAAGAAACAGTAGACCATATGTTTCCTAATAAAAATAGAAGATGTATATGTCCAATTAATAGATTATTTATATTTTCTTAATTAAAAGATAACAAGGGTCATTGCTTTTATAAACTAAAATGATAGTTTATACATAATTTCCTTTCTAATGAATTAGATCATTTGTTCCTACAATAGAATTAAAGATAATTAATAGATTAATTATCCTTTATTATAATTTATTAATCAAACCTATAGTCAATTTGTCCTTAATTAGATTTATGGCATGATTAATGATTTCATAGAATTTAGTCCACATTATACGAATCATTTAGTTTTTACTAAAGGATAAAATAAAGTAATAAGAGTTTAAGTTCTTTTTATAACTTAAAATGTTACTTTATATATATTGACTTCGAATATAATAATATAGGCTATGTGTTTTCTAATGAAATTAAAAGATAGTTATTTGTTCATTATCTTTTGCATGAAAATCCACTTAAGGCCTATAACCTAGTTTTTCATAAAATAGGTGTTTAATAATAATGATCTTTTCACATAAAACCTATTTAGACTTATATCTTAGTTTATCATAAGTGAAGGTTTAACAATGAATTATAATACGTTCCATAATGCTTCTAAAATCTATAATGTTTCGTAGCCCGTTAACCTTAGATATATAACATATATCTTTTCTAAATGGTTAAAAATGTTTAATATAGTTATAACGTGTTTTATCATCTTATAAACCCTTAATCTTATACATATCACATATGACGTTATATAAAATATTAATTTGGTGAACCTAATATTTGTATATTTTAATTAAGATATTTTAAGCTTATGTCTTGTTTTATAAAGTATAGATCACACATTTTTTAAAAGAATACCTTCTTATTATAACCATTACTTGCGACATTTTTGAAAAATGAATGCTCTTTTCGTTAGACTTTCTTTTAGCTTTACGTATGATGAATGTTGTATGTACCCCGCGCAGCCGCCTCGCGCTGGCAGCCGCGACACCGGCCGCCCTGCACTGGCAGCCGCGACACCGGTCGTCGTACGCCCTATACCCGACCCAAGGCCCCGACACACCCACGCCCAGAAGTAGTGTCACGCCTCTACACGCGCCCGGGAGCCTGACCGACCGAGCAACACCACCCTGGCGCAGCACCAGGACGCGAAGACCCCGGCCGAGCAGCCCCGGCGCGCCGCCAGCACGCTAACCGCGCCCGCGCACTGCGCCTGCACACTCCAAGCCAAGCCGCCCGTGACCGAAGCCCAAGTGTCGTCGTCCGTTTCTTCTACGCGCGTTAAGGAGCTTTAATGCCGCCGTTTCTTCCCCCATTACCTCCCTCCATTGATGCCGACGCCATTGATGGCAGCCATGAAGTCCCAGCCACCTCTCTCCCTCCCCGGGCGACCTTTCCTCTCCCTCCCTCTCCTCTATAAAACCCACGCCGAGCTCCTCCCTACCCATGCTCGCCCCCATCTCTCTCTCACTCTCCTCGCCGTTAGAGCCATCGTCGTCGCCCGTGGAGCCTCGCCGGAGCTTGTACCTCACCGTCCGAACGCTCACCGACGATCGCGTCCGTTCCATGCCCGCCGAGACCGCCGAACCCTGCATGCTCGTCGTGTTCATCCCTGCGCATGAGCGAGAACCCAAGGTCGAAGACAACCCCAAAATGTTGGTTTATTTTTTAAAGCATGTTTTGAATTAATTTATGAATTTTGTGAATTATTGTTGTAATATTGAGATGATGTGATTTGGCGATTCACGTGTATGATTTTAGAGATTGCGATGTATACGTGTAGCCAAAATCGAACCCCACGACAATGATTTGAATATGTGTATGATTTTATAATTTTAAAAATGAGTACGGTCACTATTCACTACATCTGTGATTTTCATACTAGAAAACGTTTACAGATTTGATTTCGCTTTAATGTGTGGAGCGATAATTGGTTAGTATTGATATAAGTATAGTTTTAGTGATATAAGAAATTGAAATAGGTATTAAGCCACGTATTCCCGGTCAGCTAAAATATATAATTTACTATTCATGATAATTGTATTAATAAGTATAGCACCTAAATTACGTAGAATTAGTAAAATATTTATGCATGTAGTAATAACCATGAATATGTTATTAAAAGTCTCATTTGGTAATTTACAATTAATTCTTAGTATATTAATGACAGAAGAATTATAAATAAACAATTTTTAGTTATACGTACAAATTCTATTTAGAAAAGAAAGGAGAAAATCAAAAGAGTAGAATTTTATAATTTAAAATGACTTAATTAAGCACTCATACTTTATAATAAAGAAAATGATAGTTATGGTTCTTACTAATGAATTAGATAAATTGTTTCTAGTTAAAACAACCTTTTTAATAGATATCATGTTTTAATATAACAATGTTCTTTATAGTTGTTTAGGTATATCTTAATTTAAAAGAAATAGTAGACCATATGTTTCCTAATAAAAATAGAAGATGTATATGTCCAATTAATAGATTATTTATATTTTCTTAATTAAAAGATAACAAGGGTCATTGCTTTTATAAACTAAAATGATAGTTTATACATAATTTCCTTTCTAATAAATTAGATCATTTGTTCCTACAATAGAATTAAAGATAATTAATAGATTAATTATCCTTTATTATAATTTATTAATCAAACCTATAGTCAATTTGTTCTTAACTAGATTTATGGTATGATTAATGATTTCATAGAATTTAGTCCACATTATACGAATCATTTAGTTTTTACTAAAGGATAAAATAAAGTAATAAGAGTTTAAGTTCTTTTTATAACTTAAAATGTTACTTTATATATATTGACTTCGAATATAATAATATAGGCTATGTGTTTTCTAATGAAATTAAAAGATAGTTATTTGTTTATTATCTTTTGCATGAAAATCCACTTAAGGCCTATAACCTAGTTTTTCATAAAATAGGTGTTTAATAATGTCGGGGACCATAATTAGGGGTACCCTCAAGTCTCCTAATTCTCAGCTGGTAACCCCCATCAGCATAAAGCTACAAAGGCCTGATGGGTGCGATTAAGTCAGGGATCGGTCCATTCGAGGGACTCGATCACGCCTCGCCCGAGCCTAGCCTCGGACAAGGGCAGCCGACCCCGGAGGATCTCCGTCTCGCCCGAGGCCCCCCTCCAGCGACGAACATACTTCCGGCTCGCCCGAGGCCCTATCTTCGCCAAGAAGCAACCCTGACCAAATCGCCGCGCCGACCGACCAAATCGCAGGAGCATTTAATGCAAAGGTGGCCTGACACCTTTATCCTGACGTGCGCCCTTCAGTCGACAGAGCCGAAGTGACCGTCGTCACTTCGCCGCTCCGCTGACCGGCCTGACAGAAAGACAGCGCCGCCTGCGCCGCTCCGACTGCAGTGCCACTTGACAGAGTGAGGCTGACAGGCAGTCAGGCCTGGCCACAGGCACCATAGGAAGCTCCGCTCCGCCCGACCCAGGGCTCGGACTCGGGCTAAGCCCCGGAAGACGGCGAACTCCGCTCTGCCCGACCCAGGGCTCGGACTCGGGCTAAGCCCCAGAAGACGGCGAACTCCGCTCCGCCCGACCCAGGGCTCGGACTCGGGCTAAGCCCCGGAAGACGGCGAACTCCGCTCCGCCCGACCCAGGGCTCGGACTCGGGCTAAGCCCCGGAAGACGACGAACTCCGCTCCGCCCGACCCAGGGCTCGGACTCGGGCTAAGCCCCGGAAGACGGCGAACTCCGCTCCGCCCGACCCAGGGCTCGGACTTGGGCTCAGCCCCGGAAGACGACGAACTCCGCTTCGCCCGACCCCAGGGCTCGGACTCCGCCCTGGCCTCAGCCGACGGTCTCCGCCTCGCCCGACCCAGGGGCTCGGACTCGACCTCGGCCACGGAAGACAGACTCGACCTCGACTTCGGAGGAGCCTCCACATCGCCCAACCTAGGGCGCGGACCGGCCACATCGACGGGAGGCGCCATCATTACCCTACCCCAAGCTGACTCAGGCTGCGGGAAACGAGACCGGCGTCCCATCTGGCTCGCTCCGCCAGATAGGCAATGATGGCTCCCCGCACGCTCCCTGACGACGGCGGCTCTCAGCCCCCTTACGGAAGCACGAGGACGTCAGCAAGGACTCGACAGCTTCGACAGCTGTCCTTCCGCCAGGCTCCAGCGCTCCTCCGACGGCCACGACACCACACGAACTGGGTGCTAAAACCTCTCCGGCTGCCACGACGGCGTGTACTTAGGGCGCTAGCTCTCCTCCGCTAGACACGTAGCACTTCGCTACACCCCCCATTGTACACCTGGATCCTCTCCTTACGCCTATAAAAGGAAGGACCAGGGCCCTCTTACAGAGGGTTGGCCGCGTGGGGACGAGGACGAGACAGGCGCTCGTGTGAGGCCGCTCGCTCCCTCTCCCGCGTGGACGCTTGTAACCCCCTACTGCAAGCGCACCCGACCTGGGCGTGGGACGAACACGAAGGCCGCGAGATTTCCACCTCTCTCACGCCCGTCTCCGGCCACCTTTCTCCCCCCTTCGCACTCGGCCTCGCGCCGACCCATCTGGGCTGGGGCACATAGCGACATTTCACTCGTCGGCCCAGGGACCCCCCGGTCTCGAAACGCCGACAGTTGGCGCGCCAGGTAGGGGCCTGCTGCGTGTTGACGAACAGCTTCCCGTCAAGCTCCAGATGGGTAGTCTCCAGCAACCTCTCTGGCCCGGGACGGTGCTCCGTTTTGGGAGTCTTGAGTTCATGTCCCTCGACGGCAGCTACGACATGATACTCCTTCCCCCGCCGTGCGACAGCAGCAATGGAGGCCGACAGCCCGCCCGCCGGCGGCGGAATCGACGACGTCTTCCCCGCGTGGTGGAAGAACAACATTCGAGCTCACCCCGTCCTCTCCCCCGCCGACGGAGAAGGAGGCGGGGCAACCAAGGTCAAGCAGGAGGCAGCGCCTCGTCGGCTGTCGAGCGAGTCGACAGCGCTAGCACCCCAACGGGGGGCGCGTCGGGCATCGACCTCGCGTTTGAGACGAAGACGAGCGTCGTCTCCCCGCGACACGCCAATCCCGAGCAAATGGACGACGCCAGCACGCTCGCGAAAGGCTTGCTGGACGTCACCCTCGTACCTGAGACGACGGTGCAGTCAGTCCCCGACGCGACTTCATCACCACCCGTCGACCAAGAGGTACCGACCGATTCCCATCTCACGCCTTTCGGATTTAGCCTCGACCCGCCAAGCGGCTTCGCTTTGGCGGACGCTCTCGTAGAGGCGAGTCCAAGCCCTCTGGGGTTTCGTGTGTGGTCACCCTGGGACCGGCTGACGGACGTCTCGACCTATGGGCCCTCGGGGTCCGAGGAAGATGACGAGCCCGACTTCTATTGGGATTTCTCTGGACTTGGCGACCCCAGTGCCATGCGGGACTTCATGACCGCATGCGACTACTGCCTTTTTGACTGTTCCGACGGTAGCCGCAGCCTCGGCGACGAGGACTGCGGCCCAAGCCGCGAATGTTTCCACGTCGATCTAGGGGGTCCCTCCGAAGGCAACCATCTCGGCATGCCGGAGGACGGTGATCTCCCTAGGCTGGTGCCTCACGTTGACATCCCACGGGAGCTAGCTGTGGTCCTCGTTCAGGCGGGGGGCCATGACCCACAGCTCGAGCAAATCCGCGGGGTGCAGGCCAGGCTCGACGAGGGAGCAGGAGCGCTTGAGCCAATCCGCCGGGACGTCGGGCAGGCATGGGCGGGCCAACCTCCGGCCGGAGAAATGCGTCATCTACCCCAGGGTTTCCAGCACCGCATCGCCGACGATGTCAGGGTCAGGCCGCCACCCGCATCCAGTGGGGTCGGCCAGAACCTGGCTGCAGCAGCAATGCTTCTCCGTGCGATGCCAGAGCCATCAACCACCGAGGGGCGGCGAATCTAGGGAGAGCTCAAGAATCTCCTGGAAGGCGCCGCGGTCCGACGGGCCGAGAGCTCCGCTTCCCGAAGGCAGGGGTACCCCTCGGAACATCATGCCGCGACTTCCCGATTCATGCGGGAAGCCTCAGTCTACACCGGGCGCACGCTCAACACAGCGCCTGCGGCCCCGGGACGCCTCGGCAACGAGCACCATCACCGCGACCGTCGGGCCCACCTCGACGAGAGGGTGCGCCGAGGCTACCACCCCAGACATGGAGGACGCTACGACAGCGGGGAGGATCGGAGTCCCTCGCCCGAACCACCCGGTCCGCAGGCCTTCAGCCGGGCCATACGACGGGTGCCGTTCCCGACCCGGTTCCGACCCCCGACTACTATCACAAAGTACTCAAGGGAGACGAGACCGGAGCTGTGGCTCGCGGACTACCGGCTGGCCTGCCAACTGGGTGGAACGGACGATGACAACCTCATCATCCGCAACCTCCCCCTGTTCCTCTCCGACACCGCTCGCGCCTGGTTGGAGCACCTGCCTCCAGGGCAGATCTCCAACTGGGACGACCTAGTCCAAGCCTTCGCCGGCAATTTCCAGGGCACGTACGTGCGCCCTGGAAACTCCTGGGACCTCCAGAGTTGCCGACAACAGCCGGGAGAGTCTCTTCGGGACTACATCCGGCGATTCTCGAAGCAGCGCACCGAGCTGCCCAACATCACCGACTCGGATGTCATCGACGCGTTCCTCGCCGGCACCACTTGCCGCGACCTGGTGAGCAAGCTGGGTCGCAAGACCCCCACCAGGGCGAGCTGATGGACATCGCCACCAAGTTCGCCTCTGGCCAGGAGGCAGTCGAGGCTATCTTCCGGAAGGACAAGCAGCCCCAGGGCCGCCCACCGGAAGATGCCCCCGAGGCGTCAACTCAGCGCGGCGCCAAGAAGAAGGGCAAGAAGAAGTCGCAAGCAAAACGCGACGCCGCCGACGCGGACCTTGTCACCGCCGCCGAGTACAAGAACCCTCGGAAACCCCCTGGAGGTGCCAACCTCTTCGACAAGATGCTCAAGGAGCCGTGCCCCTACCACCAGGGGCCCGTCAAGCACACCCTTGAGGAGTGCGTCATGCTTCGGCGCCACTTCCACAGGGCCGGGCCACCCGTGGAGGGTGGTAGGGCCCGCGACGACGACAAGAAGGAAGATCACCAGGCAGGAGAGTTCCCCGAGGTCCGCGACTGCTTCATGATCTACGGTGGGCAAGCGGCGAACGCCTCGGCTCTGCACCGCAAGCAAGAGCGTCGGGAGGTCTGTTCAGTGAAGGTGGCGGTGCCAGTCTACCTAGACTGGTCCGACAAGCCCATCACCTTCGACCAAACCGACCACCCCGACCACGTGCCGAGCCCGGGGAAATACCCGCTCGTCGTCGACCCCGTCATCGGCAACGTCAGGCTCACCAAGGTCCTCATGGACGGAGGCAGCAGCCTCAACATCGTCTACGCTGAGACCCTCGGGCTCCTGCGTGTCGATCTGTCCTTGGTCCGGGCAGGCACTGCGCCTTTCCACGGGATCATTCCCGGGAAGTGCATCCAGCCCCTCGGACAACTCGACCTTCCCGTCTGCTTCGGAACACCCTCCAACTTCCGAAGGGAGACCCTGACGTTCGAGGTGGTCGGGTTCCGAGGAACCTACCACGCGGTACTGGGAAGGCCATGCTATGCAAAGTTCATGGCCGTCCCCAACTACACCTACCTCAAGCTCAAGATGCCGGGCCCCAACGGGGTCATCACCGTCGGCCCCACATACAAACACGCGTTCGAATGCGACGTGGAGTGCGTGGAGTACGCCGAGGCCCTCGCCGAGTCCGAGGCCCTCATCGCCGACCTGGAGAGCCTCTCTAAAGAGGTGCCAGACGTGAAGCGTCAGGCCGGCAACTTCGAGCCAGCGGAGACGGTTAAGTCCGTCCCCCTCGACCCCAGCGGCGACGCCTCCAAGCAGATCCAGATCGGCTCTGAGCTCGATCCCAAATAGGAAGCAATGCTCGTCGACTTTCTCCGCGCAAACGCCGACGTTTTCGCGTGGAGTCCCTCGGACATGCCCGGCATACCGAGGGATGTCGCCGAGCACTCGCTGGATATCCGAGCCGGAGCCCGACCCGTCAAGCAGGCTCTGCGCCGATTCGACGAAGAAAAGCGCAGAGCCATAGGCGAGGAGATCCACAAGCTAATGGCGGCAGGGTTCATCAAAGAGGTATTCCATCCCGAATGGCTTGCCAACCCTGTGCTTGTGAGAAAGAAAGGAGGGAAATGGCGGATGTGTGTAGACTACACTGGTCTAAACAAAGCATGTCCAAAGGTTCCCTACCCTCTGCCTCGCATCGATCAAATCGTGGATTCCACTGCTGGGTGCGAAACCCTGTCTTTCCTCGATGCCTACTCAGGGTATCACCAAATCAGGATGAAAGAGTCCGACCAGCTCGCGACTTCTTTCATCGCACCCTTCGGCATGTACTGCTATGTCACCATGCCGTTCGGCTTGAGGAATGCGGGTGCGACGTACCAGCGGTGCACGAACCATGTGTTCGGCGAACACATTGGCCGGACGGTCGAGGCCTACGTCGATGACATCGTAGTCAAGACGAGGAGAGCCTCCGACCTCCTTTCCGACCTTGAAGTGACATTCCGATGTCTCAAGGCGAAAGGCGTGAAGCTCAATCCCGAAAAGTGTGTCTTCGGGGTACCCCGAGGCATGCTCTTGGGGTTCATCGTCTCCGAGCGGGGCATCGAAGCCAACCCGGAGAAGATCGCAGCCATCACTAGCATGGGACCCATCAAGGACTTGAAGGGCGTACAGAGGGTCATGGGATGTCTCGCGGCTCTGAGCCGCTTCATCTCACGCCTCGGCGAAAGAGGTCTGCCTCTGTACCGCCTCTTAAGGAAGGCCGAGTGCTTCACTTGGACCCCTGAGGCCGAGGAAGCCCTCGGGAACCTGAAGGCGCTCCTCACGAATGCGCCTATCTTGGTGCCCCCAGCCGCTGGAGAAGCCCTCTTGATCTACGTCGCCGCGACCACTCAGGTGGTCAGCGCCGCGATTGTGGTTGAGAGACGAGAAGAGGGGCATGCATTGCCCGTCCAGAGGCCAGTCTACTTCATCAGCGAGGTACTGTCCGAAACCAAGATCTGCTACCCACAAGTTCAGAAGCTGCTGTACGCGGTGATCCTGACACGGCGGAAGTTGCGACACTACTTCGAGTCTCATCCGATAACTGTGGTGTCATCCTTCCCCCTGGGGGAGATCATCCAGTGCCGAGAGGCCTCGGGTAGAATCGCAAAGTGGGCGGTGGAAATCATGGGCAAAACAATCTCGTTCGCCCCTCGGAAGGCCATCAAGTCCCAGGTCTTGGCGGACTTCGTGGCTGAATGGGTCGACACCCAGCTCCCAACAGCTCCAATCCAACCGGAGCTCTAGACCATGTTCTTCGACGGGTCGCTGACGAAGACAGGAGCCGG
Source organism: Zea mays (assembly GCF_902167145.1). Classification (NCBI taxonomy): domain Eukaryota; kingdom Viridiplantae; phylum Streptophyta; class Magnoliopsida; order Poales; family Poaceae; genus Zea; species Zea mays. The sequence goes on along the minus strand of NC_050104.1, from coordinate 74,377,489 downwards.
CGCAGGTCTACTCTTCATCTCACCCCTCGGGAAGCACCTACGCTACGTGCTACGCCTCCATTTCCCGGCGTCCAACAATGTGGCTGAGTACGAGGCTCTGGTCAATGGGTTGCGGATCGCCATCGAGCTAGGGGTCCGACGCCTCGACGCTCGCTGTGACTTGCAGCTCGTCATCGACCAAGTCATGAAGAACTCCCACTGCCGCGACCCGAAGATGGAGGTCTACTGCGATGAGGTTCGGCGCCTGGAAGACAAGTTCTACGGGCTCGAGCTCAACCACATCGCCCAGCGCTACAACGAGACTGCGGATGAGCTGGCTAAAATAGCCTCGGGGCGAACAACGGTTCCCCCAGACGTCTTCTCCCGAGACCTGCATCAACCCTCCATCAAGATCGACGACACGGCCGAGCCCGAGGCACCCTCGGCCCAGCCCGAGGCACCCTTGGCCCAGCCCGAGGCACCCTTGGCTCAGTTCGAGGAATCCTCGGCACGGCCCGAGGCACCCTCAGCTCGGCCCGAGGCACCCTCGGCACCCGAGGGTGAGGCACTGCGCGTCGAGGAGGAGCGAAGCGGGGTCACGCCTAATCAAAACTGGCAGACCCCGTACCTGAAATATCTCCACCGAGGAGAGCTACCCCTCGACCGAGCCAAGGCTCGGCGGTTGGCGCGACGCGCCAAGTCGTTCGTCTTGCTGGGAGATGAGAAGGAGCTCTACCACCGCAGCCCCTCGGGCATCCTCCAGCGATGCATTTCCATCGCTGAAGGTCAGGAACTCCTACAAGAGATACACTCGCGGGCTTGCGGCCATCACGCAGCACCTCGAGCCCTTGTTGGAAACGCCTTCCGACAAGGTTTCTACTGGCCGACGATGGTGGCCGACGCCACTAGAATTGTCCGCACCTGCGAAGGGTGTCAGTTCTATGCAAAGCAGACCCACCTGCCCGCTCAGGCTCTGCAGACCATACCCATCACTTGGCCTTTTGCCGTGTGGGGTCTGGACCTCATCGGCCCCTTGCAGAAGGCACCCGGGGGCTACACGCACCTGTTGGTCGCCGTCGACAAATTCTCCAAGTGGGTCGAGGTCCGACCCCTAAACAGCATCAGGTCCGAGCAGGCGGTGGCATTCTTCACCAACATCATCCACCGTTTCGGGGTCCCGAACTCCATCATCACCGACAACGGCACCTAGTTCATCGGCAGAAAGTTCCTGGACTTCTGCGAGGATCACCATAGCCGGGTGGACTGGGCCGCCGTGGCTCACCCCATGACGAATGGGCAAGTAGAGTGTGCCAACGGCATGATTCTACAAGGACTCAAGCCTCGGATCTACAACAACCTCAACAGGTTCGGCAAGCGATGGACGAAGGAACTCCCCTCGGTGGTCTGGAGCCTGAAGACAACGCTGAGCCGAGCCACGGGCTTCACGCCGTTCTTTCTAGTCTATGGGGTCGAGGCCATCTTGCCCACAGACTTGGAATACGGTTCCCCGAGGACGAGGGCCTATGCTGACCAAAGCAACCAAGCTAATCGAGAAGACTCGCTGGACCAGCTGGAAGAGGCTCGGGACAAGGCCTTACTACACTCGGCGCGGTACCAGCAGTCCCTGCGACGCTACCACGCCCGAGGGGTCCGGTCCCGAGACCTCCAGGTGGGCGACCTGGTGCTTCGGCTGCGACAAGACACCCGAGGGCGGCACAAGCTCACGCCTCCCTGGGAAGGGCCGTTCGTCATCGCCAAAGTTCTGAAGCCCGGAACGTACAAGCTGGCCAACAGTCAAGGCGAGGTCTACAGCAACGCTTGGAACATGCAACAACTACGTCGCTTCTACCCTTAAGATGTTTTCAAGTTGTTCATATACCTCGCTCCCATGCAAAGTTTAGTCATCAAGGAAGGGTCAGCCTTGCCTCGGCAAAGCCCGACCCTCCCTCGGGGGCTAAAAGGGGGGAACCCCCTCTGCGCTGAATTTTTTCCTCGAAAAAAAGATCCTTTCTGCCAGAATGTCTTTCGTGCTTTTCGACTACTTCGAAAGTGGATCCTGAAAACGACGGAGTACACGTAAGCAGCCAAGGCTGACCGAGCCGAGGGACTCCTACGCCTCCGGGATACGGATACCTCACTCATCACCTTCTGCGATAAGTAACTCACGCTCGGATAAGTGATTCCGCGGACCGAACAAGTCTTCACGTTCGAAAGCTCCTCTGCCGAAGCGGTTCTTCGGGCCTTCTCGACTGCGTCGGTGACAGAACCCCATGGACGGGCAAGAGCGCGCGTAAGCGGCAAGTCCGACCGAGCCGAGGGATTCCTACGCCTCCGGGATACGGACACCTCACTCATCACCTTCCGTGAAAAGCAACTCTCGCTCGCACAGACAATTCTGTTACCGACGAAAAAGTCCAGATACTCGAAACAAGAGGAAAAGAAGCGCAGCTTTACAACACGGCGAGGGTGTGTTTGGGCCTCGGCGGCCGCAGAAAACACACGCTACAAGATAATCCGATCCTGCAGGCTCGGATCTGGACAGTTGAAGGGAGCCGCAGCACCCTCGGCGTCAACAACACCTTCGGCGAGGTCCGACCTAGCCTCGGACGGTGACCCGGTCCGAGGATCTCCACTCTGAAGAACAACATCATCACCAAGCCCGGGCCATCGCCGCCAGGGTCTTCTCCGAGAATCCGGCCCGAGCAGGCGGCTCGGCCGGTCACCCCGAGGCCTCGGCCGGCTGTCCTCCGAGGACATCAGCCCAGCCCGAGGCCTCGGCAGATCAATTCCGGCGTCGGTCCCGCTAACGGACGACCCGGCCAGTCTCCGGCCGACCAAGTCTTCTTTTTCGAGCCAACTCTACCTCTGTCCATGCTGACACCGCTACCCCTGGCCTCGGCTCATCGAAGAGCGGCCGAGGGGTCCCTTTAACTAAGCAAGAGAAGCCTCGGGCAGCAAGGCCGACCGAGCCGAGGGACTCCTACGCCTCCGGGATAAGGATACCTCACTCGTCACCTTTGCACGGGGCAACTCACGCTTGGTGAAGCGGTTCAGACAACCAACAGGCGAGTCTTAGTGCTCGAAAATGAGGAAAAAATACATACATGTTCAGGCCCCGACAACCACAATGAACAAAAACACTGGCATTCGACATGCCATTACAAACGGAACTCCGGTTCCTTCCCCGCGGGTATGAACAACCTCCACACCGGGGAGCTTGCGGGGCGACGAGTTCCAGGCGACTCGCCAGCGACCTCTGCAGCAGCAGCCATGGTCCTAGGACGGACGCGGTCGCCGGAAGGCTCTCGTTCGCGTTCCCGCTCAAGGGACGCGAACCAGCCATCAAAGCCAAAGAGCGGGCCGCTCCAAAGCGCACCGGCAGGTCCTCGTTCCCATCCTCGCCACGAAAGCGAGGAAGAGGGCGGAATGTTGCATCCTAGCTGGGCAGCAACAGTTCGCCTTCCCCGGCATGGCTGGAGGACGCCTCCTCCGCAGAGCTGGAGGACAGTTGCCACCACTAGAAGCTGGAAGAAGAGGTGGCCAGCTGGCCCACGCGGGAGGTAGAGCCCCGGCTCGCCTCGCTCTCCGCCCCAGCAAGGATGATGAACATCCTTGAAGCTGAGGGCGGGCCAAGATCACAGCCCGGCTTGCCTCTCCCCATCCAGGGGCTGGTGGTCACCGCCTTGGGTGACCACCAGCGGAGGGGTGCAGCCGGGCTGCATGATGAAAATCCTTGAAGCCGAACGATGGCTGAAAGGTACCAACTCCCACGGAGTTGTGTTCCTCCAACGACAAGGCGGAAGGACTACGGGCATCCACCATCCGGGGGCTTGGAAGGTGGAAAGACACGATGCATAAGGGAGCGCGAAGACATGGTCGCCTTTCAAGGGGGGTCATCCTCCTTTTAAAGGCGACTCTCCCTACTTGCGTCCCCAGCCGTCACGGGCTGAGTCTTCTCCAGCACGCTCCAAGGTCCTCCCCCTACGGCGCGGGGGCTGGGTCCCACACGTCATGCAAGCCGGCCCAGAGCAGAAGAAGCCAAACCGCCGCGCGCAGTGCATGCAACCGCTCAGCGGTTACAAGCGGCCCTCCACTTTTGCCCAGACCAGCGGGCGAGAGGGCGGGCAGCCATGCAGGCGGCATGCAACCGCGCCAAGTGGGCGCACCTCTCCGGCTTCCAGCGCGCCCAGCATGGAGGCCCAGGCCCACGCGTCATGCAGCCGGCGCGCCGGATGCTACGTGCGAGCAACTGCACCGCCACTCGCGCCACTGCCACGCCTCCTCGACTGAGGAACCAGTACCGCGACTCGAGGCAACCCTACGCACGACCTAGCAGCGCCAGCCTGGCACGACGGTCAATGTGGCCAAAAATAGGCCGACAGTAATGGCGGTGGCAGGCGGGCAGGAGCAGCGGTCACGTCGTCAGCCAAGCTTACGTCCCATCCTGGGGCAGCGA